>NC_090437.1:704565392-704896012 GCF_031143425.1 Pleurodeles waltl
CGTTCCATAGTGGGATAAAACAAAGAGAATCCTGCACTTTGGTACATATGAACTTGTCCCTGTTACAAACTTATAATGGTCACAGAATGGACTCTCTGTGATAAAGAAATATAATGGTTAAATGGGGATTTTTGTTTCAAATAAATAAACAGACCACATTCAAAGAAACACTTTAAAATGTTTATGTAAGATTATACCAAACGTTACACTGTAAACAAAAAACTAGAAAGGGCGAATTTGGTGCGCAAAGATCCTGCATGTGCATTACACCTAGCTAACCACTGTAACTGGGGTTTGAGCAGGATCTTACTGGAAATAAAAAGAGGACTAACAATATCAATTGCTCCACTAAATTACATCAGCGTATCTACCTTCACCTCGCAATAACTTGTGTAATGTAACTGGTGTGCATGTAAAGTGCTCCAGGTCAAGTTCTCCCTATATGAAACTGCAAAAAAAAAAAGATTGTGAACAGGAGGAAAGGAGTGTAAGCACCAGTTAAATTGTTGACTACAGATCGAAGCATGCACTTATTTGTTGTATTTACAATAATCACAACATCTCTTCAAAACGGACTAAAATAGATGGCATCACTATAACTGTGCAGCTTTCACATCACAAATGACATAGCTTTAATCATATGAAGATAGGGCAGCTCTGCTTCATCTCCTTTGTGTTCCTTAATGTCCCGGGGATGAACTGACAGCTACTAGGAAAGCGCACACAGCTTCCATGTGCTGCGGAATAAACTGTGTGCTGTTTTACTTAGGGATCACACACCTTGGCATTTGCTGCTCATCCAGTCGGCTTTGCCAGCGATGTACACTTACTTCTGGCCACAATGCTGGCAATGGACCCTGTGTTCTCGTGGCTCCGTTTGTTGTAGCCCCTATGCTTCCTTGGAGGCATGGAAATGCGGGGCAGTTCAAACTGTTGAAGGAGCGGGCTTTGGCTGTGCTGCTGCAAGGAACTTGGTAAGCACACGCAGCCTTGAACTCGGCTCTGGTTTGTGTGCAGTAGGGTGGATGCCTTCTGGAGCAATGGTGAGGTCTCTTCCGGGGCAGCAGCCTGGCGATTTTTAGGGGTGCATTTTTTGTAACCTTAACCAATCATCCTAATGGGAAAGACAGCCGGAGAAACCCTTACTTTGTGCTTTTTAGCTCGTTAATATGTTTTAAACCAGGTTTATTAGTAACCCCTCGCTTTTTTAAGCATGTCGAAGTTGGTTAGCGATCAATTTTAAAGTTCAAATCTTGTACAGATGGATGCATTGATGACAACGTTTTAAAAAAATAATTGTAGTGTGCTCATGTCACTACTTAAAATAAAAGCACAGAGGACTCATGTATCTAAATCAAGAGAAGGTGGATAGATGTACTGCCTGTCCCTGTCATGCCCGCAGTTCAGGACGGCCCTGCCAGCTAGGAGAACTGATGTGCGCATTGCACTAAGGCATAACCTGTGCAATAAATACTAAGTGGTTGGTTTCAGGGCACTTATGAGAATCCATATTGTATAATGACACCCAGGAGTGCTTTGCACTATGTATTCAAAGCGGGAGACAGAACCCAGACCGCTACATTTTATAGGGAGGTGCTAGGCATGAAGGTAGGGAGGTAAAGATCATATTTAGTAAAATGTGACCATAAAAGTATAATGCCAAATTGAAGCCTGTCAAGTGTGTCACAAAAGAGAAAAAAAAGGTTCATGGCAACAGCGGCTGCAAATTAAAAATGAAAGCTCCTGTTCCATTGCCGGCTGCGAGCGGAAGCCTTTTTTTGGCAGCCTGCTCTATTTTGGCTGTGGGTGCTGTGCAAAAAAATAAATAATAAAAGTGAAAGCGCTTGTTGAACTGCGGCAGTGGGCGGAAGCTATTTGAGGCAGCCTGCAATATTTTGGCTGCGGGCGCCATGCAAAAAAAATAGGAAGAGCTGCAAATAAGTTGTGTGCAAACAACTAATTCTGGAGGCATAAAAAAAAAATAGTTCCTAACAAACACTTAAAAAGACACGGGGTGGAACCATAAGGAAGTTAGTCCCTGCTCTCTGGGCGACAAAAAACAACTAAAAGGACAGTCATAAAAGAACGATTAGCCATTAGGAAGCAGGCCTTTCTAGTGGACAATCCAAGTAACCAATAAAAACCCAGTAGGCGGGCTGGACGCCTATAAAGTGAATACAGCACGTCTTGCAGACAGCGCATGCATGCTGCTTAGGCTTGACCTAAAAATGATTGGGTCTCTTTAAGAGTGTGGTGAGGAGCCCCTGCGACTCCCATATCTCACAGATATTCCTTTGACTGAAAGGAGGTGCCCCCTCTCACTCGATTGGGGCCGCAGAGGCCTGTGATACATATCTGCTTAATAGTATGCCTTCCACTGTGGAATCAGGGTTGTCAATCATAAGAAGCAGATATATTTCAGTAGCAATAGCAATACATCTGTGAAGCATGACAAAAAAGCAAGGAGATCACCAAGCTCATCAGATAGCAGCTCGTCAATCCCCTCCCGAAGAAGGCAGTCCTGCCAGATGTTTAAAGTTGCTGGGTGAAAAATTACCCATGAGGAATATGCTTGGGAGGCATGAATCTATTGTATGCAGCTTAAGTGAAGTTAAACATAGACCCAAAATATATTTAAAGTGTATAGAACATAGACAGGGCTTAAGCAATACACTGGTTAAAGATAGGTGAAGGCTGCAACATCTCTTCAGCTGATTCCACACCCATATTTTTAGCCCACTGAAAGCATAAACAATTATACTTATCTCAAGTGTTTATAAATGGTGCCTAAACCACCATGGTATGGTCTGAAACAATGGTAATAAATTGTCCCTCCAGAGAAGTATTAGGAGATGAGACTGTTGGAAGCTGGGCCATGTGTTTTACATAGTCACCCTGATTCTGTAATGTTGAAACAATATTTGAGGGTCATCGCCCACTTTCTCAGTCACTTGGGCTATACGTTGACTACTCACAAGGATATCTTTACAGATATCCTTATAGAAAGTTTTCTTCATGTTCACTGAATCAGCTTATCAAAGAAAATCATACCAATATAGGATACATGCACCATCTGCCTTTCTTGTGTTTGTCCAAGTGGCTCAGCACCAGAAGTTGAGCAGCACTGGGAGCTGCTTTATGTCATGTGTCCTCTGCGGGTCTTCATGTATTGAATCTTTTTAGTTTTTTTATTTAGACCCTCACCCGTCTAGTAGTGGCAGGCTTCATGATTGAGTTTCATCATCGCCCCTAAAAACTAGAATGGGCTCAACTGTGTTACAGGGAGCACTTTAATATATTACGTGACCAGGGTCTCCAAATAACTAAAAATACTTCCACCAGGTCTAGGTATCCCTTTATTAACCTTCTGAAAGGGTATAGTTAAAAACCTGTCACCAGAGGGTTTAGGATATAATGGTCCCATGACCCTGTACTCATTGTCTACATGTTTCAGTCCCTATTCTACAGCTTCTTTGGTCCAGTGCTTTCATCAGGATGCACTCTACATTCTATGCCCCAGGGCTTGCAGTGGCCAACTTTAAGAATGTCATTATTAATAGTCAAAAGAATGGTTTGGTGAAGGTCCGTATGTTTTTAAATTTGGCATTCTAAACAGGAAACCATGTTCATTGTTGACATAGTTATCACTTGTATAAACTATGTTTTGGTATATGCTAACATAGCATATTGAGAAGATAACCTGTTGCTGATATTATTATCACTTGATTTTTCTAAAAGTGAAATTGGTGAAAAAGTTATGTAACTTATGTATACTTGTACATATTAGTTATTGGTGTTGTAATATTTTTGAACATGAGTCCTGGATACTGTGGGGGTACAATGAAACTAGGCCTGGGTGGAGTAAGCGGAACCGCGCTACACAGAACTCTGCGAAGTGGCAAAAAATCTCCACCCCGCTACACGGAATTCCATGAGCGGCGTAGTTCCCGGTTGCACCCATTCACATTGCGTTTGACGTCAAATGCAATGCGAAGTACATACGTTCAAAATTGTGCGCAAAACGCACCACGCCATCTTGTTTTTTCACTCTCTTTATGGTGCTGGGCCTTCAACTTTAATCCGACCTCAATCTTTGTAATCATCTACCCTACACTTGATCTACCCCTATTTTGTTATTTATTGTATAAGTGTGTCTTTTTGTGCCTCATCATTTTTATGTTGTTTTAATTTTTTTACTTTTTATATTTTTGTTTTCTTTTTTCCTTCCTTTTCTCCTGTTTCTTTTCTTATCTTCTTCACCCTACCCCAGTACCCCACCCAGCACCATAGCAGAGCAGGGCAACAACGTCCACCTGCCTTGTGGGTGGCACCACCGTCAATGGGTGCAGCCTCTGCCGATCGTCAGCAAAAAGGAGGTCGCAGCACTGGTTTTTTATGTGCAGTGCCACCTCTCCTCCATGCTGGCAGCAGCTGGCGGTTACCACCTGCGGGAGCGTTAGCAGCGCTGGACAAGGGTGCGCTGGTTGGTGAGGGCCGCCACACAGGACCAGCGCACCACCCAGCAGCTGACGTACGGCTGGGCGGATATCATCTACCATGAGCAGGACCTGCTCGACCTGCTAGGTATCGAAATCCAGGGGCTTGGCGAGTTTTATATTTTTATTGTGTTTGTGTTCTACAATGCTAACTTTTTTTTTCCAAATAGCAAGCGACTTCCACTCAGAGGTAAGTTACTTTTAGTTTATGTTAAGAATATTATTTATTATGTGATGCAGTTAGAGCTAGGCAGGTGCTTGGTGCTACATCATCATACTTGTAGGTAGGCACTCGCTTTGACTGATAATTTAAGAAGCCATTGCAACCCAGACTCCTCTGTCCTCCTGTCTCCATAGTGAATTAGTGATATCAGTGAGTTAGCGTTCTCTGTGACTTCATGTAGCTCAAACAGTCCCAAGCAATTTCACAGTGATGCAAGTATGCATGCATTGCAAAAAAAGGAGACTGAGTTGGTCCATCAACGGGCTTGAGAAATGAGAATAAATGAAAGATCATTCATTGCAAATGCAATGCATTAGTTCCAAATTTAGTTTTTGTTAAGGACATTTGGAATAGGGATTTTAGGAGCATAGCCAACTCAACAATTGTTGATCATACTAGCATAGTACCATAGGCAATCTGATTCAAGTACAATGTTATTGCATTTGGCTGTTATATAATAATTTTGTGGGGATTAACAGTACCACTAATGTATTTTTTAATCTTCTTTCTAATCTTACATCAGCACCCAAGGGCAAAAAGATGGGCACTACACCAGCAGGTCCGGCAGAAGCTGGTGAGGTGCCGACCACTTTTAATTTTGCCTTGTTTACTTTTTTTTAATATTGTCTCCCTTTTTCCCAACTTCCCTATCCAAGTTTTGTTTAATTCCTTTTATTCCTGCATTATCTTTTTTTTCTAGCATTCTATCATTGACCATTTTGTATTCCACCCCTTCACTGCTCTTCAATGATTTTGAGTCATCGTTAAACATAGGCTATAGCTCTGCCCCTTCATTACGCAAAGCTTTTGGAGGATGGAGGATCAGCAAATCAACCGAAGACTGCACAGCATACAAGAATACAGTCACCACACACCACCAGAACATCAGAGTCACCAAAAAAACCACGTTAAAGCCTGCCTCAACACTAGTACTCACAACAGCAAAGAGCTCTTCGCCATTGTTAAAGAGTTCACGAACCCCAGGACAGACACCTCACCCATACTTCCTTCCCAAGACCTCTGCAATGGCCTCACCACCTTCTTTCACTGAAAAATCAAGGACATCTAAAAAGGCTTCAGGAACCAAAACCCACCAGCATCGCTCACCACCACTGACCTAGCACCTTACCAGATACTGACTCCTGGACCCCTGTCACAAAAGAGGACACCCAAAGATTGATGAACTCCATCCAGTCTGGAGTACCCTTGGATCCGTGCTCTCATCATATCTTCAACCTGGCCAGCACCACCATAGCACCAGAGCTTTGACGAACTATCAACGATAATTCAAGAAGCCACCTTCACCTCAGACTGGAACCATGCCGAAATCAACCTGCTACTAAATAAACCCACCACTGACCCTAGGGAGCTGAGGAACTACAGACCCATCTCTCTGCTCCCTTTCCCACCAAGGTAACGGAGAAGGCCGTCAACCAGCAACTCACCAAATTCCTCGAGACACACCATATCCTGGACCCATCCCAATCTGGATTCAGACGCAACCAAGGCACTGAAACCGCACTCTTAGCAGCCACCGACGACAAACGCATCATATTGGACCATGGAGGCATGGCCACACTCATCTTCCTCGACCTCTCTGCTGCATTTGACACCGTCTCCCACTCCACCCTCTGCGACAGACTACAGGACGCCGGCATCTGAGATAAAGCACTGGATTGGACCAGGTCCTTCCTCACGGGAAGAACACAGAGTGTCAGACTACCGCCGTTCACGTCAGTACCCAAAGAGACATACTGCAGAGTGGATCTTCACTCAGCCTGACACTTTTCAACATCCGCATGGCCCCACTTGTCATGATCATCAAACAACATGGGCTAAACATAGTCTCCTACGCTGACAACACCCAACTGATCCTCTCCCTGTCCGAGGACTCTGCAAAGGCCCAGAGAAATGTCCACAACGGGATGAGAGCAGTTGCCGCCGGGATGAAGGCCAGCTGCCTCAAACTCAACACAGACAAGACAGAGATCCTTGTAATGCGCTCCACCCCTTTGCCTGGACCGATTCCTGGTGGTCCACTGCTCTAGTAAATGGCCCCGCCCCCACGGACCAGGCACGTAACCTGGGCATCATCCTGGACTCCTCTCTCTCCATGACCCGCCAAGTCAGCACCGTCTCTTCATCATACTTTCACACCCTCCGACTCCTGCGGGAGATTTTCAAGTGGATTTCCTCCGATACAAGAAAGCCAGTCACCCACGTACTCGTCACCAGCAAACTGGACTACGGCAACGCACTCTATGCCGGCATTACAAAGAAACTTTAATCAAGACTTCAAAAACTCCAGAATGCAGCAGCCAGACTCATCCTGGACATCCCCCGACACAGCCGCATCTCCTCCCACCTCAGAGACCTACACTGGCTCCTAGTTAACAATCACATGCAAACTCCTTATCCACACCTACAAGGCACTGCACAACATAGGACCAGCATACCTCAACCACCGCCTCACCTTCGACGTACCCAACAGATATCTCCACTCCTCCCAGCTCGCCTTTGCAGCCGTCCCTAAGATCCAAAAAAGCACAGCAGGAGAAAGATCCTTCTACCTGGCAGCCCAGACATGGAACATGTTACCTCTCAGGCAGATCACATCACTGAAGCAGTTCAGGAAAGACCTCAAGACCTGGCTCTTCGACTGAGCAGCAACCCCACAAACAGCACCATGAGACCCTCCTGGTGATTAGTGATGCTCTACAAATTCTATGATTGATTGATTGATTGATTGGCTTGACTACCTGATGTTTCAAACATTCCAACAAAATGCCCAGAGTGATATTTTTGACAGAATATACTTCGGTGCTAACCAAACAGTAATGATTGGGGGTTGCATTTTTTTATTTAAAAAATTAAGAATGGGAGGTGTATCTGGCATCTAAAAACTGTATACTTTTTTTATAGCCACACCAACCAGTGGAGCTGGCTCAAGTTCGACCACTGCAGGAGCAGATGGAGCAAGTGGAGACACGGCAGCAGGGACGGGTGCTGGTAAGTTACATTGCTTGCTTATTGACAATTACTCTACTCACTAGCTACTAGGACATTGTCATATTCATGAACCTCCCGCAATACAGCTACAGCGATGGTTGGGTTACTTATGGCCTCTTCTATCAGCCACTCATCAAAAGCACACATAATGTACACAAAAAAAGATGGCTTGATGGAAACGTGAAAGAATGGAAGGTTAAAAGAAAGGATGAGTGAAAAGAGTGAAAGTAAAGGATGCATTGGAGAATGAAAAGGATGCATGGGTGGGTATCGGTATTAGATAAATAGATGGATGTGCAAAAGGATGATTGAAAGAAAGGGTGGATAGTGTGGGTACTGAATGGATGGATAAAGGATTGTGAATTTGGGTGAAAGACTAGATGAAAGAAAGTAAAGCTTAAATCATGGTGGCCATGCGTGTATATAGGGGAAGAATAAAAGGACAATTGAATAATTTCTTGGATGAATAAAGAAGGGAGCTCTTCTTCTGTAGAGACATCAGTGACGCCCCTCTATTCTTCTATCGGAAAAGCTCTACCTATCTACCTGATCCATCTGCCTTACTCTGAAGTAAAGTCAAGTTTCTTTACTTTCCTTACTGCCCAGCGAATCAAATTGTTGGAAAGAATTTGTGATGGTGGGCGAGACCAGTATATAAAGTGGGACTAGTAAGTACCCAATTTGATTTCAAATTTAGTATAGGGGATACTCTGTGATGAACGTGCCAAATACAATTTATATAGCCTTTTCCTTTCCCTGTAGTGCAGTGCATCATTTTCCCCTGTCTACTTATGGCAGGCAGGATGAATATATCTGCATTTTATATATGACATGTTTGACATATCTTATTTAGTCATCTGTCTCTTTGGAGTCAGGGTAGAAATGAAACTAAGTGAAAGGCATGTAGGGAAGAGCAGGGCCATTGGAATTAAAGATAGATCATTGTCAGCTACACCTGCCTGAACTGCAAAAAATAGCAATGTACTTGAAGAGCTGGCTAGCATGCCCCCAATTATTTGGCACAACAACTTGTACTCCATAGTGCATAATGCCTATGTCTGTTTAGCTACTAGAAAAGCCTTTAAAAGAAAAAAAATGAAATCACTGTTTTTTTAAATCTGGTCGTATTCTGCCTTAATTTGTCTCCAGACAGTTTGTGCTTCTTATGTGAGGCATGTGTAGGTAAACAAATAAAATATTGGCCCTGTGACTCTCCTCATCAAAAATAATCACATCAGCTTCTAAAGTATGGAGAAATGTTTGTTCAGATCATTGTTTACTATTTGTCTTTTGTTATTGTTCTTTTTCTTGATAGCTACTATACCTGCTAGACAACCACCACTAACCAGGCCGGAAATAGCGGCCCATCTGCCGCAGCAGAGGCCAGGGAACATTCAGGCAGAATATTGGCATCTGGTGATCCTGGAGTAGGAAGAGGCTGAAACAGCTGCCTTTGACCCCGGACCCAGCAAAGCAGCATGCCAGCCCCCACCTTCCTGGCTAGAACATCACCGGTGCTGCCGCCAGCAGTCAGGATCCCTGACTGCACCTGCTGCTGCACCCTCCCGCGCCATCAGGGCATTGCTACGATGCATCCTGCAGCACATGGACCAGATGGAGAGTCGGCTAGCCAGCATTGAGCAGAGCCTGAAGCAGCTCCAGACCCATTTTAACAGTTCTTTTTTTAAAGCTTTTAAATATATCTATATATATATATATATATATATATATATATATATATATATATATATGTTTTAGTGGGAGAGACTTGTGAATGGAGAGGGTAGTAAGGGATTTGGGCTGAACTTTGGAATTTTCGTTGGACTTTTTGGGGACAGGGTTATTTGTTTGGGGGAGAGGGGTGGGACTGTTGTGGGTGGAGAGGGAGGGTTTTCTATTTGTAAATAATAAAGGGGTTTACTTTTTTACTTCATTTGTGTCTCAAATCTTTATTTTGGTGTTCTAGACTTTTGGTTTGTACTGCTGTCTTTTAGTGTAGCCTGTTATTTTTAATCTGCTAATAAAAGTGTTACTTACTTAGACCCACGCTCTATTGCTCTCTGTAACTACTATTGACCACTACGGATGATTGCCCTTGCCTATTTTGCCTACAAAAACCCAGTACACACAGACAACATCTTTGTCAGTAGGAGTTAATTACTAACTAAACAAGTTCACTTCAGTCCATATTTCTTCTCTTACCTCAATAGATGAAGCGAGCGAGTCCTCTTACTGCAGGGATTTTCCCAAGATAGCATCTCAAGGGGGTGGTAGGTAGGTAGTAGTAATAACAGGCTAGCATGCTAATAGGGAAGATAGAACTTCATACAAGGTGCCACTCTCACCTATGTGAACTCCAGCAACAGGATTATTCAAAGGGTTATCCATCACTGTCAACTCGATTGAAAGAAAACAGAGAGTTAGTGGGTCATCATCATTTTATCAGAGCTTTAGGAAGACTGAGACTAGACTACCACAATGACAGTATTTGACACACAGCAAAGAAGACCTGATATGATAATAAAATATAGTAATATAAATTTCTTCTGAGCAATGGTGGGGAGCTATATTGTAAAACTATACTTAGGAAATGAAATCATAGAGTCAGAAGTGGGCTCTGACTCAAGAGTGTTTGGACCAGGTTAAATGAATGAAGATGTTGATGGGGCCAGTGTGGAATATTACTCAGGTAATAGAAGGTAGAAGGTAGAAGGTCATGCAGTGAGTTGGTGCTGCTTTCACCACATCCACCCCAGCAAGTGTGTGATTCATTTATGGTGTAAATTTAGGTCACACCTCAACAAATCACACTGTCTGGGGTAAGAGGGTTAGGGGCTCAATGAATGGATGGGAAAGGGGATTTGGGGAAAGGTATGACACAGACAAACACTACACAAAAGAAACCACAACAATATTTGCTGGGGCACTGAGTAGAACACCATCATCAATCTGTTGTGGAAGGAAACGAAGGGATAAATAAGTATGAAATCATTCAGTAAATTCATTGGAAATAGTCCTTCTGCCCGAGAGACCCCATATAGTATACACTGTGTTATACTATAGTTTTGAAATATGGAGGATTGAATGTAACCCAACAAAGTTGTAAAAATTATGATTGTTAAAAGGAAAATGATACTGTATTGTCAAATTAGGTCACGCATCTCCATTCTTCTAGGAATGTCCATCACTCTGATGCATGTCTGAACCTGTCCGGTCGGTAACCTGAAGTCTTGAGCTTTCCAAGTTTTGTTCGTGTAGGAGAGGACTAGGAGAAGGCTTGTGTGTTGAAAAAAACTATAGCTGTATTATAGAGTAAAGGAAAAGGACAAAAGAAAGCAAAGTAAGCCTCATGAGTATTCAGGAGTTTACCAAGAAGACTCTGAGGCAGAGAACATAAGAGGAGTTTCATGTGTGAGCTAGCAATGCAGCAAACAAATATTCAGCAGCATTTCCTAATCAACGCACTTCTCTCCAGTTTACAGAGCTGAGTGAGTACTAGGCCTCAGAGCCTTCGCCATCATCTTAGGTTCTCTATGAAGTCAGAAAATGTGCCCTTTCTAGCTGTTGAGTAAGCCCCGTCCTGAGTCCTTCTATCTTACTCCTCCAGATTCAGAGTAACTCTGTACCAGTCCCAAAATGAGCAAGGTAGACCTGTGAAGTGCACTGTTGTTGAAGAACAAATAGAGAAACAGAACCAGAGTATTTTTGTGTAGATTTGTGTTTGGTAACTAAAGTGGCTGGTTTGTTATGAGGAACCAGAAAAAAAGAATAGACCCTGTAGGTAACTTTCACTACTTTTGAAGGGCCATTCATTTTCAGGAAAAAATGATCACCCATCAGCCCCCAAACATTGCAAATCATTCCCTTACTGTCAGCCACCACATAGATCAGTCATCACTCACAAATTCACAATCACAATCAATCAACATATCACCACTCATTGGTACAATAGTTACTTAGTTACCTCTTCTAATTCAAGTACAGTAGTTATATAAAATACCTCCTCTTTGATGGTAGCCACACATTGGAATTAGGCATTGGCACTGGCAGTCTTTTAATCAATGATCTTCTAGGGCAGACCTTCTAGGTGATTAGCATAATGTGAGGCCTTCCCCTTATTTTTTCAAGTTTCCTAATTGTAAATAAATGAGTCAAATCTCAAGTGAGTAAAGTTCAAAATGAACGCAATCTTAAATATTACGCCAGTCTTTAAAAGTCCAATCATATCCAAGATTTATTGGATCACATCTTCAGATTATCAGCATGCTTCATGAAGATACACTTTGAGCCAACACGTGTTTCGTCATGGGAGAATTCAATGGTCCCCAATGACTTCTTCAGGGCTATTCTCATACAATTTTCGAGTTACTTCAAAAATTAAGTAATGTCCATATTTTGACTTACAGTACACCAGAAAAGCATACATCAAATTCCTTGGTTCTTAAAGCTCATGACTTGAAGGCCATATACTTCAAGGCTCCTAGAGTTCCAAAAGACCCAGAAACAGCGTTCCCATGCTTAGGAAACGCTTAGTTGCGAGTGCGCCTCACATTATTCAAATTATTGTTGTTTTTTTTTAAACATTTAAGGGATGGGTGTTTTCCCTTGTGTAGGTAACCCCTAATGCTTAATTTGGCCAAATAGTTTCCTGAGCGCCAGTTATCCCCTATTACTACACCCCATTTTTTTTCAGACCTTCTAGGTGATGTAAAAATAGGATAGGCAATGGCATGTGAGGGAGGCAGGCATCATCTCCAAAGTCCTGAACGATATGTGGGGGCTTCTTCGCTGCACACGGGTCCAACTCCAATCTGGGCTTGCATGTGACTATAAAATCAATGGTGGGGCAGCATAAAATTGACACAATTATAATGTTGCACTGGCACATTTTTCTTTTTTTTTAGCAAAGAAAGACAGAGAAAAAGAAGCTGAATGAGAAATAATTAAGAAGTTCTATGGTGGCACTGGCATACTCAATCCAGGAAGTAAAGTTCATCCTCAAGCTCCGGTGGTTCTCCCAGAAGTTGGTCAGCTAGCACTCTTGATTCTGACCAATCATCTTCTTCCTCCTCCATTGGCGCATCTTCACATACCACTACACCAATAGGTTTTGATCCACATACACCTCTTTCAGGTAATTCAGCTACTCCTGGAACATCCTCTGAATGGTCATTGGTGCTGCCACCTGCTGGACCACTTTTTCCTTAACCTCTGCACTAGACTTAAGACCTGCCACTTGAAACCAAGCCAATGCAGAGGTTGCGGCAGATTCTTCTATTGATGTTGTTGCTTGTATTCTTGTTGGTGGGGTTGGAGGATGTGAGACAAGAATGCCCTCTCTGGAAGTTGAAAGTGGCACCCAAGAACTGCGGAGTAGGACTCTAAGTTCCAGCCATTCTTCTTCCATTTCTCCTGCTTGCTTAGCAATTCACCTCTTGTATTCAGAAAAAGGGTGATAGCAGGAAGATTTTTTTTGTAGCATGGATTAAATAGGCTGAACGAGATGATGTCATTTTGCAGCCTTGCATTATAAGTCAAGCAATAGCTTAGGCTCTCAATGAAGGCATGCATTTCTGGGTTTTCATTTGCATTCCAGAATACGAACCTTCAGACACCTTCTTTAGCTGCTCCTGTAGCAGATGCAATAACGGGATAGCATGGCCCATTGTACTGGCCTCCTTGCTAACTTCCTGCGTGAAAATCTCAGCATCTGTGTGAGGCATTTGACTAGGCCCCATTTGTCCGCCTCCAGGGCCATAGCTTCCCGATTGCATCAGCTCCTCTTTGAATGACATGGTCATTGATCTTTTTGTACTGCTAAAACAGACGTTGCAAGATATAAAAGGTTGAGTTCCAATGTGTTGGCAACTACTGCCTCAGGGCTTTAACTGGTACTCTGTTATCACGCTGAATAATCCGCAACTGTTTCCAGGCTTTAAAAGACTGGCTGAAATGAGTGCAGATGCATCTGCAGGTGGTCAGTATGTTGCTGACTATGTCTTTATTTTTTAAGAAAGTCTTGCACAACCAGGTTGATGCAGTGCGCCAAACACAGGACTGTGAAATAGCCACCATCTGCCATCGCCTTGACTACGTAACTGCCCTTGTCCATGGCAACAAATCCAACTCGGAGACCTCTGGGTCACAGCCATTCAGACACCTTGCTATTAAATTCCTCTAATATGTTTGTAGCTGTGCATGATTTCTTCAT
This sequence comes from Pleurodeles waltl, assembly GCF_031143425.1. Classification (NCBI taxonomy): domain Eukaryota; kingdom Metazoa; phylum Chordata; class Amphibia; order Caudata; family Salamandridae; genus Pleurodeles; species Pleurodeles waltl. Next base: position 704,579,332 of record NC_090437.1, read on the forward strand.
GGCAAACATGGCTACTGTTGCATGCAGCCAAACGCTCCTAAAAATTTCTTAAGGGCCAAGACCTGTAGTTAGCTTTTGCCTTACCCCCAGAAAAGAAATCCAGTTTGAAGTGATGCACATGTAATCAGTCGCCTGACAACTGTTCTACATGTCTGTCCGGAGGTGGATAGTGTGGACAACACTTTGCTGCAAAGCTTGTCCAACTAATTGCAGCACATCATGATGCAGAGCTGGAACAGCTACTCTGGCAAAACAGGTCTGGCTTGGAAACTTCCATTTCGGGCAGAGGGCTGCCACAAACTTTAAGAATCCCACTCCTTCCACAAAAGAAAAAGGGAGAAGGTCCAGATCTAACATTTTTGTCAGCTTCCCATTGTACAAACGTGCCACTGGGTGATTTAGTCACATGGCCCCTCCTGCCTAAACATGCCTGTAATTGTAGCCTTTATTTTCTTCTTTTGTGGGGCCACTGACACAGGTGACGTTTGAGATTAGATGGACTTACCGTCCTTCATGGTGGTGCAGTCACCATATGTTGTGGTGTCTCCATCTGACTCTGTGTCATTGTGAGGTCACTGAGGCAGATGATTCTGGTGTACTGCTGGGGACTGCTGGGGACAGGACTGCTTTGCATGAGGATGTCACCCTCTTCCTTCTCACCTTCCACCATGATTTGACCAGTTGTAGCTGATATTTCCTGGCTCTCCTCACCCTCACCACTGCAAACATGTTGAACCGTTTTCTTAAGGATCTCCTCCCACCAGATTGAATGATGTTTTTTCACATGGGTTGTCTGGCCTCCAGTACCATAATGTGAACCAGGCTTACCTCAACGAACACTCACGTGGCAAATGGAGCATGTGGCAATGTTCTCCTCCGGTTTGCTAATTGTAAAAAAGTCCCAAACTGGGGAGGAGTACTTTCTTATTGGGCCACTGCCAATGCCTGAAGAAAAACTGGATGTAGGTGGGTGTGTTGATTGCCTCTCTGCAGTGAATACTTTCAATGAGGTATGGGCTGGTGCAGGTTTCAGCTGGGGCCTTACAAATTTGGGAGCTGGTGGTGCTGCCAATCCCACATCCATTGGAGCAGGTTGGATAGTAATGTCAGACTTCTCTGTGCCAGCTTCCACAATGACTGGCTCGTCGTTATCATCCTCCTCATCATCATCCCCTTCCATGATTCTAAGGCTTTCTGGAACTTTTCTTTTCCCTTGCCTCTTCTGGCGACTCCCGGATTCTGCCGTGGTCCGCTCCATGTCCCTATCATCAGAAGTGGTGCTTGGAGAAGATGGTGTAGTAGTATCCTCCTTTTTCTTGCTAGAGATCTGGGAGCCATTGATTCTAAAAGAAGAGGTTCTTGCTCAGCAGAAAGCTCCAACTTCAGGAAATATAGCTGCGCCCACTGTCCACTTTGCCCTGTTCCCTGAAACTATTGGGTACTACTTTGCGAAAGAGACAAATCCAATTCAACATCACTGTTCGTCTGCGTCACCATGATTGCAGTAGCTGTCTCACTGACAGACATGGTCTTGGTCTTGGGTTGGGGTGGTGCTGTTGATGCTGGAGTGCTGCTCCCAGGTTCATCTCTGGAGGCCGGTGTGGCAGGCACACATCTTCAGACAAAGGTTGCGGTTGGCACACCACTGTTTGAAAACTGCTTCATCTCATTGGCCACTTTCTTGGGAGCAACTTTCTTCGGGGGCCATCTTAAGCTCTAGGTTGACAGTGGCACTAAGATGCACTAACAAAAGTGTTTGGTGCCCGTGAACCGAAGTAACTGTAAGGCCTTATCTTTGACAGTACTGCGGGTGATGCGGTGTCTCATCTCTTGTGCACCTAAAAACAACCAAGCAAGAAAAACAAGTAGTTAGTGAAATGTGGCATTTTTGCAGGTTGAAAATAGTACAGAGAAATGCAATCTTAGTGTGCTTGGTTACTTAGGTAATATAAATATTTAATCAAACATTGTAAAGGCAAACCACACCACCATACCATAAAAAATATATATTTAAATTCAGACAGGCTAACAGGTAGATCTAGCTCTTTGGTTTATCTCCATCTGTTTTAAAAGAGACACCTCGGGTAGTCAGAGTGAGATGCACGGGAAAATTGAATAATTCTTTAAATAACCTATGGCGGCAAGGTGGTCCAGGGGAAATGGAATAATCATTTACAAAATTAATTATGCTGTTGATTTGTCTGCCATGCTCCACAGCCAGGGTGTCCAGGAAGAAATGGAATTACACCTAAAAAACTGAATACTGTAGTGCAGCTGTTCGTCTTTGGTGGTTGGATGGAGGAATGGAATGGATTGGCTGGATGTGGATCGATGGCGCAAGGCAAAATGCAGAATTAATTGAAAATAAAAATAAAAATATTTAAAAAAATAAGAAATAAAATATAAAAAGTAAAATAAAGGCAAAAAGATAAAAGAAAAAGAAAGAAATTATGAAAAAAAGTGAAACAAAAATATAGAAATGTAAATAAAAAATGAAATAAAAAATGGTATGAAAAATGAAAATAAAAAATGTGAAAATTAAAATAGAAAAAAAAAATCGTAAATAACAAATGATCAATAATTACGATGTTTATATGTAAGCCTATGTCAAAGAACACTTGCTGCACACACTAAATGGTTGTCAGCCAGACACATGGTCAAACAACACGTTACAACTAAAAGGAGCAAGGAGGAGGCATAAAGGACAAAGGACACATGCACCCCTATGGCAAGAGACACTGGCTGGATGGACAAAATGACTGCCAGCCAGGCACATGGTCAAACAACAACAACACGGAGCAAGGAGGCATGGCAAACAAAGACCGCATGCAAGTCTATGGCAAGGGACACTGGATGGATGGATAAAATGGCTGCCAGCCAGGCACATGGTCAAACAAGGAGCAAGGAGTCATGGCAAACTAAGAACACATGCAAGCCTACGGCAAAGTGAGGGGCACTAGCTGGATGGACAAAATGGCTTCCAGCCAGCTACATGATGAAACAACAACAAGGAGCAAGGAGGCATGGCAAAGAAAGACCACATGCAAGCCTATGGCAAGGGACACTGGCTGCATGGACAGAATGGGTGCCAGCCAGCCACATGGTCAAACAAAAACAACAAGGATCAAAGAGGCATGGCAACCAAAGACCACATGCAAGCTCTTTGGATTCACACTCACACTTACACGCTTCTTGCTGCTCTCTCACAAAGTGAATCAGCATGTATGAAAGAAGATGAAGCATGTCAGGAATGTGTTTACAGCACAAGCACTTCCCTGTAACTTGTGAGGAGGATAACATTCGGTCTGAATACCGAATGTTACATTGCATGTTTGTTTATATTGATAGAGGCAAGTGTTGTCCCATTTCTGAACTATATGCCAGGCGGTTTGTGGAGACATCGAATTCCTTCATATGAACCATCAGAAGTATTTGATAACTCATCATCAGCATGTGTCTCATGACTCATCACCAGCACAGCATCCACACCCCTCATGATTGATGACTCATCACCGGCACACCAGTCTATAAATAGAACTGCCAAGGTATTTCCTGTGCTTGGCTTTGAGTCTTCCTTCGCTTGCAGGTGTTCCTTGTTAAGCTGGAGTTCCGTGATTCTTTCAGGAGTCGTCTTTTCAGTGCGAGGCTTCATCGGAGATTCCGTCTTTGGAGCGGATTACTTTCGCAGCAGCAGATGTAGAATTTATGAGCAGTATTCCATCTTCCTCAAATAATCAAAACATTCCAGGAGAAGTCGCTTCATGAGTAATTCCCCTCCCATCTCCCTGTTTTCAGCCTTCTTGAGGGTAGTGACCTTTTGGTGCATTATGAAAGATATTTGTTGACGCTAGGAAACCCGTGATACAAGACTATTTTCCAAAGACAGCTTGAGAAGTATTTTTAAAAGCAGCATTGAATTTAAGTGTTGTGAACTCCTGAAAGCATCACTCGATATCTATGCAAACTTAAATGTTTATTCTGATTGCTTTGGAACGAGTCTATTGTGTGAAAATGAATAACAAGGACAAATTCATAAGTTTGATTTTATAACAATTTTGTTGTGAGTTACAAAAGCGTGCTTAATAGTTGAGCAATCAAGCTCTAATAATTATTGTGACTTTGCTGAAAGACTCAGTGATTGCCCAATCAAATGATAATAATTATTGTTATTTTGCTGAAAGACTCTGTGATATTTGCAGTTCTTTTGTTTTTGATTTGTTTTTGGTCTTAGAATTCCTGCACCAAGCCCTGAGGCAACTTTCTTAGAACAACAGTGTTGCTCCTTCATGAACCAGTGTTTTGTTTCTCTTCCCTTCCCAAATACCTGTACCCTATCCCTTTCCCCCTGAGGTTATTCGCTCGTTCTCTGTCCATTTCAGATATGAGAGAATAGTGTTTAGGAGAGAGGTTTTATTCTCTTCGCTCCTGCAGAACCTGGAATTCAGGTGAGTGGACATGGTCTTGTCACAAGCCTATGGAAAGGGACACAAACTGGATGGACAAAAGGGCTGCCAGCTAGCCACATGGTCAAACAGCAATAAGAGGCGAGGAGGCATGGCAAACAAAGAACACATGAAAGCCTCTGGCAAAGGGAAGGACACTGACTGCATGCACAAAATGGATGCCAGCCAGCCACATGATCAAACAAGGAGGAGGCATGGAAAGCAAAGAACTCATGCAAGCCTATGGCAAGAGACACTGGCTGGATGGACCAAATGGCTAACAGCCAGCAACTTGGTCAAACAACAAGGAGCAAGGAGGCATGGTAAAAAAGACTATGTGCAATCATATTGCAAGGGACACTGGCTGGATGGACAAAATGGCTGCTAGCCAGCCACATGGTCAAACAACAACAACAAGGAGCAAGGAGGCATGGCAAACAAAGAACACATGCAAGCCTATGGCAAAGAAAAGGACACCGGCTGCATGTACAAAATGGTTGACAGCCACATGATCAAACAACAACAAGGAGCAAGGGGGCAATGCAAACAAAGAACACATGCAAGCCTATGGCAAAGGGACACTGGCTGCATGCACAAAATGGCTTCCTGCCAAGTGATCAAACAACAACAACAAGGAGGAAAGAGGCATGGCAAACAAAGGACACATGCAAGCCTATGACAAAGGGAAGGACACTGGCTGCATGCACAAAATAACTGTCAGCCACATGATCAAACAAGGAGGAGAAGCAAAGAACCCAAATGCAAGCCTATGGCAAGAGACACTGGCTGGATGGACCAAATGGCTACCAGCCAGCAACTTGGTCAAACAACAACAACAAAGAGCAAGGAGGCATGGCAACAAAGACTATGTGCAAGCATATTGCAAGGGACACTGGCTGGATGGACAAAATGGCTGCTAGCCAGCCACATGGTCAAACAACAACAACAAGGAGCAAGGAGGCATGGCAAACAAAGAACACATACAAGCCTACGGCAAAGGAAGGGACACTGGCTGCATGCACAAAATGGCTGACAGCCACATGAGCCAACAAAAACAGGGAGCAAGGAGGCATGGCAAACAAAGAACACATGCAAGCCTATGGCAAAGGGAGGGACACTGGCTGCATGCACAAAATGGCTGTCAGCCACATGATCAAACAACAATAAGGAGGAAGGAGGCATGGCAAACAAACAACAAATACAAGCCTATGGCAAAGGGACACTGGCCGTATACACAAAATGGCTGCCAGCCACATGGTCAAACAACTTCCTCCTATGTCATCAAATATTATTACCTCACAATATATACACTTTTTTGCAAAAAAAATGAAATGCTAAACAATGGCCAACATTTTAAATGTAATCCAATGCCATCCCTGCCCTAAATGAAGTTTTAAAAATATATACCACTGAAACATTTATTTCATGCACAGATGACTACTAGTACTGGGCTGACTGGCTAAATGGCCCTTAGGAAATGTAGGCCACATACTAAAATAATATTGCAAATGTTACAAACATGTAGAAAAGGTACTGAGCTGTGCAACAAGTTTCCTTTACAAAAGGTGAAACATTAATGAAATGCAAAATAAATAATAATTAGGCCCATACTTAAACTCCAACCCACCCAACACTATAAAATCTTAAAATCAACTATCAAATAAAAATAAAAATAAATATTGGTGCATACCCAAGCAAACAAACATAACACCCTTTTACAATAGTTTTTGAACTTACTTGTGTGATTCAACAAAAACAAAGTCCTTATCCAAAGGTATATTCAGGAGACAAACAGAGTGATTCTTCCACCTTGAAATCCAAGTGAAAAGTGACCAAGAGATTAACAAAGAACTCATAGCAGCCTGCTTGACAGGAACAGGGAGTTGGCGTCTCTGACACACTTCCTTCCTGTTTTAAAAAAAGGCTTCTGAATCTGAAAAACAAATTGCAGGGTCCATTTGAGAAGAAAATCTAGTCAAAATCTCTTTTTGACTAGATTTAGTGGTTCTTCAGTAGAAAATATACTTCAGAAATGAGTTTGCTCATGCAAGCTGCCCTGTTTTGGCCACCAGTGGGGCTGGAAGCAACGCAAGCAAATGCGAAGCCTTGAGCATGGTAGCGGCCCAGGATTATCATCATGCTCGCGAGATAGCTCCAAAATCCAATCTCATGAGCGCAAACTCCATGCTGGAGTACAGATTTCAGGAACTCCACACTACTCCACGTAGCACGAAGTGCTCAATTCTGCAAACTCCACTGGCGGAGCAGAGTTCCATGCCCAGGCCTAAGTAAAACATAATGTGGACCAACATGCTAGTTATGAAGAAAAATACCTGCTGATAAATGAAATACATGGCCTGTTAGTACACAGTATGATTTGAAGAGATCATATTGATCATCAGTGTTCATTTCATCAGGCGAGAATTGTGTAAATTGCCTTGACAAAGTTTCTCAAACAAACTAGACATGTGAAACAATTCTACATCAATCAAGAATGGTGTAAATTGCCTGGACAACATTCCTTAAACAAGACAGATCTGTCAGACAATTCTCCACATTGCTGTCTATGCAAACAATTGTAATCATAGTTGTACTTTTGTTGGTCCCTCTGGACGAGCCTCATCTATTCATATCAGGTTACAAAGTCTCACGATTAAACATAGCATTGTCAGAGATAGTTAAGGGGTTAATGGTACAGCTTGTTTCTCTCTTGCCATAATGGGGGGGGGTGTTATAGCCAGTAGTGCATTGCCACCTCAAGAAAGTGCCTTGATGTGTTCTAATCCAAAATAGTGAAGGTTTTCTGGTTCAGATGATATTGATTGTAATGTTTAATGAATGTTGGATCAGTTTCAGGTATGTTCTATATTCTGATAGTGTTCCAAAATTCAAATTCACAAGCATCTGATGGTGCTGGCCACATATTGTCAGTTGGAAGGGCATTTTATTATGTAGATAATGCAACCACTGTTGCAATAGATCCAATCTGTAATCCATAATGTAGTTTCAGGTGAAGGCAAGAAGAAGTTTACTACGGTCAAGTGTACAAACTCCACAACTATGACATTTATAGAACCCACAAGGTGTATCTAAAAAGGTGGTTTGAGATCGTCATTTGTCAATGAACTCATATTTGCAAAGTAATTTTTTGAGATGCATAGTTCTGTGGAAACCCATTTGTAGGGTATCTGGCAATATCCTGGTCAATAGATGAGTTGCTCATAAGCAGGTGCAAATGTTGTTTGAGGACCTTTTGGATATGGAAATGCGCATTGTAATATTCCATCATGAATCTTGTCCTCTTTTTTGTTGTTTTTGGGATGTTCCAGTTTCTCTGATTTTATCTGGTACATTTCGTCCTCACTGCAGTTTTGGTTAATGCACTGTAGTTCGCCTTTAGGAATATTCCTGATCGTATTCTGGGATGACAACTATATGCTTGTAGAGACTACGAATATCTACAACGTATTGAACAAACTGGGATCTTTCTTCTCAGTAAGGTATTCCATTCACTTTTTAACTTATTTATCACAATCCTTTAAATCCACAGACTACATTAATTATCTATTTACTTTTCAGATTGAATCTTTGGCTATACTAAGACTGGTTTCTCAGGAGGCTGCTCATAAGATGACAATGAGTTTCTTGCACTGATGAGACAATCGCTTGAGCCTTATCTATCCCTTTCATTTCACATCTATCGGTTTTTACACAAATACTGTTTTAACACCCATATATTAATCATTTCAAATATTGCCTCTATTAGTACCTCATAGGTTTTATTTCCAATAAAGCCTCTGCATGCATGTTTTCTCTAACCCCACATGCATGTGCACGGTCACACTAGCACAACTTTGTCCTGTTAGACCGACCGCCTGTGTGCAGTGTCTCACGCTTTGCGACATACCATGACAGCATTTAAATCTATGCACCATGCTTTCTGAAGTTATAAACAAAATAATATATTGAGGAATGCCATTCCTAGAAATTATTTTTTTCTTTATTTGTTGTATGTTTGTCCTCTTGTGATTTCCCCAACTGTCTGGAATTTGTTAAATATAATTGAACATTTTGTTATTCATTTTTCTTACTTTTCTTTTTTACAATAGGGATGCACAATATGTACTAAAATTATGTAATTTCTATCTTTTGGTTGAATCTTTCAATCAAATAATAATTTGTGCATATTGTTAGACTTTTTATCCTTGGCGTGATCTCCCTTAACTTTTTGCCTCTGTTTCCCAGGTTGTTGATGTGTGCTGGACTCTGTTTTTGCTGTTTTTGTTACTGTGAGCACTTTACCACTGCTAACCAGTGCTAAAGTGCAAGTGCTCCTTTACAAAATGTGTATGTAATTGGCTTATCAATGATTGGTATATCTGATCTATTAGTAAGTCCCTAGAACAGTGCACTAAAGATGCCCAAGGCCTCTAAATCAAATGCTACTAGTGGGCCTACAGCACTGGTTGTGACAACCACATAAGTAGCTCTGTAATCATGTCTCAGACCTGCCACTGCAGTGTCTGTGTGTGCAGTTTTAACTGTAAATTCTACTTGGCAAGTGTACCCACTTGCCAGGCCTAAACCTTCTCTTTTCTTACATGCAAGGCACCCCTAAGTTAGGCCCTAAGTAGCCCAAGGGCAGGGTGCAGTGTATGCTTAAGGTAGGACATATAGGGCCATATGTACGAACACATTTTCCCATAGACACAAAATGGGTAAAACCCTTTGCTACATCTGGCCCATAGTAATGTATTTTGTATGTCCTGACAGTGAAATATTGCTAAATTCGTTTTTCACTATTGCAAGGCCTGTCCCTCTCATAGGTTAACATGGGGGTTACCTTTAACTATGATTAAAGTGTAGATTCCCGTTGGGAGCGGATAGACATGTGGAGTTTGGGGTCTGTGAGCTCACAATTTAAAATACATCTTTTAGTAATGTTGATTTTAAGATTGTGTGTTTGAAAATGCCACTTTTAGAAAGTGAGCATTTTCTTGCTTAAACCATTTCTGTGACTCTGCCTGTTTGTGGATTCCCTGTCTGGGTCAGTTTGACAGTTGGGCTGTTTGCACCTCTCTCTAGACAGTGACACAAAGGGAGTTGGGTGTAGTCTGCATTTCCTGATGAGCCATCTGTGCTAGGAGGGAGGGGAGGAGTGGTCACTTACACCTGAAAGGGCTGTGCCTGCCCTCACACAACGCAGTCTCCAACCCCCTGGTGAGTGTCTGGGGCCGGCCTGGGCAAGGCAGGATTTCACAATCAAGGGAGACTTTCCTTTGAAGTAAGCATACTTCAAAGGGCAAAATGGGTATAAGAAGGGCACTCAAAACCGCAGACTTTAGAACACTTCTGGAAACCAAGAGGAACTTCTGCCTGGAGAAGAGCTGAAGGGCTGAGGAAGAAGAGCTGCCCTGCCTGTGACTGTGCTTTGTGGAGCTATCCTGCAGTTGCTGCTTCTGCCAGAGTAAGAGGGCAAAGAATGAACTTTGTGTTGCCTTCCTTCTTGTGAAGATCTCCAAGAACTTGATTTAGAGCTTGCCTCCTGTTGTTTGAAGTCTCAGGGACAGCAAAGACTTCTCTCTGCCAGCACCGGGAGTCTCTGGAGAGACTCCTACTCTGCCAAGTGGTGCCCATCCAGTTCCTGGGTCCCTGAAAGGAGAAGCTGGCAGCCTAAGAGGAAGAAATCCATGCACCGAACGCCGTGCGGGGAAAAGATCAACATGACTCCGATTTCCGGCTGAAAAATTGATGCAGCACCGGCTTTGCGGCTGAAAACCGACGCTCGCCTGCAACGTGACCCGAAGATTGACGCCCGGGCTGGAGAAACGACACACAGCATCGCTGACGGAGGTTGATGAATCACAACTCGCGCTGCACATTTTTTGAATCATCGTGTGGCTGGCTTTCCCGACGCAAACACCACTGGGTGTGTAAAAACTACGCAAGGCCTGACTGGACCCAAGAGAGCTGACCAGATCGATGCATCGCTCTTCTGCAGAGAGAAGAAACGATGCGCCCGACCCGACAAAAGGAGAAACAACGCAAGGTCTCGCTCGTGAGTGAAATCGACGCATGGCAAGCCCTTTTTGATGCACACTTCCCGTGCAGGGTTATTTTTGACGCACCCAAGGTACATTTTCACGCTAACAGTGTTAGTGTGTGTTTAAAATAACATGAAGACTCTTTTTGTATTTTTATTGATATCTTGACTTGTGTATTGTGGATTTTTGTCGTTTTGGTCTTGTTTTGTTTAGATAAATATTTTCTATTATTCTAAACCTGTGTTGTGTCATTTTGTAGTGTTTTCTTTGGGTTACTGTGTGTGTGGGTACAAATACTTTACACCTACCACTCTGAAGTTAAGCCTACTGCTCGTGAGACCCCATATAGTAATCACTGTGTTATACTATAGTTTTGAAATATGGAGGATTGAATGTAACCCAACAAAGTTCTAAAAATTATGATTGTTAAAAGGAAAATGATTCTGTATTGTCAAATTAGGTCACGCATCTCCATTCTTCTAGGATTGTCCATCACTCTGGTGCATGTCTGAACCTGTCCGGTCAGTAACCTGAAGTCTTGAGCTTTCCAAGTTTTTGTTTGTGTAGGAGAGGACTAGGAGAAGGCTTGTGTGTTGAAAAAAACTATAGCTGTATTATAGAGTAAAGGAAAAGGACAAAAGAAAGCAAAGTAAGCCTCATGAGGATTCAGGAGTTTACCAAGAAGACTCTGAGGCAGAGAACATAAGAGGAGTTTCATGTGTGAGCTAGCAATGCAGCAAACAAATATTCAGCAGCATTTCCTAATCAACGCACTTCTCTCCAGTTTACAGAGCTGAGTGAGTACTAGGCCTCAGAGCCTTCGCCATCATCTTAGGTTCTCTATGAAGTCAAAAAATGTGCTCTTTCTAGCTGTTGAGGTAGCCCCGTCCTGAGTCCTTCTATCTTACTCCTCCAGATTCAGAGTAACTCTGTACCAGTCCCAAACTGAGCAAGGTAGACCTGTGAAGTGCACTGTTGTTGAAGAACAAATAGAGAAACAGAACCAGAGTATTTTTTGTGTAGATTTGTGTTTGGTAAATAAAGTGGCTGGTTTGATATGAGGAACCAGAAAAAAAAATAGACCCTGTAGGTAATTTTCACTACTTTTGAAGGGCCATTCATTTTCAGGAAAAAATGATCACCCATCAGCCCCCAAACATTGCAAATCATTTCCTTACTGTCAGCCACCACATAGATCAGTCATCACTCACAAATTCACAATCACAATCCATCAACATATCACCACTCATTGGTACAATAGTTACTTAGTTACCTCTTCTAATTCAAGTACGGTAGTTATATAAAATACCTCCTCTTTGATGGTAGCCACACATTGGAATTAGGCATTGGCACTGGCAGTCTTTTAATCAATGATCTTCTAGGGCAGACCTTCTAGGTGATTAGCATAATGTGAGGCCTTCCCCTTATTTTTCAAGTTTCCTAATTGTAAATAAATGAGTCAAATCTCAAGTGAGTAAAGTTCAAAATGAACGCAATCTTAAATATTACACCAGTCTTTAAAAGTCCAATCATATCCAAGATTTATTGGATCACATCTTCAGATTATCAGCATGCTTCATGAAGATATACTTTGAGCCAACACGTGTTTCGTCATGGGAGAGTTCAATGGTCCCCAACGACTTCTTCAGGGCTATTCTCATATAAGTTTCGAGTTACTTCAAAAAATAAGTAATGTCCTTATTTTGACTTGCAGTACACCAGAAAAGCATACATCAAAATCCTTGGTTCTTAAAGCTCATGACTTGAAGGCCGTATACTTCAAGGCTCCTAGAGTTCCAAAAGACCCAGAAACAGCGTTCCCATGCTTAGGAAACGCTTAGTTGCGAGTGCGCCTCACATTATGCTAATTATTGTTGTTTTTTTTTTAACCTTTAAGGGATGGGTGTTTTCCCTTGTGTAGGTAACTCCTAATGCTTTATTTGGCCAAATAGTTTCCTGAGCGCCAGTTATCCCCTATTACTACACCCCATTTTTTTCAGACCTTCTAGGTGATGTAAAAATAGGATAGGCAATGGCATGTGAGGGAGGCAGGCACCATCTCCAAAGTCCTGAACAATATGTGGGGGCTTCTTCGCTGCACACGGGTCCAACTCCAATCTGGGCTTGCATGTGACTATAAAATCAATGGTGGGGCAGCATAAAATTGACACAATTATAATGTTGCACTGGCACATTTTTCTTTTTTTTTAGCAAAGAAAGACAGAGAAAAAGAAGCTGAATGAGAAATAATTAAGAAGTTCTATGGTGGCACTGGCATACTCAATCCAGGAAGTAGAGTTCATCCTCAAGCTCTGGTGGTTCTCCCAGAAGTTGGTCAGCTAGCACTCTTGATTCTGACCAATCATCTTCTTCCTCCTCCATTGGCGCATCTTCACATACCACTACACCAATAGGTTTTGATCCACATACACCTCTTTCAGGTAATTCAGCTACTCCTGGAACATCCTCTGAATGGTCATTGGTGCTGCCACCTGCTGGACCACTTTTTCCTTAACCTCTGCACTAGACTAAAGACCTACCACTTGAAACCAAGCCAATGCAGAGGTTGCGCCAGATTCTTCTATTGATGTTGTTGCTTGTATTCTTGTTGGTGGGGTTGGAGGATGTGAGACAAGAATGCCCTCTCTGGAAGTTGAAAGTGGCACCCAAGAACTGCGGAGTGGGACTCTAAGTTCCAGCCATTCTTCTTCCATTTCTCCTGCTTGCTTAACAATTCACCTCTTGTATTCAGAAAAAGGGTGATAGCAGGAAGATTTTTTTTGTAGCATGGATTAAATAGGCTGAACGAGATGATGTCATTTTGCAGCCTTGCATTATAAGTCAAGCAATAGCTTAGGCTCTCAATGAAGGCATGCATTTCTGGATTTTCATTTGCATCCCAGAATACGAACCTTCAGACACCTTCTTTAGCTGCTCCTGTAGCAGATTCAATAACGTGATAGCATGGCCCATTGTACTGGCCTCCTTGCTAACTTCCTGCGTGAAAATCTCAGCATCTGTGTGAGGCATTTGACTAGGCCCCATTTGTCCACCTCCATGGCCATAACTTCCCGATTGCATCAGCTCCTCTTTGAATGACATGGTCATTGATCTTTTTGTACTGCTAAAACAGACGTTGCAACATATAAAAGGTTGAGTTCCAATGTGTTGGCAACTACTGCATCAGGGCTTTAACTGGTACTCTGTTATCACGCTGAATAATCTGCAACTGTTTCCAGGCTTTAAAAGAATGGCTGAAATGAGTGCAGATGCATCTGCAGGAGGTCAGTATGTTGCTGATTATGTCTTTATTTTTTAAGAAAGTCTTGCACAACCAGGTTGATGCAGTGCGCCAAACACAGGACTTTGAAATAGCCACCATCTGCCATCGCCTTGACTATGTAACTGCCCTTGTCCATGGCAACAAATCCAACTCGGAGACCTCTGGGTCACAGCCATTCAGACACCTTGCTATTAAATTCCTCTAATATGTTTGTAGCTGTGCATGATTTCTTCATGGCAAACATGGCTACTGTTGCATGCGGCCAAACGCTCCTAAAAATTTCTTAAGGGCCAAGACCTGTAGTTAGCTTTTGCCTTACCCCCAGAAAAGAAATCCAGTTTGCAGTGATGCACATGTAATCAGTCGCCTGACAACTGGTCTACATGTCTGTCCTCAGGTGGATGGTGTGGACAACACTTTGCTGCAAAGCTTGTCCAACTAATTGCAGCACATCATGATGCAGAGCTGGAACAGCTACTCTGGCAAAACAGGTCTGGCTTGGAAACTTCCATTTCGGGCAGAGGGCTGCCACAAACTTTAAGAATCCCACTCCTTCCACAAAAGAAAAAGGGAGAAGGTCCAGATCTAACATTTTTGTCAGCTTCCCATTGTACAAACGTGCCACTGGGTGATTTAGTCACATGGCCCCTCCTGCCTAAACATGCCTGTAATTGTAGCCTTTATTTTCTTCTTTTGTGGGGCCACTGACACAGGCGACTTTTGAGATTAGATGGACTTACCGTCCTTCATGGTGGTGCAGTCACTATATGCTGTGGTGTCTCCATCTGACTCTGTGTCATTTTGAGGTCACTGAGGCAGATGATTCTGGTGTACTGCTGGGGACTGCTGGGGACAGGACTGCTTTGCATGAGGATGTCATCCTCTTCCTTCTCACCTTCCACCATGATTTGACCAGTTGTAGCTGATATTTCCTGGCTCTCCGCACCCTCACCACTGCAAACATGTTGAGCCGTTTTCTTAAGGATCTCCTCCCACCAGATTGAATGATGTTTTTTCACATGGGTTGTCTGGCCTCCAGTACCATAATGTGAACCAGGCTTACCTCAACGAACACTCACGTGGCAAATGGAGCATGTGGCAATGTTCTCCTCCTGTTTGCTAATTGTAAAAAAGTCCCAAACTGGGGAGGAGTACTTTCTTATTGGGACACTGCCAATGCCTGAAGAAAAACTGGATGTAGGTGGGTGTGTTGATTGCCTCTCTGCAGTGAATACTTTCAATGAGGTATGGGCTGGTGCAGGTTTCAGCTGGGGCCTTACAAATTTGGGAGCTGGTGGTGCTGCCAATCCCACATCCCTTGGAGCAGGTTGGATAGTAATGTCAGACTTCTCTGTGCCAGCTTCCACAATGACTGACTCGTCATTATCATCCTCCTCATCATCATCCCCTTCCATGATTCTAAGGCTTTCTGGAACTTTTCTTTTCCCTTGCCTCTTCTGGCGACTCCCGGATTCTGCCGTGGTCCGCTCCATGTCCCTATCATCAGAAGTGGTGCTTGGAGAAGATGGTGGAGTAGTATCCTCCTTTTTCTTGCTAGAGATCTGGGAGCCATTGATTCTAAAAGAAGAGGTTCTTGCTCAGCAGAAAGCTCCAACTTCAGGAAATATAGCTGCGCCCACTGTCCACTTTGCTCTGTTCCCTGAAACTATTGGGTACTACTTTGCGAAAGAGACAAATCCAATTCAACATCACTGTTCGTCTGCGTCACCATGATTGCAGTAGCTGTCTCACTGACAGACATGGTCTTGGTCTTGGGTTGGGGTGGTGCTGTTGATGCAGGAGTGCTGCTCCCAGGTTCATCTCTGGAGGCCGGTGTGGCAGGCACATATCTTCAGACAAAGGTTGCGGTTGGCACACCACTGTTTGAAAGCTGCTTCATCTCGTTAGCCACTTTCTTGGGAGCAACTTTCTTCGGGGGCCATCTTAAGCTCTAGGTTGACAGTGGCACTAAGATGCACTAGCAAAAGTGTTTGGTGCCCGTGAACCGAAGTAACTGTAAGGCCTTATCTTTGACAGTACTGCGGGTGATGCAGGGTCTCATCTCTTGTGCACCTAAAAACAACCAAGCAAGAAAAACAAGTAGTTAGTGAAATGTGGCATTTTTGCAGGTTGAAAATAGTACAGAGAAATGCAATCTTAGTGTGCTTGGTTACTTAGGTAATATAAATATTTAATCAAACATTGTAAAGGCAAACCACACCACCATACCATAAAAAATATATATTTAAATTCAGACAGGCTAACAGGTAGATCTAGCTCTTTGGTTTATCTCCATCTGTTTTAAAAGAGACACCTCGGGTAGTCAGAGTGAGATGCACGGGAAAATTGAATAATTCTTTAAATAACCTATGGCAGCAAGGTGGTCCAGGGGAAATGGAATAATCATTTAGAAAAAAAATGATGCTGTTGATTTGCCTGCCATGCTCCACAGCCAGGGTGTCCAGGAAGAAATGGAATTACACCTAAAAAACTGAATACTGTAGTGCAGCTGTTCGTCTTTGGTGGTTGGATGGAGGAATGGAATGGATTGGCTGGATGTGGATCGATGGGGCATGGCAAAATGCAGAATTAATTGAAAATAAAAATAAAAATATTTAAAAAAAATAAGAAATAAAATATAAAAAGTAAAATAAAGGTAAAAAGATAAAAGGAAAAGAAAGAAATTATGAAAAAAGTGAAACAAAAATATAGAAATGTAAATAAAAAATGAAATAAAAAATGGTATGAAAAATGAAAATTTAAAATGTAAAAATTAAAATAGAAAAAAAAAACGTAAAAAAACAAATGATCAATAATTACGATGTTTATATGTAAGCCTATGTCAAAGAACACTTGCTGCACACACAAAATGGTTGTCAGCCAGACACATCGTCAAACAACACGTTACAACTAAAAGGAGCAAGGAGGAGGCATAAAGGACAAAGGACACATGCAACCCTATGGCAAGAGACACTGGCTGGATGGACAAAATGACTGCCAGCCAGGCACATGGTCAAACAACAACAACAAGGAGCAAGGAGGCATGGCAAACAAAGACTGCATGCAAGTCTATGGCAAGGGACACTGGATGGATGGACAAAATGGCTGCCAGCCAGGCACATGGTCAAACAAGGAGCAAGGAGTCATGGCAAACTAAGAACACATGCAAGCCTACGGCAAAGTGAGGGGCACTAGCTGGATGGACAAAATGACTTCCAGCCAGCTACATCATGAAACAACAACAAGGAGCAAGGAGGCATGGCAAAGAAAGACCACATGCAAGCCTATGGCAAGGGACACTGGCTGCATGGACAGAATGGGTGCCAGCCAGCCACATGGTCAAACAAAAACAACAAGGATCAAAGAGGCATGGCAACCAAAGACCACATGCAAGCTCTTAGGATTCACACTCACACTTACACGCTTCTTGCTGCTCTCTCACAAAGTGAATCAGCATGTATGAAAGAAGATGAAGCATGTCATGAATGTGTTTACAGCACAAGCACTTCCCTGTAACTTGTGAGGAGGATAACTTTCGGTCTGAATACCGAATGTTACATTGCATGTTTGTTTATATTGATAGAGGCAAGTGTTGTCCCATTTCTGAACTAAAGGCGGTTTGTGGAGACATCGAATTCCTTCATATGAACCATCAGAAGTGTTTGATAACTCATCATCAGCATGTGTCTCATGACTCATCACCAGCACAGCATCCACACCCCTCATGATTGATGACTCATCACCGGCACACCAGTCTATAAATAGAACTGCCAAGGTATTTCCTGTGCTTGGCTTTGAGTCTTCCTTCGCTTGCAGGTGTTCCTTGTTAAGCTGGAGTTCCGTGATTCTTTCAGGAGTCGTCTTTTCAGTGCGAGGCTTCATCGGAGATTCCGTCTTCGGAGCGGATTACTTTCGCAGCGGCGGTAGAATTTATGAGCAGTATTCCATCTTCCTCAAATAATCAAAACATTCCAGGAGAAGTCGCTTCATTAGTAATTCCCCTCCCATCTCCCTGTTTTCAGCCTTCTTGAGGTTAGTGACCTTTTGGTGCATTATGAAAGATATTTGTTGACGCTAGGAAACCCGTGATACAAGACTATTTTCCAAAGACAGCTTGAGAAGTATTTTTAAAAGCAGCATCGAATTTAAGTGTTGTGAACTCCTGAAAGCATCACTCGATATCTATGCAAACTTAAATGTTTATTCTGATTGCTTTGGAATGAGTCTATTGTGTGAAAATGAATAACAAGGACAAATTCAGAAGTTTGATTTTATAACAATTTTGTTGTGAGTTACAAAAGCGTGCTTAATAGTTGAGCAATCGAGCCCTAATAATTATTGTGACTTTGCTGACAGACTCAGTGATTGCCCAATCAAATGATAATAATTATTGTTATTTTGCTGAAAGACTCTGTGATATTTGCAGTTCTTTTGTTTTTGATTTGTTTTTGGTCTTAGAATTCCTGCACCAAGCCCTGAGGCAACTTTCTTAGAACAACAGTGTTGCTCCTTCATGAACCAGTGTTTTGTTTCTCTTCCCTTCCTAAAATACCTGTACCCTATCCCTTTCCCCCCGAGGGTATTCGCTCGTTCTCTGTCCATTTCAGATATGAGAGAATAGTGTTTAGGAGAGAGGGTTTTATTCTCTTCGCTCCTGCAGAACCTGGAATTCAGGTGAGTGGACATGGTCTTGTCACAAGCCTATGGAAAGGGACACAAGCTGGATGGACAAAAGGGCTGCCAGCTAGCCACATGGTCAAACAGCAACAAGAGGCGAGGAGGCATGGCAAACAAAGAACACATGAAAGCCTATGCCAAAGGGAAGGACACTGACTGCATGCACAAAATGGATGCCAGCCAGCCACATGATCAAACAAGGAGGAGGCATGGAAAGCAAATAACTCATGCAAGCCTATGGCAAGAGACACTGGCTGGATGGACCAAATGGCTAACAGCCAGCAACTTGGTCAAACAACAAGGAGCAAGGAGGCATGGTAATAAAGACTATGTGCAATCATATTGCAAGGGACACTGGCTGGATGGACAAAATGGCTGCTAGCCAGCCACATGGTCAAACAACAACAACAAGGAGCAAGGAGGCATGGCAAACAAAGAACACATGCAAGCCTATGGCAAAGAAAGGGACACCGGCTGCATGTACAAAATGGTTGACAGCCACATGATCAAACAACAACAAGGAGCAAGGGGGCAATGCAAACAAAGAACACATGCAAGCCTATGGCAAAGGGACACTGGCTGCATGCACAAAATGGCTTCCAGCCAAGTGATCAAACAACAACAACAAGGAGGAAAGAGGCATGGCAAACAAAGGACACATGCAAGCCTATGGCAAAGGGAAGGACACTGGCTGCATGCACAAAATGACTGTCAGCCACATGATCAAACAAGGAGGAGAAGCAAAGAACACAAATGCAAGCCTAAGGCAAGAGACACTGGCTGGATGGACCAAATGGCTACCAGCCAGCAACTTGGTCAAACAACAACAACAAAGAGCAAGGAGGCATGGCAACAAAGACTATGTGCAAGCATATTGCAAGGGACACTGGCTGGATGGACAAAATGGCTGCTAGCCAGCCACATGGTCAAACAACAACAACAAGGAGCAAGGAGGCATGGCAAACAAAGAACACATACAAGCGTACGGCAAAGGAAGGGACACTGGCTGCATGCACAAAATGGCTGACAGCGACATGAGCCAACAAAAACAAGGAGCAAGGAGGCATGGCAAATAAAGAACACTTGCAAGCCTATGGCAAAGGGAGGGACACAGGCTGCATGCACAAAATGGCTGTCAGCCACATGATCAAACAACAATAAGGAGGAAGGAGGCATGGCAAACAAACAACAAATACAAGCCTATGGCAAAGGGACACTGGCCTTATACACAAAATGGCTGCCAGCCACATGGTCAAACAACTTCCTCCTATGTCATCAAATATTATTACCTCACAATATATACACTGTTTTGCAAAAAAAAAAATGAAATGCTAAACAATGGCCACCATTTTAAATGTAATCCAATGCCATCCCTGCCCTAAATGAAGTTTTAAAAATATATACCACTAAAACATTTATTTCATGCACAGATGACTACTAGTACTGGGCTGAGTGGCTAAATGGCCCTTAGGAAATGTAGGCCACATACTAAAATAATATTGCAAATGTTACAAACATGTAGAAAGGTACTGAGCTGTGCAACAAGTTTCCTTTACAAAAGGTGAAACATTAATGAAATGCAAAATAAATAATAATTAGGCCCATACTTAAACTCCAACCCACCCAACACTATAAAATCTTAAAATCAACTATCAAATTAAAATAAAAAGAAATATTGGTGCATACCCAAGCAAACAAACATAACACCCTTTTACAATAGTTTTTGAACTTACTTGTGTGATTCAACAAAAACAAAGTCCTTATCCAAAGGTATATTCAGGAGACAAACAGAGTGATTCTTCCACCTTGAAATCCAAGTGAAAAGTGACCAAGAGATTAACAAAGCACTCATAGCAGCCTGCTTGACAGGAACAGGGAGTTGGCGTCTCTGACACACTTCCTTCCTGTTTTAAAAAAAGGCTTCTGAATCTGAAAAACAAATTGCAGGGTCCATTTGAGAAGAAAATCTAGTCAAAATCTCTTTTTGACTAGATTTAGTGGTTCTTCAGTAGAAAATATACTTCAGAAATGAGTTTGCTCATGCAAGCTGCCCTGTTTTGGCCACCAGTGGGGCTGGAAGCAACGCAAGCAAATGCGTAGCCTTGAGCATGGTAGCGGCCCAGGAGTATCATCATGCTTGCGAGATAGCTCCAAAATCCAATCTCATGAGCGCAAACTCCATGCTGGAGTGCAGATTTCAAGAACTCCACACTACTCCACGTAGCACAAAGTGCTCAATTCTGCAAACTCCACTGGCGGAGCAGAGTTCCATGCCCAGGCCTAAGTAAAACATAATGTGGACCAACATGCTAGTTATGAAGAAAAATACCTGCTGACAAATGAAATACATGGCCTGTTAGTACACAGTATGATTTGAAGAGATCATATTGATCATCAGTGTTCATTTCATCAGGCGAGAATTGTGTAAATTGCCTTGACAAAGTTTCTCAAACAAAATAGACATGTGAAACAATTCTACATCAATCAAGAATGGTGTAAATTGCCTGGACAACATTCCTTAAACGACACAGATCTGTCAGACAATTCTCCACATTGCTGTCTATGCAAACAATTGTAATCATAGTTGTACTTTTTTTGGTCCCTCTGGACAAGCCTCATCTATTCATATCAGGTTACAAAGTCTCACGATTAAACATAGCATTGTCAGAGATAGTTAAGGGGTTAATGGTACAGCTTGTTTCTCTCTTGCCATAATGGGGGGGGGGGGGTGTTATAGCCAGTAGTGCATTGCCACCTCAAGAAAGTGCCTTGATGTGTTCTAATCCAAAATAGTGAAGGTTTTCTGGTTCAGATGATATTGATTGTAATGTTTAATGAATGTTGGATCAGTTTCAGGTATGTTCTATATTCTGATAGTGTTCCAAAATTCAAATTCACAAGCATCTGATGGTGCTGGCCACATATTGTCAGTTGGAAGGGCATTTTATTATGTAGATAATGCAACCACTGTTGCAATTGATCCAATCTGTAATCCATAATGAAGTTTCAAGTGAAGGCAAGAAGAAGTTTATTACGGTCAAGTGTACAAACTCCACAACTATGACATTTATAGAACCCACAAGGTGTATCTAAAAAGGTGGTTTGAGATCGTCATTTGTCAATGAACTCATATTTGCAAAGTAATGTTTTGAGATGCATAGTTCTGTGGAAACCCATTTGTAGGGTATCTGGCAATATCCTGGTCAATAGATGAGTTGCTCATAAGAAGGTGCAAATGTTGTTTGAGGACCTTTTGGATATGGAAATGGTCATTGTAATATTCCATCATGAATCTTGTCCTCTTTTTTGTTGTTTTTGGGATGTTCCAGTTTCTCTGATTTTATCTGGTACATTTCGTCCTCACTGCAGTTTTGGTTAATGCACTGTAGTTCGCCTTTAGGAATATTCCTGATCGTATTCTGGGATGACAACTATATGCTTGTAGAGACTACGAATATCTACAACGTATTGAACAAACTGGGATCTTTCTTCTTAGTAAGGTATTCCATTCACTTTTTAACTTATTTATCACAATCCTTTAAATCCACAGACTACATTAATTATCTATTTACTTTTCAGATTGAATCTTTGGCTATACTAAGATTGGTTTCTCAGGAGGCTGCTCATAAGATGACAATGAGTTTCTTGCACTGATGAGACAATCGCTTGAGCCTTATCTATCCCTTTCATTTCACATCTATTGGTTTTTACACAAATACTGTTTTAACACCCATATATTGATCATTTCAAATATTGCCTCTATTAGTACCTCATAGGTTTTATTTCCAATAAAGCCTCTGCATGCATGTTTTCTCTAACCCCACATGCATGTGCACGGTCACACTAGCACAACTTTGTCCTGTTAGACCGATCGCCTGTGTGCAGTGTCCCACGCTTTGCGACATACCATGACAGCATTTAAATCTATGCACCATGCTTTCTGAAGTTATAAACAAAATAATATATTGAGGAATGCCATTCTTAGATATTATTTTTTTCTTTATTTGTTGTATGTTTGTCCTCTTGTCCTCTTGTGATTTCCCCAACTGTCTGGAATTTGTTAAATATAATTGAACATTTTGTTATTCATTTTTCTTACTTTTCTTTTTTACAATAGGGATGTACAATATGTACTAAAATTATGTAATTTCTATCTTTTGGTTGAATCTTTCAATCAAATAATAATTTGTGCATATTGTTAGACTTTTTATCCTTGGCGTGGTCTCCCTTAACTTTTTGCCTCTGTTTCCCAGGTTGTTGATGTGTGCTGGACTCTGTTTTTGCTGTTTCTGTTACTGTGAGCACTTTACCACTGCTAACCAGTGCTAAAGTGCAAGTGCTCATTTACAAACTGTGTATGTAATTGGCTTATCAATGACTGGTATATCTGATCTATTAGTAAGTCCCTAGAACAGTGCACTAAAGGTGCCCAGGGCCTCTAAATCAAATGCTACTAGTGGGCCTACAGCACTGGTTGTGACACCCACATAAGTAGCTCTGTAATCATGTCTCAGACCTGCCACTGCAGTGTCTGTGTGTGCAGTTTTAACTGTAAATTCTACTTGGCAAGTGTACACACTTGCCAGGCCTAAACCTTCTCTTTTCTTACATGTAAGGCACCCCTAAGTTAGGCCCTAGGTAGCCCAAGGGCAGGGTGCAGTGTATGCTTAAGGTAGGACATATAGTAATGTATTTTATATGTCCTGACAGTGAAATATTGCTAAATTCGTTTTTCACTGTTGTAAAGGCCTGTCCCTCTCATAGGTTAACATGGGGGCTACCTTTAACTATGATTAAAGTGTAGATTCCCTTTGGGAGCGGATAGACATGTGCAGTTTGGGGTCTGTGAGCTCACAATTTAAAATACATCTTTTAGTAATGTTGATTTTAAGATTGTGTGTTTGAAAATGCCACTTTTAGAAAGTGATTAATTTTTTGCTTAAACCATTTCTGTGACTCTGCCTGTTTGTGGATTCCCTGTCTGGGTCAGTTTGACAGTTGGGCTGTTTGCACCTCTCTCTAGACAGTGACACAAAGGGAGCTGGGTGTAGTCTGCATTTCCTGATGAGCCATCTGTGCTAGGAGGGAGGGGAGGAGTGGTCACTTACACCTGAAAGGGCTGTGCCTGCCCTCACACAACGCAGTCTCCAACCCTCTGGTGAGTGTCTGGGGCCGGCCTGGGCAAGGCAGGATTTCACAATCAAGAGAGACTTTCCTTTGAAGTAAGCATACTTCAAAGGGCAAAATGGGTATAAGAAGGGCACTCAAAACCACAGACTTTAGAACACTTCTGGAAACCAAGAGGAACTTCTGCCTGGAGAAGAGCTGAAGGGCTGAGGAAGAAGAGCTGCCCTGCCTGTGACTGTGCTTTGTGGAGCTATCCTGCAGTTGCTGCTTCTGCCAGAGTAAGAGGGCAAAGAATGAACTTTGTGTTGCCTTCCTTCTTGTGAAGATCTCCAAGAACTTGATTAAGAGCTTGCCTCCTGTTGTTTGAAGTCTCAGGGACAGCAAATACTTCTCTCTGCCAGCACCTGGAGTCTCTGGAGAGATTCCTACTCTGCCAAGTGGTGCCCATCCAGTTCCTGGGACCCTGAAAGGAGAAGCTGGCAGCCTAAGAGGAAGAAATCCATGCACCGAACGCCGTGCGGGGAAAAGATCCACATGACTCCGATTTGCGGCAGAAAAATTGACGCAGCACCGGCTTTGCGGCTGAAAACCGACGCTCGCCTGCAACGTGACCCGAAGATTGACGCCCGGGCTGGAGAAATGACACACAGCATCGCTGGCGGAGGTTGATGAATCACAACTCGCGCTGCACATTTTTTGAATCATCTTGTGGCTGGCTTTCCCGACGCAAACACCACTGGGTGTGTAAAAACTACGCAAGGCCTGACTGGACCCAGGAGAGCTGACCAGATCGATGCATCGCTCTCCTGCGGAGAGAAGAAACGATGCGCCCGACCCGACAAAAGGAGAAACAACGCAAGGTCTCGCTCGTGAGTGAAATCGACGCATGGCAAGCCCTTTTTGATGCACACTCCCCGTGCGGGGTTATTATTGACGCACCCAAGGTACATTTTCACGCTAACAGTGTTATTGTGTGTTTAAAATAACATGAAGGCTCTTTTTGCATTTTTATTGATATCTTGACTTGTGTATTGTGGATTTTTGTCGTTTTGGTCTTGTTTTGTTTAGATAAATATTTTCTATTTTTCTAAACCTGTGTTGTGTCATTTTGTAGTGTTTTCTTTGGGTTACTGTGTGTGTTGGTACAAATACTTTACACCTACCACTCTGAAGTTAAGCCTACTGCTCATGCCAAGCTACCAAGGGGGTAAGCAGGGGTTAGCTGAGGGTGATTCTCTTTTACCCTGACTAGAGTGAGGGTCCTTGCTTGGACAGGGGGTAACCTGACTGCCAATCAAAGACCCCATTTCTAACAAATATCATGACAATTTGTTCATCTTTGGCACAAATGTACAAACAGCCTTGAAAAAGCCCCAGGCTTGACAGCCACAGGGGGTGAAACACGTCAGCTGGTTACAGTTCACATATTTCTGTATTAAGCTAATGAAGGCTGAAGAGCACCAAGAGCTTGAAAAATAATAAGCACGATACAAGATAAGAATCAATATATTGCTATATTTATGTATTGAGAATAACCCATCTAGATCTGTATACTGTGTATGACTAACCTGTACCTTTGGCCATTATTTATGATACACGGCCCGTTCCCATTTTGTTTAATCATGTTTTGCTAAGTATCTTATTCTCATTTTCACACTGGGGCCCACATGTTTGTGTCATTGTCCCTCTCCATTTTCCTGTGAACCCCATACTGTTATTTTCCTGAACATCTGTATTTTGACTTTGGCACCTTGGCATGACTCACAAATGCAAAGAGGTGAGTGTAATTTTGGCAATACTTTTGAAGATCAACAAGTTGGAGATCCAGCTAAAAAGAAAGATATGCTTTGATAGTATGTGAATGTTTCTTCTCTGTTTCAAAATAGATTTAAGGGCCTAGTTACGAGTTCTTTGGATGGGTTGACCCGTCTGCCGAACGTCCGACGGGGAGGCTGCCACCATATTGGCTACCTCCCCGCTGGGTCCATTACAACTTTCTCTCTGGGCTGACGATCATAAACCAAGGTTTCCACCTATCAACCCAGTGGGAAAGTGGCAGCAGCATTGTCACCAGCTCGTAATCAAGCCGGCGGCAATGCTGCCACACATAGGGGCAACAGCACCCTTGCAATGCTCACTGTCTGCACAGCACTGCACAGCAGACAGTGAGCATTGTGAGGGTGTTGGGCAGGGGGACCTCCCCTGTGGCCTCCTGCACCTGTTCTCTGCCAGTCTTTTCATGGTGGTGAAACCAGCTCATAACCAGCAGAGCAGCACTGTCTTTAGTGCCGCACTGGCTGACTCCTACCTCCGCTACTGTCAGCCCGTTGCGACTGAAGATCCTGGCAGAGATGGTGGTAGGTTGGTGCGCTGGGCAGTGGAAGCATGCTGGTACACAGCAGTACAAGGGAACTGGGAGGGGGAAACAATAATACTGGTTATGTGTTGCCGGAACTATAGAAAGGGACCTTAAAAGAAGTTAGGACAATTACTGACAGAGGTGTCACAGGGTTTACAATTGTAGGGGGCAATTTTAATTTAGTGCTGAATACATAGTTGGACAGATAAGCACAAAACCGGCTAGCTCTACACTGAAGAAGAAACTAGAAGGGTTCTCACAAGCATTGGGTCTGGGAGATGTGTGTGGAGAACCACGCACAAGACTGAGATAAACTACTTATTCAGGGTCACTGACATCCTGTCTAGCATAGATTACTTTTTTACCCACTAAGGGCCATTCATTTATTCAAAGAGGATGGATATTATGCACAAGGGATCTCTGATCATTCCCCACTATCAGTAAAACTACAGATTAAGAGACCACAAGAGAAACAGAAGTAGCACATAGCCATCTGGTGCCTCACAAATAAAAAAGAAGCAAAACAACTTGATCAGGCCAGTAAACTACTTTAAAGTCAATACGGGTTCAGCAGAAAAAGGAGCAACATTATTGGAAGCCTGCAAGGTGACAATTTGAGGAGTGATAATCTCAAGGGGGGTGGGAGATAGGAGGAAGAGACATAGACATATGACAGAGCTTGAGCAAAATCTGCTAAGATTGGGAAGAGGCTATGGTAATGCCGAAAAGAGAGCAGTAGAAGAAAACTATTTCTTAAAAAGGAAGACTATAGAGCAGTTATCAAAGCACAAAGTCAAAACAACCTACCCGGTGAAACAGAAAAAGATGTACAAAACTGGGATAAACCAGAGAAAATACTTGCATGGTTGGGAAATCGTGAAAGAGAAACTAATCACATCAAAGAGATAGTAACAGCAGATAGAGTGAGCGTGATAGAAAGAAGAGCAATTGCTGCAGAGTTTGTAGATTACCTTAAAAGCTTCTATGAGTCAAAGGCAGCAATATCACCAGAAGAGATAAGAGATTTCCCCAGGTATTGCCCTACTAGTAGATACCTGACCGCACCTAGCACGAAAAGGTTAGAGGAAGGCATCAGGGGGTAAGAGGTCAGAGATGCACTTGCACCCCTCTGAATTTCTACCTCTAACTCATTTTCTCACATTCATGGATACTACTCATTGGGTCACTACATTACATAGCTTGGTATAGCAACTCCGGACAGCCAAATCTGATATAGCCACGGAGGCCTGCAAGCGGGAACTTAGTATGCCCCTATGTGCCGCGCAATGCAAGTACTGTTGCCAGCAAACAAGTACTGAGCCTATGAACTATAAGCAAAAGTCATTATAAACACTATAATTTTCTCTACCCAGTCTACATCACCCCAAAAAAACAACATAGGATTGACCCTTCACTCCCAAAAAATATTTAAAATATCAAAATATGCAGAGTGACCTATGCCATTTTTATGAGCACTCGTGAAGGTATAATTTTTCAAACTCATGCCCTCTGTGCTTTGTCTAGAGCGTTCTCACTCTGCTTGAACATACTGTTTCACTTTTAACAAATTCATAGAATAGGCGTAGTTATGTTTTTAGAAGTGCTAGTTTGTGAATACTAACTATTCAAAGTAACACTTTAGGAGGTAGCACAGGACTACTAGCTGGGCTCATTGTCTGTTGAAGGTGGTTGTTGTAAATTTGTTCTTGCACTTCGATAGCACTGATTTCTCATGGATTTTGGTTGTATGGCACTATGGCCCTCATTCTGACCTTGGCGGGCGGCGGAGGCCGCCCGCCAAAGTCCCGCCGTCAGGTTACCGTTCCGCGGTCGAAAGACCGCGGCGGTAATTCTGACTTTCCCGCTGCGCTGGCGGGCGGTCGCCTTCAGGCCGCCCGCCAGCCCAGCGGGAAAGAGGCTTCCACGATGAAGCCGGCTCGGAATCGAGCCGGCGGAGTGGAAGCTGTGCGACGGGTGCAGTTGCACCCGTCGCGTATTTCACTGTCTGCGCAGCAGACAGTGAAATACATTTAGGGGCCCTCTTACGGGGGCCCCTGCAATGCCCATGCCAGTGGCATGGGCACTGCAGGGGCCCCCAGGGGCCCCGTGACCCCCCCTACCGCCATCCGGATCCCGGCGGTCGGACCGCCGGGATCTGGATGGCGGTAGGGGGGGTCGGAATCCCCTCGGCGGCGCAGCAAGCTGCGCCGCCTTGGAGGATTCAATGGGGCGGCGGTACACTGGCGGGAGCCCGCCAGTGTTGCCGGTCCGTCCGCGGCTTTACCGCCGCGGTCGGAATCCCCATTGGAGCACCGCCGGCCTGTCGGCGGTGCTCCCGCGGTCCTCCGCCCAGGCGGTCTTTGACCGCCAGGGTCAGAATGACCGCCTATGTGCCCTCATTATGACCTTGCGGTAAATCTTGAATACTGCCGTGCTGACTACCGCCAGCATACCACTGCGGAGGCAGACATCTGTCTGCCACAGTATGACACATACATACAAAATCGACAGAAAACAGCCACAACCACAAATCCGTTAGAGCCACTGAACGTGATAAACTGTTGGTACTATCACCCATACCATTATGCCACCAATGCTACGCCCTCCAAATAATGACCCACCAATCACCACAGCGGACATTCAATGATGGTAAACCATTGGCGGTGAACACCACCATGGCAGATAAGGCCACGGAAAGACAAAACAAGACAACATTGGCCAGAACAAAAAAAAAAACACACCTGACACAATTACACACACCCCACACCCACCAACAGCACTATAAAACACACACCCACATCACCCACAATCCTTTGCTAATATGAAAAGACCGCAATAGCTAGCCACGCAAACACACACCACAACCGCACATTCATCCGTCATGCACCACACACCTCACCACATTACTCAACACCCTCTGCACAACACACACACACTACACAACACCCATGCCCCCACAAAGGCACCCCCGTTTCACTGATGAGGAGTTGTGGGTCATGGTTGAGGAAATAGTCAGTGTAGAGCCAAAGTTGTTTGGAGCACAGATCCAGCAGATATCCATTGCCAAGAAGATGGAGCTATGGCGGAGGATCGTGGACAGTGTCAACGCTGTGGGGCAGCATCCACGAACAAGGGACGACATCAGGAAGAGGTAGAACGACCTACGGGGGAAGGTGCGTTCTATAGAAGATAGGCACCAGCTTGCCATCCAGAGGACTGGTGGTGGACCTCCACCTCCTCCCCCACAGCTGACAGCATGGGAGGAGCAAATCTTGGCAATCCTGAGGGACTCACTGGAGTAGCTGGAGAACTGGACACTGGTGAGTCAACATTTACTATCACCCCCATACCTGCATGCCACCAGCACCCCTCATCCTGACACCCATCACTCCACTCCATCCCACACAGTGCACCACTACAATTAACAAACCAAAATGCCAAGCCCTGCATGAAATACCCACTGCATGCACATCCCTTCCAGCCCTGCATGTACACCCACCACCACTGCATGCACAGCATGGAGAACTAACAATCCCACAATACATCACCATACACAAACAAAGGTGGCAGGACAACAGCAACAATATAGTGGAAGCTAGGGGTGCAGAATATGAAACAGACATGTAGCATAATACACCACTTACATCCCCACAGGTGCCCCAGACAATCTCAGTGGTGAGGAGGTACCAAGGCTACCCAGTCCCCCACCAGAAGATGCCCCCAGTGACGACAGCAACTCTGGAGTTCGGGATCTGGATAAACTCCCTGGCCCATCAGGGACCACTGGTCAGTCGGCTACCCCAGCCCACACCCAGTTGACCATAGAGCCTCCCCCCTCAGTATCCAACACCACAGCAGCCACCCAATGTCCCCAGACCTCTGTCCCCAGGACATGTCAATCAGCAGTGTACCCACCTGTACAGGGACCCCAGTCCACAACTCACAGGTAAGACAATGAGGGTTCTGGGGTCAGTGGTAGTGGGCACACCATTCAGGGGACACGGGCACAGGGTGCCAGGCACACTCAGAGGACAGCTGTATGCAAAGGGGAGGACAGGCCCAGGGAACCGACTGTCCAGGAGGCACTCACTAATGTCCTGGGGGCTTACCAACAATCCCAGGACAAGATGGGTCAGGTGACAGACACCATGCAGGAGAACCAGCGGCTGCAGGAGGAACACCACCAGGAGATCAAGAAGGAATTGCAGGCCTGAACACCACCATGGTCTCCATTGCAGGGGTGCTGGGTGATATGGCCAACATCATGAGGGAGTACACATGACACCAGCAGGCCCCTTTACTAGCCAGTCAACTGATCAGCCCTCCTCATCTGCTGCAGCTAGTGGACAGGAGGCCCTGCCACAGGACCCACAGGCCACCAGCACCCCTACCCCTGCAGAAGGTGAACCACCCGCAAACATTCCCTGCGACCCAGACAGACACCAAAGACAGTTACCAAGACCACTGCCAGGAACTGAGCCCCTCCTGAATGTCCCCCTTGTGTTCCACGCGTGTCACCTTGTCCACTTTGAACTGCCTTAGCTCCCCTTCCTATGGCCCCTTCGACACTGGACCTGTGCTACAAACAGACTAGACCACTACACTGGACTGTTCCCAACCATCACCCCACTCTATTGCACTTCCCATTGTAGAACAGTTTTCAATAAACACCCTTGGACACAACTTGAGTAATAGTGCTTTATTTACATATAACATACAATGTAATGCACTGTAATGAACTGCTTGATCCTGTGTAAATGTCCAGTAACATGTTGATCCATCCAACAAATGTGTCTCAGCAGTCTGTACACATCACAGAAGTACACTGTTGGAACAAAACCAACATCTGCAATAAGGGAAGGCATAGGTAACAGTCAGGTGGGATGCAAAGGGAATGACTGGCATTATGCTGCAGTCACACAGTACAACACTAAAATGTAGAAATGTATAGTTCAAAAGTCTTACCTGAGTATCATTGGAAGTACTGCTAGATCAAATGTGACCTGTTGTCCTCATCCTTCTCCTCCTCACTGTCGTCAGTGTCCACTGCAGCCACAGCTGCATTGTCACCCCCACCTCCTGCAGATAGGGTACATGCCGCCTCAGGGCCAAATTGTGTCACATGCAGCACACAACAACGATTTTGCAGACCTTCTCAGGGGAGTAGCATAGGGATCCACCTATCAGATGGAGGCACCTGAACCTAGCCTTCAGGAGCCCGAAGGTCCTTTCTACAATCCTCCTGGTACGCCCATGAGCATCATTGTACCTATTTTCAGCCCCTGTACTAGGATTCCTAACAGGGGTCATGAGCCATGACAGGTTTGGGTAGCCGGAATTACCTGCAAGAAGTGAGGGACATACATTAGTCCTGCACAATGGTCTGGGCTATGACTCCAGAAGGCATACACTCACAAACATTGGGTGGGGACACAGGCTCACCTATTAGCAACACTCTGTGCCTCTGTAGTTGTGCCATCAGCTGTGAGGCACTGTTATTCCTCAGGACAAAGGCATCATACACCAACCCTGGAAACTTGGCAGAGACGTGGGAGATGTACTGGTTAGTCACGCACACCATCTGCACATTGAGTGACCTCACTCCGCTGACGTTCGTGTCATGGCGGAAGGCAGTCTGCACCGCCGTGCAATTTCTCATTGGCTAACATGGCCCTCTATGGATAATGGAAACCAATGATGATCAATGTCGGTGGTGACGGTGTTCACCGCCTTGGACGTGACCACCATTTCCTTTCTACCACTTCACTTGATTCCTGACTTTCCACAAGACGACATCTCCACTGCGTGTGCTGCTGTGACCTGTGTCTGGAACCTGCCGTGGCTTGTGCAACAGGGCAAAGGGCCCCAGCCTTCACATCAGAGGAGTTGGAGTGCCTCGTGGACAGGGTCCTACCCCAGTATGGGCAGTTGTATGGGCCTCCAGACCAACAGGTGAGTACACCATGGATATGTTGCATGCAACATGACTGCATGGAGATGTGTGTGTGTGTGTGCTGGCAGCCTGTCAGGTGGGGGTATGGCTTGTGGCAGCGTCAATGCAGGGGTACGGGTCATGTGTGTGCCTGATGAAGGGAAATGCTTTTTGTGGGCCATATATGTGGCAGGCTGGATTGTCAGGTTCATGGTGTCCCGCCTTCTGTGTTTCCTTTGCAGGTCAGCGCCCATCAGAAGGGTTGTTGCATGCCATCGCCAAGGACATGCGGACCCTGGGGGTCTATAGCAAGCGGAGCACCCACTGCAGGAAATGCTAGGAGGACCTGAGACACTGGGCCCAGGGGACCATGAAGGCCCAGCTGGGTGTGGCCTCCCAATGAGGGCCGGGTGCCCGTCGGAACCTGACCCCCCCCCCATTGGCTCGCATACTGGCGGTGGCCTACCCAGGGCTGGATATGTGCTTGAGGGCATCACAGCAGCCTTAAGGGGGTGAGTACCGTGTGTTTGTCAATCTCTGTTGCCTGGCATGGGATTTGGGTGCAGGGTACTAGTCAGTGGATGCCCCAATAAGCCAGTCCAGATATTGCTGCGTGGTCCAGCTCAGGTTGATAGGGTGGAAAGCATGTATTAGATAGCTAGGTAGGTGGCTTCCCATCTCAGACAGGGCTTAGCTGGTCCCAGTTGGTGTGTAGCTGGAGGTGTTTGGCTCCTACCTGCTGTGGTGCTTAGACAATGGTATGCCAGTGTGGTCCATACTCCCCATTGTCAGTCTCAGTGTGTGACAGTGATGTGTCTGCCATCTGTGCTGTTAGTGCTGAGATTGACCCTGTGCTCCCTTTCTCTCTCCCTCTCTCCTTTTGTCATCCTGTCCATGTGTAAATTAGCATCATCTGGCGAAGGAGCAGGGGCACCGGCGAGTGAGGGATCTGCAGCCCACAGGACGCAGGAGGCAGGGTACACTGACCCCGAGGGAACCCGTGGGATGGAGGGTGAGGGAGCACCACGGCTGGGACAGGGGGTGACACCACTGACTCAGATACCTTCTCCGATGGGGGCTCCCTGGTGGTGGCAGACCCCTCTGGGATCAACCCAGCTACAGGTTCTACTGCCACCCCGTACCAGCACCGCCCTCCCAGTAGCCCCCCCCCCGAGTTGCCCTTGTCTGCTCACCCAGAAGGATGGGCATCTCCTTCGGCCCAGGCACCTCACTGCCTCAATCAGCTCTGTTGCCCTCAGAGAGGAGGCTATTGACCTCCTGAGATCCATCTCTGTAGGGCAGTCAATCATAGTGAATGCTGTTGGACCTGGCCCTTGTGGCAGGTTCATCCCCTGACTTTTTGCCTCCTTCCTCCTATTTTTTCTGACCTCTCGCTGTTGGCTCTAGGACTGTGAGCACTTAATCATTGCTGATCAGTGCTAAAGTGCAGGTGCTCTCCCTTCCTAAAGTTGGTATGATTGGCTTATACCTAATTGGCATATTTAATTTACCTATAAGTCTCTTGTACAGTGGTATCTCTATACCCATGGCCTGTAAATTAAATGCTACTAGTGGGCCTGCAGCACTGCTTGCACTTCCCACTGAAGTAGCCTTTCAACCCTGTCTCAGGCCTGCTAGCGCAGGGTAGCGCAGGGCCTGTGTTTGCAGTTTTCTGCCAAAGGGACCTAGCATTTAAATGTACTTGCCAGGGCCAGAACTCCCCTTTTACTACATGTAAGTCACCCCTAAGGTTGGCCCTAGCTAGCCCTAAAGGCTTGGTGCTATGTATGTAGAAGGTAGGACATGTGCCAGGTTGCGTGGCCTGTCCTGGTAGTGAAAAACAGCCTAACTTGGTGTCTCACTGCTGTGAGTGCTTCCTTCTCATAAGATTGCATTAGAAATGCCCTGCCTTATGTGTAAGGGGTATTATCTGATTTATGAGGGGTAGCGTAGGCATGTTTGGTATGGTTGTAATGGTGAGGAGAAATGCTGCTTACTGGTGTAAGTGGATTGTTTATTAATATTAGAGAAATGCCACTTCTAGAAAATTAGCATTTCTCTGTGCTTATGACTCTGGTGTTTTGCAGCTTGACTCCAATCCACATCTGGGCAGGGTGACAGTTGGGCTCTGTGCACACTTTTCAGACAGCCCGTACACAGGGAGGGTGGAGGTGTCACAGAGGTTCATCTGCATGCCGAATAGTCTTCCTGGGAAGGGAGAAGCGGGGCATACCTGCATTTGTAAAGGTGGTGCCCTGGCCTCATACAATAGGGTTGTTTATCCCCAAATGATGTTTGGAACCTGTGCTGGAGTAGAGAGGGGGCACTCCCAGAACCAGTTGTAACTGGTTGGAACCTCCTCTCCTCTTCCTTTGTAACACACTGTAAAACTGAGTATAAGTACAGGGGAATTTTACCCACAATTTGGGAACTCTTGGAACTTACCTGGTACTGGACACAGACTGCTGGAGGGACTCCCCAGGAACCGCCATGGACTGCTGCTGCTGTGCTGACCTGTGGCCTTCTGGGTCACTAGGAGAGACTGCCATCTGCCTGCATCCCCCTTGTGCTGGCCTGCTGCTGGACCCTTCCACCTGTGCTCCTTTGTCCTGCACTGTTGGCCCCCTAGGGGCAGGGTGCTGTGGCCCCTGGCCCCTGTAACTTTACTTGAAGCGCATGAGGAGTGCTTCTTCCTTCCTCATGTAGCGCCTTGAGAGCGCTTTTTTGTTACTAATTTGCGCTTTGAAAAGCGCTCTACAGTCATGGAAATCAACGCCGTGACCCAGGTTCTGCATGTGCCCCTGCACTTTGAAAAGCGTGTTACCGTCGTGTGCCAACTCATTTCTGCAACCCGGATGGGTTGGATATCAAGCGTATTGAGAGCGTGCCTCTGGAGGTACCCCCGGGGCACGAGTGAAACTGGAGAAGGAGCGAGCCCGCTCCTACCGTGCCCCCGGAGCGAAGCGCACTCTGCGGAGCGCCACCGGGCCACAAGCAGGCACCTACTTTGGTGCCTGCCCTCAGCTGCAGCCCGAGCGGGCCGCAGCGTACAAAGTGAAGCCGGGCGGGGAAAGGAAGCCTCATCGGAGGCTCCCCCCGGCCCCAACGGAACCCGTCTTGTGCCACCTGAGACCGCGGGCCGGGCAGAAGCCTCGCCGGAGACCCCCTGTACTGCTGGTCTCCCTTTTCGGGTCCCCCAGTGATTGCAGGCCCCAGGTGTGGCCTGACACTAATATCTTGAAGGGCGGGAGGGGTGAAATCCTCATCAGAGGCTCCCTGCGCTGCCGGGCCTCTTGTTGGTTTTTGGGCATTGTTGTGGGCCCCCCGCTTGTGGAAGGGCCAGTGAAGTCCCAGGGGGCCACCAGAAATCATGGGCCCCAGAAGGGGTCTGTCATAAATCCAGAGGGGGTGTGTGTCACCCCCCTCCTCCCCCAAATCACCAGAGGTCCCCCATTTGGTGCAGTGGAGCGCTGGGGGCCCCTTTTGATCTTCTCATGGCACTGGAGGTGCCTCAGCATAGTAAAACAGGTACTTTTAAAGGAAATATATATGCCATCAGTTCCTTATATGGACATTACTGATCTATATGTTGCCTACCTATTTTTATGATGTTTTATATATGTATGCTAATGTTATTTTTATGGGCATGACTTGATAATATGTTTTCCTGACTTGCCATAAGTTTTTATAATGTTCCTAATTTGGGTGTTTATGATATTTCTATGACAAGTTCATTTGTGTAGTAACATGATTCCTGACTACTGCTTATGTTGCAGATTACTAATTAACCTGTGTGTTATATGTGACTACTGCTGGTTCTGCAGAGTAACTAATATGTAACGTTCTGACAACTGCTAAGGTAGAAGGATACTACTGATATGTTGTGTTTGGTCTAATAATTGTGTTGTGTACAATACAGTATATTTTCATATAACTTGCTGTAGTGTTTCCTTTGTGGTGGGGATGGTGTGTCACATGTGTTGAATGTGTTGTGCAAATGCTTTACACATTGCCTCTGGGATAGGCCTGACTGCTCGTGCCAAGCTACCAAGAGGGTAAGCAGGGGTTATCTTGGACGTGTAACTCGCTTGCCCTGACTAGAGTGGGTGGGTTCTGCCTGGCTTAGGTGCATACCCTAGCCAACCAGAAACCCCATTTCTAACTATTGCCATCCAGGGGTTGGCATCTCAGATGCAGCAACGCAATGCCTTCCTGGAGGGCATCCATGGTGGGTTATCAGCCCTACAGAGATCGTTTCAGGCTCTGGCCTCTTCACTAATGGCAGCCAGTGTCCCTGTTTCATCCGTCCCCCCTCCAAGTACCACTACCCAGTCCCAGTCTCCTCACACCAACCCATCCCACACACACATTCTGACAAGCATGCACCCAAAACAACACACAAGACTCGCACACAGACAAATACAAGCAGCACACTTCAGTCCACAAGCACTCACACAGTCAACACCAAGATGCACACACGGCATCATCCACTGCCTCCACTGTCTCCCCCTCCTTGTACTCTCTCAGTCACATCCGCACCCACACCTGCATGCATTGCATCAACAGTCCCTGAACCTGCCACCTGCACAGCCTTGCCCACAGTCACCACA
Source organism: Pleurodeles waltl (assembly GCF_031143425.1). Taxonomy (NCBI): domain Eukaryota; kingdom Metazoa; phylum Chordata; class Amphibia; order Caudata; family Salamandridae; genus Pleurodeles; species Pleurodeles waltl. Next base: position 704,615,806 of record NC_090437.1, read on the forward strand.
ACAGCAGGCTGGCAGACATGCACCCCACACACCACATGCGTAGTCACCACCACCACCACCTCATGCAGCACACCCACCTCACTTGCAGACACCACAACATCCATCCACACATCCTGCTTTTCCTCCCCCACCCTGTCTGCCCCACCCCTCCAATGGCACACACATGCTGGCACTCAGACCCCCAACAGCCATCGACCTCACACAAGCACACTGTCCCTGCACCTGCACCCAAGTCCAGCACACTTCCTCCTCCTACAACCACTAACTCTACCTCCACACCCATCCCTCCTGCCACATCCTGCCCCATTGTCCCTAAGAAGCTTTTCCATGCCCGCCTTGACCTCTCCCACCCCTCTCCCCCCCATCCTGTCCATAAGTGGAAGGTCACACCACCCCAGCCCAGTACCTCAAGCACCCAGTCTGACACAGCTCCACCCCTAAAGTCTCCAGCTGCCACTAAGTGGCACATAAGTGAGAAGCCAGCCCCCCACACCAAGGACACTCCTTCCCCAAAAACAGAGGGCTAAAGTGCCACCCCCTCCCAAACAGACTGGCAAGATCATGGGGCCACCTCCAAAACCTAGGGACAAGAAGCCCCAAACAAAATCCCTGCCCAAGGAGGCCCCACAGAAATTCCTGACCAAAAAGGCCCCAAAGAAATCCCTGCCCAAGGAGCCCCTCCAAAAAACCCTGCCCAAAGAGGCCCCCCAGAAATTCAAGGCAAAGGAGGCCTTCCAGGCATCCAAGGCCAAGGAGGCCCCCCAGAAAACCCTGGACAAGGAGGCCCCAACGAAATCCCTGGACAAGGAGTCCCCAACACAATTCCTGGACAAGGAGGCCTCAACAAAATCCCTGGACAAGGGGGCCCCACTCGAAACCATGGCCAAGGAGCCCCTACTCAAAATTGAGGCCAAGGAGCAGCATCCGGTACCTGAGGCCAAGGAGCAGCATCAGGAACCAGAGGCCAAGGGGCACCATCAATTACTAGTGGGCAGGCAGCTCCCTCCTGAACCAGTGGGCAGGCGGCCCCCTCCAGAACCAGTGGGCAGGAAGCCCCCTCCAGAACCAGTGGGCAAGAAGCCCCCTCCAGAACCAGTGGGCAGGCAGCTCCCTCCAGAACCAGTGGGCAGGCAGCCCCCTCACAACGAGATGCAACCACCACTCACCCAACCCCACCCCACCCCGCCCCCTGAGGTGCCTGCCCATTTCCAACATGATGCCCCTGAACAGTGGAGTCCCGATGTTGTCAGGAGTCAAGATGGGGCCTGGACTTTGCCCTGTGGGCATTTGAGATTTTGGACTGGCATTTGGGCCGGCATTTAATTATTAATGTATGTTGTGCATGTTTTTGCATTTTACATATGCATACAAAAGGAATATATTGGTTGAAAGTGTGTATGTGTCCTGGGTTTATTTACTCTGGGGTTCTGTTACTGTTATTTTCCTGTGCATGTGTTTCTGGGTGTGTGGTGTGTATATGGTGTGTGTTGTGCATGTGTGTCACTCTCCCCCCTCTTCCACTCTTGTATGGTAGGCGGCGGTACTCACTGTTGTCACCTTCGTCATCTTTGGTGCTCTGGGTGGCCTTGGCGTGGTACAGCATCGGTAATACTTGCAGTTCAGGTTCCATGGCGGGCGCAGACTCCTGTGTGTCCCTGGAGGTGAGTGTCTCCTTTTAAATTATGTGTTTCCACCAGGCTTTTGGTGTTGTTGCTACTGCCACGGAAATCATGGCAGTGTGCTATGTCATAATATGGTGGGCGGATCCTTGTCTTTCGCCTGCCTGTAGGTGGCTACCGCCCTGTACGGTGTTCGTACCGCAATGGTGGTTGTTGTGGTGCATTGGCTGTCTATGGGAGGGATTAGCGCCATGGTCATATTTTTACGGTCATTACCGCCAGCCTGTTGGCGGTGATACCATGCGGAAGACCACCAGGATCATAAAGACCAACTATGTTTTCTAATTCTGTAAATTTTGCTATGATGAATTGGAAGACCATTGCAAATGCCTATTCTTGATTAAGAGTTCACAACCATGGAATATTAACATCAGCAGTAAGGCAATACATGAAGAAGAAACTAAGGGTCAGATGTATCATCTGACCCTTTTGCGATTCAGTAATATCTAGTTTTTAGAAATTGCTATTTCTGACTTGCAAAATGGTATGTATCATATTTGCGATTCGGTAATAGCGTTTTCTGAAAAATCGCAAATGCTATTACCGAATCGCAAATTGCGATACAGACCCCATTTGCACCTATTGGCCTGCAGGCCCAAATTTGAGGATTTTTTGCATTTCCCAAATTGCGAATTCCTAACTGGAATTCGCAATTTGGGAAATGAAAACCCCAGGGTGCTGGGGGTCTAAGGCCCCCTCTACTGCACCGCCAATTTTTTTTAAAGACATGTAAGGTGCACACATGCCAAAGGGGCATGTGTGCGTTACATGTCAATTTTAAAAATGCATTTTTGATGCATTTTAAAAATTCAGACATGATTACCACCAAATTGTATTTGGTGGTAATAGCGATTCCTTAATGCCCAATTCGCATTAAGGAAAAGCTTCATACATGTGCTTAAGAAATCGCAAATAAGGATTCCTTATTTGCGATTTCTTATTTAGAGAATTGCAATTTGCGATTCTCTAAACGGCTCGCCATTTTAAGGAATCGCTATTCTAGCGATTCCTTAAAATTACATTGCCAATGCCTTTCATACATACTGAAAGGTACTTTTGCATTTGCAAACGGGCATTCGCACCGTTTGTAAATGCAAAAAGGCTTGATACATCTGGCCCTAATAGTCCACTTTTTTAACTGTACATGTCTTCAACAGGGAAGTACTTTGAGGTGATTCATTTTGTTATTGTGAACTACACCAATACCTTTAGGAATGTATGTGTTTCTCGCCTTCTGGATTTTTTTAGCTCTGTTTGTTTTATCAGCCCTAGGCCTTTTGCAAAAGAAATGTTCAACTGTGATTCAACTAGAACCATTCGGCTTCTGTGCCAATGCCTACTCACAGAAGTTCATAGTTGAATAGTTATTGAAAAAACATGAAACTCTTAATGATGCTGGTGCCCACTTATACATTATGTACTGAGGGCACTACACCACACTAATCGTCAGCTGTAATTCCAGCTGAAGTCTGGACTTTTTTAAGAATCCTGAACTTTGACTGTAAGTCAGTATTTATTCAGATTGTTTTGTCCTTGATTGCCCTCTAGATTCTGTCTACTTGCACCTCCCAGGGCCTCGCTCTGTCACAGTATTCTTGCACATGCTTTTCTTACTCTTTGTCTCTGAGTTCCTCTGTGTCATTCCTCGAGCATTGTAATTCCTTGCCTAACGCACCTCTTATACTCATTTAGAGATTTTTATTAATGATACCTTTGCCACTTATTTAGAGAAATGGCATATTTCCTCAGCATATCAGCTGAAGCCATGAATAGTTCTGCAAACAATAAAAATAAGAAACTAAACCCAAGCTAAGGGCCTGATTTAGATATTTCAATTTTATCCTATGGGATTTAGATTTTGGCGGACGGGATATGTGTTGCTATTTTTACAGAGTAACTCATCTGCCAATATCTCAGTCAGGCCCAAAGCCTCAGCAGTGGTAACATTATTGCAGTAAGGTATTAGACATTTATTTGCACAAGAAGCTAAATATGAAGGTAACAACCAGGTCATTGCACATGGATTTTTTTCTAGGCCTCTAAATAAACCTGCCCTTCTTATTCCTTCCAGACCCTTTGTCTTTTGCTCTAATCGGTCTACTGCTATTGGCTCCATAAACACTGCTAATGTTGCGCTCAAATGACTTGAGATGTCATTAGTCATTTATGTGTAGTCAAAGACACATTTGTCCAAACTGTTGGTGTATAATGCGCCTTATATATCATTTAATCATTCCTTGTATTGTGCATTAGCTCATTGGCTTAGCGAAGTTCTAACCCAACAAAATCTTTCTGAAGGCATCTGATGCTGTTTGTCTCATAATTCAGCACAGACCTAACTTAGCCATGTTTTGCAGACAGTCATGCAAACCAGACAAGCATACATGAAGTATAGGTATGATCGTGCATTGATCCTTTTGAAATACTGACACTCATAATGGCAATTCTTTTGATGCTTTAAGATTAGGCATGTAGGGATTCTAAAAATGTATCACATTTAATAAGTTGCTAATTTTGATTTACATATCTTTCTAATGCTATCATTATGATTAACTGATTTCTGCAAGTATTTTGTTTAATTTATTTTGTACTAAAACCGGCTTTAAAGAAAGACTTGGATTCCAGAACACACATCAACAATAAATAAATATGCCTGGCAGTCTCTGGCTTTGTTGCATGCCTGAAACACATTGGGGCCAATTGAAGAGCCCCTATCGCCTCTCTGCGCCACATCAGCATAATTTTTCTTATGCTAATGTGGCCCAACAAGGCCAAAATCGGCGTGCCAAATTTACAAAGTGGTACAATGCATGCATTGCACCACTTTGTAACCTTTTGCGCCACATTATGCCTGAGCCAAGCATAATGTATGCAAAGGGGGCATTCCCCCGTTAAGGGGGCCGAAAAAATAATGCAAAGATATTTAAGAGATTTTTTCGTGTCATCTTTTTGGCACTTTTAACACCTGCTCAGAGCAGGCATTAAAAGGATGCACACCATTTTTTACAATGGGCCTCAATGGGATTTGCAGGATTAGCGTCCACATTTTTTACGCTAATTCTGCATAGCTCCGAACTAGCGTAAAAAATTCTGATGCTAGTTCCCGAACTAACACCATGGTGCGCTGTATCTTAGATACAGTGCACACATGGTGGCGTTAGGGGGGCCCTAAGGGGTGCAAGAAAAGTGGCTCGGCTCTGGGTGCAGCACCACTTTCCCTAAGTCAGACCCATTGTTTCCTCATATGTTGAGTGAGATTTGTGGGTCTTAATTTGCCTTTCCCTTAGCCCAGAATTGTTAAGTCATCCATACTAATGTTTGCCAAAAAACCCAAGAGGGATCTACTGGTCGTATTTGAGTGAAGGATGTTGTTTGTATAGAGCTACAGCTACTCTATTAGAGTGTCCCAGTGCTGCAACGGGGTAACAATGGTGGGGGGGGTTACAGAATAAAGAGATAGGTCTTTAGCGATTTGCAAAAAGCAGATTCAGTTTCTATGTATCTAAGCTGTATTGGGTTCCAAATTTCGTTGTGCATACTAGAAAGGAGGCACCGTAGTATCTATTTTTTTAAAGGTGGAGGGGTGGATATCAAGTGGGTCTTACTGAACCATCGATTTCTGATTGGCTGTGCTCTTTAATTCTTACATTCAGGTAAATGAAGCCAGAATTAAGCAGCGCTTGGTATGCTAGAATAAGAGTTTTGAAGGTGATTCTTTTACAGACTGGGAGCCACTGTAGTATGGCAAGGTTAGGTGATGTGGGGGTGTTTTTTTGGAGGTTGAGGAGCAAACGAGCTGCAGTGTTTTGGACTGATGTAGGCGGCAAGTTAGATAATCAGGTAAACCCAAGTGCAGGGCATTGGCATAGTCCAGTCTGGAGAGAATCATGGCTCAAACTACAGGTTTTCGAGCCTCCCAGGGGAGATAGGAATTTGACCCAACATTTGTAAATATGTAACACCGAGGCATACAAAATGTCCATCTGCTCTCTCAAAGTACTTGCTTTCATTCATCATGAGACCACTTTATGAATGGAGAAATCTTAGTATGTAAGATAAGTAAGTGAAACTCATAATTGTATCCCTAGCTCACCAGAATATTAAAAAATATGTGCACTCAATGGTTTATGGTATCAACATCTTTCTAATGCTGGGTTTTGGTTTCATAAGTTATGTTAACATATTATTAATGCTGCATCAGGAATTAGGTGGTGCCCCAGGTAAAAAAAAAATTGTAGGGCAGCACTAAACTGTGGGTGCTCAAGGCTCCCCCTGGTGCTCGAACCTCTGTCCCCTCAGGCTTGGTGTTCAATCTCTTATCATTCCCATTTTAGATCCCTGCCCAGCACTAAACTGTGGGTGCTCAAGGCTCCCCCTGGTGCTCCAGCCTCTGTCCCCTCAGACTTGGCGTTCAATATCATCATTCCCTCTGTAGATCCCTGTCCAGCACTAAACTGTGGGTGCTCAAGGCTCCCCCTGGTGCTCGAACCTCTGTCCCCTCAGACTTGGTGTGCAATCTCTCATCATTCCCTCTGTAGATCCCTGCCTGTCCTACTCCCATCTCTCCCATAGTACTCGGTCCCCTGCGGGAGCCAACCTGCCACGCGGTTTTGCTGTCCCTAATGTGCTTCCTTCCCATCTGATAGACAGCAGCCATTCTCACTATTGATGTTGTCTTTGTACCACAGCTCTTCTAAACCTACACCCCCATTGAAGTCAACATATTACATGTATTTTATTTAATCAGTAAGGTTGGAAGAGACACTCTTGTCTGTTTTCAAAGCATTCCCATGCTTGCATATTAAAAAGGATGTCCGTCGTTTTCATGTCTGGTAAATAATTAATGTTCTTTGAAAGCAGCCAAGTAAAATTGTCATTTTCACAAGTTTTTATCGTATCATTCTGTCTTTTAATGATTTTGACTCAATGGGATTGTATTAAAAGACAGCAGAGAATGTTTAAAGTATCACCGTGCAGTCATTCTACAGAATCCAAGGATATACGATCGTTTTTCTGTTGGATGAAAAATCAGGCTTCCGAGAGGGACACAGCCGGGAGCTGCAAGCAGATCTATAAATAAAGCACATCAGCCAGAGCAGAAACTTGTCTCAGCAAGAATGCGTAGAGACCTGATCCGTCCAATTGACACATCAGGAAAAAGTAATTCTCAGTGCAGACAAGCACACGCGTTAACACGATCTCTGGGGATGCATTCCTTGCACCCTCCACATCCTGGCCTACCTAGAGGAGTGTGTCTTCGTAACCGTATTTTTGCAAGAAATATTTAAAAAGGCTGGTGTTACCTTGACATGATCAGTGAGTTAAATGGACAGACCTATTTAATGGGGAAGTTGGCCCTCACTTTAGGATGTTCTGTCTATTTAAAACACTGGCCATGATAGTTCAAGCGGGAATTGACTCTCTCTTGCTTTTTCTTTTTTTTTGCGGATTCTATTTACTTTCCTCTATTTACCACTTCAGTGTCTGGCTTCTGGCAAACAGATGAATGCCGAGTTTATGTCGCCTTCCAACTGTGCTGATAGTGTTAAAGCAGGACTAGTGCCTTCATAGCAAAACTGTTGTGTCTACGTAGTTTACTATTGCAGGCATGCATCTCACAAGTGTTAATATTAATCCAAAGCAATGGTTGAAATTGTATCGACATTGACATGATGAAAAGTCTGAGTGGATTTTACCTTAGATTAACTTAACTTAGCATAACCATCAGGTCGGTGAGGAAGCAATGCGCGAAGAAGAAAAAGAAAAAAAAACACAACCGTACTCCAGGTCCTCATCCTCCCTTTTCTCCCTTTCTCCCCCTCTACTTGCCCGCCCCACCCCCTTCCCACAGGGGATGTAACATGACAAGACTATACATACAAACATAAATATCTTCATAGGTCATTCGATTTGAGGAAATTGACCCATCTAAGTGAAAGCAATTGTAGGGATCACTTAGAGGGTGCGAACTATGAGGTACTCGGGGACTATGCATAGTAGAGGTATTGCAGTCTCTAAGTTCCCAAGGGAGGAACATCAGAAAAGGCAAGTTAACGCGAAGGACTTACGCCTGTGTTCCAGGGAGTAAGTGATCCATAGCTTGGGTTCTCCAGTCTGTAGAACGCAAATCTACACATACTCACTTATTGTAATAAAAGGTGTCTTTCTATCATTCTGCACATCCAAGTCACGTTGTTAACCTGTCTCCCAGGTTTATTCTGATTGCACAATATAACCCTACTGGAAGTTGTCCTTTCCAACTTTATTCAACTCCAATCAATAGACTTGCACTAGAACATACTCCAGACTCACTGTAACAAACTTTGAGAAGAGATACTCTGTCTACATTCTGCATGCAATATGTGTAATGTAACAGCAATTGAATAAAACCCGCAACTCTTTCACGTCTGACACAATGATCAATCAACAAGTGAAGAGTGATCAGTTAATGTTTTTGAAATTTTGACTCCTGCTTAAACTGCCTACAACATTCTTATTAATTTTCAGCCACTTATGCTTGGAACAGATATTTTGAGTACATTTGGATTTTAATCAGAAGATGTGGTCCACTCATATTTGTGCTGACAATTCAGTGAAATTAATCACTTGTAATAGCCCTTCTATTGCAAGTTAACCAGGACCTTTGCATGCTCCACCAAAAAAGCCTCTACGTAGAAGTGAGGAAGAACTGAATGTGGTCTGCATGAGTGGGCACAAAGGGAAAGTGCTGAGCTGGGGCAAAGAAGGCTATGAGAAGATAGCAGAAGAACAGTACTTCTATTATGTGTCTCTCTAACTGTAACTTTTCTCTCCTATCTACACATACTTACAGTGTGTGTACGATTTTGGCAAATGCTGAGGGATCTTCTACCTGAAGGGCTCATCAGTTTTGAGACTACTGATAATAAATTAAAAAACGCATTGTACTATACAGTAACCACAGTGCAGAGTGAATTCTTACACACCCTTGGCATTGACATTAAGATGTTGCTTCAGGTGAAAAATACCTGAGTGGGGTGAGCGCAGGGCTTGAGGTGAAAACGTCTGCTTGACTCACCAACACTTCCAACTATGATTCAGCTTGCTTCTCTCATGCTGACCAACTATTCTCAGTGATCTAGCAGAAGCTATTACACCTCACCATATCTGTTCACTGCTATCGTCCCATGCAGTATTTGGGGAGTTTACAGCTATATGCACATGGGGTAATCAGACCAGGGCACTTTACAATGATGTATCCTATAAATAAGCTACAGTGGAACCCGGGTAAACCTATGCTTGATTCTTGGCATGGAGATCTGTTTCCCATCCCCTATCTGTTTTGAGGCTTTCCTCCCACATCATCAGCTTACAGTTTCAACTCCTCTGCCTCCAACATACCTCATCCTGGCACCTTATTGGAGCTTCCTATCCCAGCTGCCACGCCCCCATGTGACAGAAGTCTTCTTCTGGTGGGCTCACACTATTACCTATCCAGCAAGGGCATAGAGGCCTGCCCTGTGCCTGGCTCAAAGCAAGTTTACCTGACCATGCTGCACACTTACAGCCACAGTTTTGAAGCAACAGAAGTAACTACCTACCACTTCTGTGCATAGATACCGGGCAGTAGGTGTGCAGGTGCACAATTTTCTGGAACAACCATACCGGCACAGTTTTATAACACTCAATTTTTTATTTCTGGAGAGTACTCAATGACTCGAGTTAGGTGTAGTAAATCCTCTACTTTCAAGTATTCCTAATAATTAGGTAAGTATAAAAATGGCTATTGACAATGATTCAGTCAACTAATAACTGTAATAATAATAAGAAACAACATCACAACTGTTGCTACTACCAGTAATAATAATAATAGTATTAATAATAATAATAATAATAGCAACAGCAACAATGCACCTATATAGCACACAAACCACAACAAGAATGATCTGTTGATGCTTAAGTGATACCTAACTCAGTTTATTAAGGAGGCACCCTACTGGGATTTGCACCTTGAATCTACTATTTATACACAGATCTCTGAACTATGGGCCAGATGTAGCAAGATATGCTTTTGCGAGTCTGAAATTGCGAGTCGTGCGACTCGCAATTTCAGACTCGCAAAAGCATATGCAGAATGGTATCTCAGACACCTTCTGCGACTCGCTATGGGGTCGCAAAGACCCACCTCATTAATATTAATGAGGTGGGTCGCTTTTTGCGACCCCATAGCGAGTCCCTGCACTCACAGGGATGGTGGCCTGCTGAAGTCAGCAGACCTCCATGTCTGTGACTGCTTTTTTAATAAAGCAGTTTTTAAAAAAAAAATTGCAGCCCGTTACCTTAAAGGAAAATGAGTTGCAAAATGAAAAAAATACCGAAACCATTTGGTTTCATCTTAATGTCAATGCCAAGGGTGTGTAAGAATTCACTCTGCACTGTGGTTACTGTATAGTACAATGCGTTTTTTAATTTATTATCAGTAGTCTCAAAACTGATGAGCCCTTCAGGTAGAAGATCCCTCAGCATTTGCCAAAATTGTACACACACTGTAAGTATGTGTAGATAGGAGGGAAAAGTTACAGTTAGAGAGACACATAATAGAAGTACTGTTCTTCTGCTATCTTCTCATAGCCTTCTTTGCCCCAGCTCAGCACTTTCCCTTTGTGCCCATTCATGCAGAACACATTCAGGGCCATATTTATACTTTTTGACGCAATTTGCACCCAAAAAATTAGCGCCGGCTAACGCCATTCTGAAGCGCCATGCGGGCGCCGTATTTATTCAATGACGTTAGCCGGCGTTAGCCGCCGGCACTGTCTGGTGTGCGTTAAAAAAAACGACGTACACCAGGCAGCGCCGGCGTAGGGGGAAAATGGCGTATGGGTGTCCACAAATGGTGCAAGTCAGGCTGAGGCAAAAAAATCGCCTCAACCCGATTTGCGCCATTTTTTTACGACGCCCAACCCCCATTGAAATGACTCCTGTCTTAGCAAAGACAGGAGTCATGCCCCCTTGCCCAATGGCCATGCACAGGGGACTTCTGTCCCCTGGGCATGGTCATTGGGCATAGTGCCATGTAGGGGGGCACAAATCAGGCCCCCCAATGCCACAAAAAAAAAAAAAAAAAAAATACTTACCTGGACTTACCTTAATGTCCCTGGGGTGGGTCCCTCCATCCTTGGGTGTCCTCCTGGGGTGGGCAAGGGTGGCAGGGGGTGTCTCTGGGGGCAGGGGAGGGCACCTCTAGGCTCATTCTGAGCCCACAGGTCCCTTAACGCCTGCCCTGACCCAGGCGCTAAAATCCGGCGCTAATGCGGGTTTTTTAGACCCGCCCACTCCCGGGCGTCATTTTTGCCCGGGAGTATAAATACGACGCATATGCATCTGAGTAATTTTTTAAGACAGGAACGCCTACCTTGCATATCATTAACGCAAGGAAGGTGTTCACGCAAAAAAATGACGCTAACTCCATGAACTTTGGCGCTAGACGCGTCTAACGCCAAAGTATAAATATGGAGTTAGTTTTGCGTCGAATTTGCGTCGAAAAAAACGACGCAAATTCGGCGCAAACGGAGTATAAATATGCCCCTCAGTTCTTCCTCACTTCTGCGTAGAGGCTATTTTGGTGGAGCATGCAAAGGTCCTGGTTAACTTGCAATAGAAGGGCTCTGAAAAAATATTTTTGTCGACATTCACAAAGGGGAAGGGGTCCCCTGGAGACCCCTTCCCTTTTTCGAATGAGTTACCACCAGTGTGACACTGGTGGTAACTGCGAGTTGCTTTGCCACCTCATTCACGGTCACAAAGCAAGTCTGAATTGCGATGTGAGTCGCAAATAGGAAGGGAACACCCCTTCCTATTTGCGAGTCGCATTCCCAAATTGCGAGTCGGTACCAACTCGCAATTTGGGAATGAGCATCGCAGGAGGCCGTTTGCATGGCACAAACTGCGTTTCCCGCAGTTTGCGACATGCAAACGGCTTGCTACATCTGGCCCTATATTCCCACTAGATAAGAAAGGTACACTGTTAACGAATTATAGTGATGAAAACACATTTGTTGTCCCAAATCCAAACCAGGATAAAAGTTGCTTCAAAAACAATATGCTGCCTTCTTTCATTTGTGTGTGACTTCCACAATCCTAGAGATATGCAGTCCATCAGAGAATTATAATTTTCATAACCGATGCATGAAAGAAAACCATACTATCCCATTCTGTTAGCAAAACAAATTAAATGCTATCACTGTAAAAAAGCAATAGATCCATTTTTTGAGACTCAGCTCTGAATATTAGAAATGCGGCCAAGTCCATATTGAAAAGGATATTTCCTCTTTGGTGGTTATGAACTGAATGTAATCCAATAGGATTCGCCGCTCCCTCCCTCCTCCCGCCTCCCAGCTGTTCCTCCCTCCCCCCTCCCTTCTTAATGGCTGACGCTGCGCGTCGCGAGTGAGCGACCTCTGACCTGTTTTAGGTCCTGAGCTCGCCCCCCACGTCCGCAGCACCAACCTGCTGTCTCCTGCCTCTGACCCCCGCCCACGCTGCTGCTAGCGTGTTCGAGGCTTCACTTGATCCGTGTGCCGTTTTTCCGCCATCCTGTAAGTGTTTTTCTATTTTCAGCGCCTTGCCTCTTGCGCTTCTGCCCCCGCCGTGCCCCTTCTGATTGTGCCACTTTTCGCCGCCCTGTAGTGCGTTTTTACTGTTTTTCAAGCGCCTCGCCTCCTGGGCTTCTGCCCCCGTTGTGCCCCTCTGATTGCTGTTTCCCCGATTGTATACTGTGCCATTAGTGTATTTCTCTGATTGTTTTCATATTGTGACTGTATTTTGCTCGACTTTTTGTGCCTTCGTGTTTTCGCCCCTTGTGCGCTCCCCCTTGCTCTCCGCTCCCTGCCGCTGCCTCCCTGCGGCCCCGCCCCCTCGCGCCCCCATTCGCCGCTCCCTCCCGCCTCCCGCCTCCCAGCTGCTCCTCCCTCCCCCCTCCCTTCTTAGTGGCTGGCGCTGCGCGTCCGCGCAGCGGGCGCGCCGCTGGCGTGCCAGAGGCAAGCCCGTCTGCACCCGTCTGCGCCTGGACCGCGCCCAGAGCCACCCCCCCTGGTCCTCACGTCCCCCGCAACTCCTGCCTCCGATACTCCGCCCGCGAACTCCTCGCCCTCAACCCTGGCCCCTCCACAGAGTGCTTCCTGGCCACCCCGAAGCACACCAAAGGACCTTTTTCCTGCCGCACCTGCAACTTCTCCTGCAACAGAACAACGAAGCCAGCAACAACCAACACAAACCACCTGCACTGCATCCTCCTCAACACACGCTCCGCACAAAAACACGCCATCGAGCTCTGGGACTTGCTCGACACCACCGCCCCAGACGTGGCCTTCCTGACCAAAACCTGGTGGAACGACTCTTCGGCCCCTGACATCGCCATGGCCATACCTGACGGATACAAGATCACCAGAAGAGATCGCACCAATGGAATCGGCAGAGGGATAGCCATCACCCACAAATCTACCCTCAAGATCCACACCCACACGGACGACACCCTCAAGACAGCCAAACACCTCCACTTCCAGATTCACACGGACCCCAACACTACCCTCAGAGGAACCCTCATATACCGCCCTCCAGGACCAAGAGCCCCCTTCAGCGACACCGTCTCCGACCTCGCAAGCACCCACGCCCTCACCTCTCCAGACTACATCCTCCTGGGAGATCTAAACTTCCACCTGGAAAACAACAACGACGCCAACACCGCATCACTGACCACCAACCTCCTCAACCTCGGACTCCGTCAACTGGTCAACACCCCCACCCACATCGCCGGACACACGCTTGACCCACTCGTCACCTCAAGCAACCACATCTCTTTCAGCCACACCTCCGAACTCCACTGGACCGACCATCACTGCGTCCACTTCACCTTCAAGAAAAACACCGAACACCACCGCATCCCTCTACCGCCTCACCGCCGCTGGGGAAAAGTCACCGAAGACCAACTAACCAGCACACTCGCCAAATACCCACCACCCGAACCCACTGACCCGAGCACCGCCGCCATCAACCTCCATCAATGGATCCTCAACTGCGCCAACACCTTAGCCCCACTCAGGAAACCCACCGCCAACCAAGAAAAGAAAAAAACAGCCTGGTTCACAGACGAACTGACCACCTCCAAACGCACCTGCCAGAAACTCAAGAAGAAATGGATCCTCGAGCGCACACCCGACAACCTTGCTACCCTCAAGGACGCCAACCGTGAACACCACCAACGGATCCGACTCGCCAAGCGTGCCCACTTCACAGAACGCCTCAACAACAACGCCCACGACTGCAAAGAACTCTTCTGCATCGTGAAGGAACTCTCCAACCCTAACGCCAACGTCAACGACGTCCCTCCCTCCCAGAAACTCTGCGATGATCTATCCACCTTCTTCCACCAGAAAATCGCAGCCATCCAAGACAGCTTCAACACCGCACCTCCGCCAGACCCCACCCCCGACGACTCCTCCCACGCCTGCCGCCTCACCACCTGGATCCAAGTGGACGACGCCGAAACCCTAACAACCATGAATTCCATCCACTCAGGCTCTCCCACGGACCCGTGCCCACATCACGTATTCAACAAAGCCGACGCCACCATCGCCCCCAAACTCCGCAAGATCATCAACCTCTCCTTCAACACCGCCACCTTCCCGGACAGCTGGAAGCACGCTGAAATCCAACCCCTCCTCAAGAAACCCAAGGCTGACCCCAACGATCTCAAAAACTTCCGACCGATCTCTCTCCTCCCTTTTCCAGCGAAGGTCATCGAGAAGATCGTCAACGCACAGCTCGCCCACTTCCTAGAAGACAACTCTATCCTAGACCCCTCACAATCTGGATTCAGACGAAACCACAGCACTGAGACCGCACTCCTCGCCGCCACAGATGACATCAGACAACAAATGGACAGCGGCAAAACCTCAGCCCTCATCCTCCTCGACCTATCAGCCGCTTTCGACACAGTCTGCCACCGCACCCTGTTAACCCGTCTCCACGAAGCCGGCATCCAAGACAAAGCCCTCAACTGGATCTCATCCTTCCTCTCCGACAGAACCCAGAGAGTCCGACTCTCACCCTTCCGCTCCAAAGCCACCAACCTCATCTGCGGCGTCCCCCAAGGCTCCTCCCTTAGCCCAACGTTGTTCAACGTCTACATGGCCCCCCTCGCACAACTGGCCCGTCATCACAACCTCAGCATCATCTCCTACGCCGACGACACCCAGCTCGTCCTCTCCCTGACCAAAGATCCGCTCACCGCCAAAACCAACCTCCACGAGGGACTAAAATCCATTGCCGAGTGGATGAGCAACAGCCGCCTGAAGCTCAACTCCGACAAGACGGAAGTCCTCATCCTCGGACGCACCCCCTCGGCCTGGAACGACTCCTGGTGGCCCACCGCCCTCGGACCCCCACACACCCCAGCCAGCCACGCACGAAACCTCGGCTTCGTCCTCGACTCTGCTCTCACCATGTCCAAACAGATCAACGCCGTCTCCTCTTCTTGTTTCAACACCCTCCGCATGCTCCGCAGGATCTTCAAGTGGATTCCAACAGGAACCAGGAAGACGGTGACTCAAGCCCTCGTCAGTAGCAGACTTGACTACGGCAACGTACTCTACACAGGCATCCCAACGAAAGACATCAAACGACTCCAACGCATCCAGAACGCATCCGCCCGCCTGATCCTCGACATACCCCGCCGATGTCACATCTCCCCCCACCTGAAGGACCTCCACTGGCTCCCTGTGGATAAAAGGATCACCTTCAAACTCCTCACCCACGCACACAAGGCACTACACAACACCGGACCCACCTACCTGAACACCAGACTCAACTTCTACGTCCCCACACGTCAACTCCACTCTGCCAACCTCGCCCTCGCCATCGTCCCCCGAATCCAGCGCAAGACCTCTGGCGGCAGATCCTTCTCCTTCCTCGCCGCCAAGACCTGGAACTCTCTCCCCACCTCACTACGCCAGATCCAGGACCTCCTCACCTTCAGGAGACTCCTGAAGACATGGCTCTTCGAACGCTAGCAGCACCCCCCCCCTCCCAGCACCTCGAAACCCTGTCGGGTACATAGCGCGCTTTATAAATTCACTGATTGATTGATTGATTGATTGAATAAGAATGCTTTAGTGAAATGAAAACTACCTGTGGTTATAAACGCAGATTTTCCTATTTGAATAACCCAAAGCCTTGGTATTTATTAAAGACAGAAAAACAAACACAAATGCATTCTTCTAAAGTGCAAGAGTCTAAAGACCAGGTAAGAGAGGGTCTAATTTGTAGGTTAATACAGGGAAATGCAGAATCCACAATAAAATGTGTTGGTTTGATTTCCTTTTCATATCATGTTGTGTGCATTCTTTATTTTGTAAATACTACACAGACGTATTAGTGGGTTTGGCTGATCAGAAAAAGTAGCCAGAAGGGGATACAGAACTCAACGCAAAGGATAAGTGAAGGACATTATGTTATTTACATTGACCAATCAATTTTGGGTATCATGACTCTTATGATTATTTGAGTCAATACGATCTCCTTAGAGGTTCTGTGATTTTATAGACTTGATCTAGCTATGTAGTGACCTTTAATAATATCTACCATTTCTTGGCTTTGGAAAGCTTACATTAACTTTTTAACAAATGTGCAATGGGTGTTGGCAGATATCTTGATTACATTTAAAAGTTTCACCATCACCAGTATGATACCAGAGGGAAGCCTATAAGATTCAGTTTTAACCCTGTATTCTTCAATGTCTTGCAATTAGCAAGCTAATGTATTGCTACTAAAAATTATCAAAGAGTAAATGCAGTGATTAACTTACACTGTACTCCTGGGATAATTTTAAGATGGGTAAATTTTCGATATATCCTTAACGCACCTGACTAGTTGCAATCGATCCTCTTGATACATTAGTGCACACTGGGTATCCCCCACACAGCAAATTTCACCAACCAAGCTCCAGATCTTATATTAGATTAATATTTTTTCTATCTAATGCTTTCTCACTAGACAGCCTAACACTCGTTGTGCTTTCTGTCCTTCTTGATATATGCTTTGTCCCAAAACAGTTTAGCAATTTCCGTCTGCAATATCCATCTATAGGAAGCACAATCATATTTCTTCTTCAACTCAGTCAAGTTCAAAAGGTCTGCATATCCGAACTGCTCACACGTTTCAACTTCGATACCTAACAGGTGATGGTCTGATATGTGGTTCAGCATTCTAACACTCATATTGTATGCATGGGATATAATACACCTTCAATAATGCATTAAAAGCAATACACTCTATTACTTCTGAAGTCAGTGCGATACTCAATGCAAAGTAGTCATCTATTGCAGTGTCATTCTCAAACTCTCTGGAGATTTTAGCAAATTTTCCATTCGCCAAATTTAATATGTTTTGGTGTAGCCTTGACTGAGGTTTTTGGTTGATATGTATCAGTGCATGATCCACATATAATATTGGAAGATGAATGAGTTGAAAAACATAACACTCTTTGAAATAAAGAGAAAAAGTGGCAAATTGCAGCTTTGATAGCATTATGCTGTTTTTCCATATTGCAGTCAGCTTAAAATCATCCATCAATTGACTAATTGCAATGTGCATACATTTTGTCTTTTTTTATATTGCATGTCCATCAGTACATTTAAATTGCTTCCTGGGATATCAAGTATCTTACCTTGTTAAAACAAATTGAAAACTATAATATGACCTTTGTCCCTCCTCCATCCACAATCTTTTTCCAGGCATTAATAGAAACTCCCAATGGCTCAAAATAATTACATTTCAATGTACTGGTGGAGAAGCTGCAATTAGAAGTGCACATACCCAAAACTATGGTTCAACCACAAGCCTCCTAACCATATAATGGTACTGCTACAATTATGTTTATTTATTGCTCCATATATATTTATTCTGATTAACGCCCTGCTTTTATTCATTATACAATACAACTTATCATTTTAACAAGAAACTGTTTATACATTACTGTACATTAAATTCCAGATTTGACACAGTCGTCATTCTCCAGTTTTCTAATTTTCCACTGACAATTCCCATTGGCAGTTTCTTCCTGTTACCTCCCCTCTTTTCTTCCACACTCCGCAAAAACAAGTGCCCCAACATACCTGATGCCACAGAGAACCAAAGTTTCAGAGGGTCACTTCCTTAATGTCTAGGTGGAAAATCAGAGTACCTATATTTTATCATTATTATAGTCCCATTCCGCTTCTCTGGCCCAGACCATCGACTTTATTAATGATACTTTCTAGAATTGTATCTCTAGATAATGTACTACATGGATATATTTATGTGTGTCTATTATTTGTCCCAATGAAAGACTAAACTATGCTGCCTCTGAAAAAAAAGTTGATTTAATTTAAGAATTACCCAGACAAATCACATAAATTTTCAAACTACAGATAGCACAGTGCTTAATTTGTGCTTGTTGTTTCCGGTGCAGAGCAACGGCACTTATTTTTCTGCCTCCATTTACTTCGAGCAAATGACACATGGGAAAGTCGGAGGAAGAGAAAGAAGGAAAAGCGTTACAAAGGGAGAAAGCAGAAAGCTGGAAGAGTGAGCTGAAGAGGCAGGGAGTGGCTGTAAATGGATTGAGGAGGCCCGAGATTACTTCAGGATTACGCTGCCTCAGTATTCCGTGTTGGCACATTTAATTGCAGCAGCCGCGTGTTTTAGAGGAGAGCTTTGGGCACCTGCACATTGTTATTTACAAATTAAGCACTGAGATAGCATAATTACAAACTAATGCTTACAGTGTGCATAAGGGCGTGACAGAATGCAGTTTTATTTAGGCATACCAACAATCTAAAACCTGTAAGCAAAAGAGCAGATAAAATGCAAATGATCAGAGATCAATAATGGAGTCAGCATTCATATTAAAAGCACTGTCAACATTTTACACTTAAAATAACACAAATGTCTCAATATCCTAAAGAAATACGTCAGCCCTGGATTATAAGAATTTTTCAAAGTCCACTAAAGACAGCTCAAATCTCCTACAAGAGAAACTGGCAGTCATCACTTCATACAACCTGTATCTTCTGTACGCAGGATACTGAGTCAAAGGCGCTATCAGTAAGATTCATCCTGCAGGCAGCTACGGAGCTGGAAACACATCTTCAGTTTCTTAATTGTCAAGTAATGCAGGGTGCAAGAAAAACTTCAATGGTAGGTAAAACCTGAAGGCTTTTGATATTAAAGTATGTTTACAGCATATACCACCAACATTCACTTCACACGCTTCATCCCCTGCAGGTGGCATGGCTTGAGATCAAGCTGCAACTTATACTGCCGCTCACATCTTTTAAAGGTCAGAAACAAACTACCCAATGAATAAGCTTGAAATGCATATTATGAAATGGGTAATTGTTGACTCTACTTTTCCACCAAGAAGGGTCGACCCTCAAAATCAGTAAGGACAAAGTGGATTCAGAAACTCAACTGTAAAGAAATCTAATAAAGGCACTCGCTTGTTTTTTCCATAACCCTTGATTTTTTCAGTAAACACAATTAACATTTCAGTAGTAATATCTTCACCACGAGCTGTGTCCATAAATCATTAAAATATTATGGCCATGGCACGTAAATTGACAAAAGAAACAATATGCAAGCCAAATTAAAAGAGCCCAATCAAACAGTCACATCATTAGATGGAGAAACAGAGTGATCTGCATGACAAGACCAAAGTGTTGTCAGTGCCTGTAAAATGTGCTTCTCTAAAATGAACCCAAATGTACTCTGCTAAAGTATGCTGTTCAAAGTGAGCCTTCTATAAACGAACTAAGAGTGAACTCGTCCTCTAAAATGTGCCTGTGTCAAGTGTGCCTGTATAAACGAGCTAAGGGCCATATGTACGAACATTTTTTCCCATAGACACAGAATGGGTAAAAACCTTTGCTACATCTGGCCCTAAGTGAGCTGCTTGCCGTTGCATTTGAGCCTTATTATGATTTTACCACTACGAACAGTTCGTGTACAGCCTAAAATATTCGTGACACATTTTAATACACAACATTGTGTCAGCACAGGAATGGAACCAAAATGCTACATGGAAATAAACATATTTCGATAGCTTACCATCCCGGCACTTGCATCATCAAAATACAAACGCTCTATAATTTTCTGTGCAAGCATTAATTACAATCACGTAATATTTCAACCAGAAGTACAACAACATCTTTGAAAAATGAAACAATTTTTTCTTTGCACAATATTTCCCTGCATGTATTTTCATGCTGAATGTAAACATTGCATACATATAACAAATTGAGAACATTTGCACTTCTGCCAAAACACCCTGCAGTCTTTGGCCCAGATTTTCAAAACTAAAAAAATACGGCACAGCACCCAAAGCTACTGTCCTAGGTTGCTTGACAGGGAGAGAGCAGTAAAGTGCCATATCTTCAGAAATATGGCACTATTCTGCTCTCTCACTAGTGCTAACACACAATTAGGATGCAGAGAGCCACGCACATACCTTTGTGTCATAGTGCAAGGGTGTCTGTGTGAATGTAGCATAAGTTTTGTACTGGAAGGGTACTCTTCTAGTACAAAATACTATGCTTTGGCTAAGTTAAAAACGTTTCCCACGTTGTGTTCTGTACAGTGCAGCACACATGCAAAGTGACAAACGTTAGGAGAAACAAAAGCATTTCTCCTTTTTAATGTCTGCTTTTAAGTGGCATTATTTTTTGGTGCAAAACTCTATCTTCTATTGTTAACCACGGGTGGTTGCACCAGAATTCCCATGTACTACCCATGGAACACACCCCCTAGCGCAGATATTTCGCAGAGGTTTGCATCAATTTTGTGACTTAAACTCAGCACAAAACGTTTGTAATTCTGCCATTTTCTCTCTATACTCTGTTACATCTTGTTAACCATAGAAAGATACAACAGACCAGCAAAATAGGTAACAAGCTAATTCACAATATTTTTCTATTTTACAGAGAACAAAACTCATGCATATTGTTGTTGTGCACGTTTTGACGCCTATGGTAATAGCAACTGCAAAATATAGTCATGTACATATCTAAATTGTTAATTAGCTTTCTCACCAACACTAGGAAAGTCCACTAGTACTTGCATAATAACAAGGTTTCATTGAGAAAATGACATGTACATTATCAATGTGACTATTCATGATGCTTATTGTGATTTCTTAATGATATTTGTAAATTTGCTCACTTACTTTTTTAGCACAACCTCATTTGTACTTTTTGGAAATATATAGTTGATGTGAATATTTGAAATATTATTCCAAAACAATTAAGCATAATTTTGAAACAAGATTGGCTCTATGTGCATTCATTGCTTTCAAAGGAAGTGACTGAAGTGATCGCATATGAAAATTGATCAATCAAGGTAGGTACATTCTATATGGTTAAGCCTAATGAAATGAATCCCACCGGACAACTGTCTATGTTATTTGTGTGAGTAGCCTCGACTTTAGTTAGGGCGAGTCCATGTTATGCATATTTAAGTTTACAATCAGGATATGTGAAGAAGACAACAAATCTGAAGGCAAGAGAACAGCATTGGCTGACTGCCTTGTCCACATGTGACTTTCTTCTTCAGTACAGCTTTTACTTAGAGGGAGCCAGAGTCATCCTCGGTGTAACTGTAAACTTCAGCAGTGAAAGCCACGCTGCACAGACAATCCATGTGTGAGCTAACTGTGTAGGAGCAGTAGAAATAAGGTGCCAACATTCATGCACTATTATCAGCTGGGTCTAATGTCTCCACCTGAGACCTAAAGCCTATACCCTGTTTGCACCATGAAGATATATGTGACACCTAGTCAAAGGACTCAAGCCTTACAATGAAATCCAAATTCAAAACAGATGGTGAAGTTATTGACATCAAACAGATACTCTCAGCAAGGGGGTCTCCTGGTTGGTTAAGTGGAAACCAGTATGGAGCCATTACCTGCAACACTTGAACCTCCTGTTACACTCATTTGAATGGTTGGAGGCACCGCAGGACTTCAGAGATGGTACTCTTGTATTTCCACATTAAACGTTTATGGTTTTCACAAAACGTTTTTGTCAGGTCGATGTTCAGTTGTGCAAGCTTTTTGGCAACAAATATGCTGCAGCACTGCAAGAACTGCATCTACTGCACCAATAGAAACATAGAAATGGAAAACTTGGAAAGAAGTGGGTTTATGCATTTGGTCTCCATGATTTGCTGTCACTGGAGTTTAGAATGTTCTCGTGGTTCCCCGTGGTCTTGGCCCACTTCCCAAGATGTGCTCATGTGTTTCTTTGCAAATACCAAAACTCATCCATAGTGCCCAAGGTGCTCTGAAAAATGTTTTATGTACACTGCTGGGGACGACGAGTTAGATTGCATTCTGACCGGGGACATAAATTTGATAAGAAATTGATTAAACTCATGCTGAATCTGATAGGAATGCAGAAGATCCACCTGATTTTCCACATAGGAATGCTGAAGTCTGACAACCACATCATGGTCACTACATCAGAGTGACCACTATATAATCTGTCATTAGGTAGTCATAGGTAAGTACAAAAACAGCAGGTGTTTTATTTTAATTAATACTAAGTTAATATGTTATAAGCAAAAGAGAACCTATTAACAATAGAATATGATCAGTTCCACCCTCAGCCACCCAAATACATATTATGTTTTAAATTCAAAAGAACACTATGTATCAATCTTATATATAAGGGTAATCTATTTGTTTAATAAAAAAGGATACATTAGGGATATGAATTTAATTTAAACAACTTTACATTTGATCAAGGATTAGAGTTAAGAGTAAGGTTTAGGTTTTGAATGATTAATTAAGAACAAGTTAAATTCACAATTACATTTAAGAAAACAGTTATTAAAATTAAATTTAAAAGGTATGTAAAAAAGTCACATTAGTGGAAAGGTCCAGGTAGTGGAGTCAATGGAGTGAGGCCAGTGGTGGGAAAAACCATGATGTGCGCATGATGCAGTAGTATGATGTTGCTGCACAACTAAGGGGAAATCCAAGGTCTTCAGCCCACTGTCACCTCATGTCACAGCCCCTGCTTCTGCACAAGAAAGACCTCAACTCAAGCCTCTGCTGTTGTCCCAAAAAGTGCCATAGCCATGAATGGAACTCGCATATGATACAGGCAGCACCTCTATAATGCTATAAATCTAAACATCTAAGCAGAAAATAACTCACTACTTCACTTTACAAGGGGAGGTAGGGAGTTCTATTCTAGTATCAGAAATAAAGTAGGTCTAGAAGGTACATTGTCTGCAAATGCCTGAGTGTAGTGTTTTGCCAATCTCTGCTATTTTTTCAGAGACCTAGCCCCTGATTTATAATTTTTGGTGCTAAACTGCACTAAGGCAGTTTAGCATCAAAAAGTACACCGCTGGCTAGCGCCATCCCAAGACGCCGGCCGGACGTCATATTTATTGGATGATGTTAGCCGGTGGTAAGGCCCAGTTAACATCAAAATATTTGATGCCAACCGGGTGGAGGAGGCGTAGGGAAAACTGGAGGTTGTGTGTCAAAGAATAGTGCTAGTCAGGTTAGAGTCAAGAAAATGACTCTAACCTGATTAGCGTCATATTTTGGTGCACAACCCCCATGGACATGACTCCTGTGTAAGTAAAGTAAGGAGTAATGCCCCCCCAGCCTAATGGCCATGCCTAGGGGACTTGTGTCCCCTGGGCATGGTCATTGGGCCCAGTGCCATGTAGGGGGGCCCAAGTTAACCCCCTCCACCATAGCACTACAAAAAATAAAACAAAATACTCACCTCTACTTACCTCTACTTCCCTGGGATGGGGTCCCTCCATCTTTAGGTGTCTTCCTGGTGTGGGTGGGGGTGTCCCTGGGGCCAGGGAAGGGTCCCCAGCGCCTGCCCATACCCAGGTATTAAATAGTGTAAGGCCCCCATCCCCCTGTGCATGATTTTAGCAAGGGGGACAAATATGGTGCAAGGGCCATAACGGGGTTTTCTGCACGGGAACGCCTACCATGCATCTCATTGACGCAAGGTAGGTTTCCAGGTCCAGAAAATGACGTTAACTCCATAACTGTGGCGCTAGATGTGTCTAGTGCCAAAGTATTGATATGGAGTTAGGTTTGCGCTGAATTAGCATAAAAACAAAATGACGCTAATTTGGCACAAACCGAGTATAAATATGCCCCCTAGTCTTACTTGGAGTAAATTTCAAGAGTGGTTGGTGGGGTTGCGTGTCTTATGAATGATTCCTCTGGGTCCTGAAGGTGCTTGTTTTCAATGGAGGTAGCCATTACCCCCTGCCTACTTCTTTTACCTGTGCCTCAGCATCAGCTCTAATAGTTTCTACCAGGAACTCAAAGTTTGCCATGCAGTTTGCATTGTGCGCCTATACTGCTCACGGAGTCCTGGGCCACCACTGCCCTCCCTCTGGATCTTTGCTCTACTCTGGTTTCACTAACAGCGCTGGTTTGTTAAAAGTCATTAGTCAAAGGCCTTCCTCACTAAGGAAGAACTATGGTCAAAGGAAAAAGACCATTCAGTTTTTCTGCATTTGGTCCTGGTACTAGGTGGTTCCCTGAATCAAGAATCACCCAGATTCCCTAAAGTGAACATCAACGTCATTGGTTAGAATAAGCCTGCCTTCCCCGATTTGTGTGTTGTCACATTAGAGGGCCCAGAGAGAACACCTGACCCTTCTCACCATTGGGAGCAAAGGCCATTCAGTCAAGGCACGTTCCGCAGGCTGTAGATCCTGCTATGGTTCTGTTTCACTTACATCATTATTTGGATGGTTCCTATACTATTGGACGTCTGTGCTAAACATCGCACTTTCAGATCTACACTTGCTAGAAGGATCACACCCAGAGCCCTTGGCTGTTGGTGGTTGCCAATGTGCCTGTTCTTACAATATGCCCCTTACCCTCCAGATTCCTACCAACTACCAGGCTGAGTACCTGGTCCCCTCTGGGTCATCAGCAATCCTGTGCATCCTCTTTTTATGTCTGGCCTGTAAAAAAGCTTTAGCTGGCTCGACAGACAATTGTTTTCCCGAAAATATTCATATATAATATACGTGCATAGAGGGGCTTTGGTTTACTCTCCTCAGCCAGTGGAGTGTTCAACTGGCATTCACGTTTTGCTTCCGCCCATCACAACATACTACCTGGGAGAGTGGGTCAGCCCATTTCAGTCATTGGTGCTCTTTACTTTGAGTAATTGCATTTTGCTTTTGCATGATGTGCACATCCCCCTTAAAAGTAATCACCTTGACTTACAAGTTAGTAGATTTCTGCAGTGAGATGAGACTTTTGGAAGGTTTACTGCAGAGAAAGAAAACACCTCTTTTAGCCTATTTCGTTTCACCCCATCTGCTGCCTCTTCCTTTCAGCGTGTGCTGCCCTGCCAGCCAGAGAATGCACAATATTTTCACTAGTGATGGTTTTATTGCCGACTGTTATGTTATTAACTAAGTTGCTTTTCAAGCTTCTGCATTTTACAACTGGGATAGCCCTGCCACATGCTTCCTAGCGGAGGGGTGAAAGGTGATACTTCAGCACTTTATGTAAAGATGCATTCGTACTGGTGCTGTGGCGCTGTGAAGTGCAAGCACTACATTCCCTTTTAGGTAGCTTATTTCTCGTCCCAGAAAAATATGACACTGCTGTGGGATGTGATCTATTTGGCTACTCGCTCAGAAAAGTAAACACTCAACAGAACCATGAAGATTTGTGGCGTGATGGTCTCTGGAGATTAGAGTGTTGTTCCCAAATCGATTTAGAGCATAGCGTGTTTGGGTTTTTTTCTTGTTACAATCAGATACAATGGTGAATGCTATATTCTATTTCTTACCTAACAGTGAACATTTTGCAGAACAATTGATTGAGGCACCAATCAGAATCATGCTCTGTCTCTGAGCTTCAGTAGTAAGAGGAATGTTCCAGGTGCTAAGATCTGCAACTTCTGTAAAAAGTCAACCTGACCACAAGAAGCAATATTTTACTGCAGCATTCTTTAACTATTACAACAATTTTCCTCAAATATGCCACCCCAGCAGCGAGAAATCTAGGGGAAGATGTACTCTCCTGACTTTGGGAAAATAAATCTTTAAGTTTAATGTTGAGTTACACATAGTGATCCTGTGACTTTGAGCATCCATACATTATTTAATTTAACATTTTTGGGTACCCCAATCTTCCTACACCCTTGCCCAGAGACCCCTTGTATATGTGCCCCATATTAATACAAAAAGAAAAATACAAATACTGTTTTTTTTTTTATATCACTTTTTTATCTACAGCAGTTCAGTTACAAGGGCAATTGAATCTCTGGCTATGAGCTGTGAATGCCTGTGTGCATTTATGTGAATAAACGTGTCAATATGTATGTATGAATGGGTGTGTGTGTGAGTGAGTATATGCATGTGTGGGACCTGCATGAGGTATCCATATACATCAGGACTGCACTTTCACACCTTACTTGAGGCTGCCAATCGCATGTGCAGTACAGGGCGCTGGAAGTCTTTTTTACCCCAATCCTGGCTGGGTGATTTGTGTTACTTTTTAATCCTACTGTCTTTATGTGCCTGGTGGAAGGCAGGCTGAATAACTGCTTCAAAAGAGGTAATCTCAGCATTGAGCAATTTATGACACAGACTTGTTTTAAGCTGTGGGCAAAGTGGGCAGTAGCCTAGGGCACCACCCTCCAAGGACAAGGACAAGTACAACTTGGGAAAGTCGTTGTGGTACATTCGCTACACCTAATTCTACTTCTGTATCCCCTTACTCGACCTCCTCTCCCTCTACTCCAAGACTTTCTCTACCACACCCCTGTCCCAGAGTCTCACTGCGGTTTTCATCCTCGTTCAAACTATTTCTCCTTCATCAGCTTCACCTTTCACCTTTCTCTCATCCTCATCTCTGCCTCATGTCTTTCATCTCTCTCTCATCTCTCCACACCACGCCTCTCTCGACGTGTCCCTCTCGCCTCTCATTACTCTCTCTACCCTTGTCTCTACCTCTCCATCCTCTACTTCACCTCTCTCTGTCTCAGCTCTTTATTTCCCATCTCTTTCACTACCTCATCTTTACCCAACCCCTTTCCCTCTCTTGCTACCAAACCTAACAATTTACTTCACCACGTACTCATCTATCCAGCTGCCGCTTCCTTTACGCCTCTTTTTTCATGCCGTTCTCACTACCTCTCCTACTCTACCGCCACCTCGCTTTCTCTATCTTTGTCCACTCTCTCTGGATATTTCTCTCATCTCTCTCTGCACCTTTCTCTGTTCCAGTCTACCCTTTCCCTCTCTTCTCTCTTCCTCCCTCCCTCCAAACTTCTTCCTACCTTATTTCTCCACCTCTTGGTCTACATCACCCTCTCTCTCTCCCTCTCTCTCTCCCTCTCTCTATTCTCTAGCTTCACTGTACCTTCGCTGCCTCTCCACTCAACCTTTCTTCTCCACCTCAAGTTTCTTTCCACGCTCTCGTTATCTCACTCTTCAGTGTACCTCTGTTCTAAAACCCGACTCTTCTCCGTTCTTCCTCTCTGTATCTTTCCTTCTGGCTACTTCACCCTTCCCTCTTTAGCTCACATCTCCCTGTTCTCACTTATCTCTCTACTGCAGCTCTATCTTTGCCTCTCTTCCCATTCTACTTCACCGCCCTCTCACCCTACTGCTCCCTTTACTGGCTACTGCTCCCTCTCATCTCTTACTCAACCAATCAGGAGGGCGCTGTCTTACAAGAGGAGTGTGCACAGAATGAGGAGGGGAGGGACAAGGCAGGGCACACAATTAAGAAGAAGATGCTGATTTCTTCTGCTTTGACTCTCGCTGTTTTAGCATGAATGACAATTGTGAAGGGGGTTTATTTGTGGTTATGAATATTTGAAATTAAAGCTACATTTATACGTAGTATGTTCATGTGTTGTACTTTAACACAATACACCTGTCCATTAAGCATCCTCAAAATCATTTTACCATCTGTTCCTAAAATGATGTGAACAGCTTGGTTAGTCACTGAATTCCACATGAATTATTATTGCTACAACACAAAACATCTATGGTCAATCACAAAAAAGGAATTGCTTTGTCAACACTTGTCCAAGCTCTCTTTCCTATTATTTGGCAGGCAGACGTAAGATAGTTTTTTCTTATTGTGTCACTGTTTCGCATATTTCAATTTTGTTTGACATCATGAGGGATGGAATGAACTAAAATGAATAGTAAATGAACAATTGTCTTGAACAGTGCCCAAAATACGTTTTGCCCAGAGCTCCATAAATTGTTCAACATGTGTGAACATTTGTCTATGTTCTTTATTGTAGCGTCCTCTTCCCCTTTACTCTCCCAGAACTGCTCTGAATCTTGAGATTCAAATTTCTGATTTGTTTTATTTGTATCATCTACTTTTATAGTTCCGACAGCAATCAGTCACAGGATCCCTTTTACACACTCGTTTCAAGCCCACTCATTACTACACTTTGCCGTCAGCACTCATTGCTCCGATCCCCACTCTCTTTTCCATGCACTCTCCAATGTAGTAATTTACTCACTAATTCACTTATGTATACTGGCTTATCCAATTATGCATTCCTCTACTCATTTGTTGCAGTAGTCATTCACTTTACATTACTGAACCCAGTGCAGCATTCACTAACTAGTTCACCTATTCAGTTCGATTTGCTCATTCATTCATTAACTGCTGCACACTTTCACTTATATAAACTCACTCTTCCCTTCCTGTACTAACTTTTTCAGTGCAGCATTTATTCACCCCGTACACTAATTCGTGTATGTACGTTAATTCATGTACACTCACAAAAGTATTCCTGTACTTAGGACATTACTCCAATGAGTGCCTGGGTGTATGAGGATCAATTAATGAGTAAGCACATTATTCCATACGTGCTCTCGATCACCCATTCATTCATCCACTCAGTACTTCATTTTCTCATCACCCCATACACACTCTAAAATTGCCAGTCAGAAGAACTTAGAAAAATAAAAAGCCAAACCTACTGGCTTTGACAATGTATGTTTCTATCTTGTCGTTGCAGGAGGCAGAATCTCTGCATCTGTGCTCACAGGATACCTTGTCCATCCCCAAGGTGCCAATATGCCTACCAACAGGACTACACTATCTGGATAGGAGTGCACACCTGGGTGGAACTGAGTACCCTGGATCTCCACAGTTACGGAGTATATCTTTGTTGCAGATTTATCTGGACTAGCCAGGATTAAAAGTGTTTTCTTCACTGTACAATTTTTATAAGTAAAATTCAGTATTTATGATATTATGTAATACCAAGAGTGCGTCTACCTCCCTTTGTTTCAGGGGCACTGTCAGGTCCATCTTCCATGTATGTGCCCTCAGAGATGGACTGACCTCAGCACTACATAGGACACTGGGGACTGCCAAGAATAAAAAGCCCCTGAAGGTTCGACAATGATGGGAAGACAAGCTGTCTTAGCCCTGGCAGATGATGAATGGAAGGCAGTCTGTGCTTTGCTGCAGGAGGTGGTAAGTAATGCCACGTTTAAATTGACACATTTCCACTTCTTGCACGGCAATGGCTGGGAGGATGTACCTGGAGACGTTGCCCGCCTTCCCATGATGTGACGGGCTACAGGTGACATTTTCACATATGACCTGGAGTTGCATAGTGAGCACTGGATGGATATTGGGGAGAGGTGGTGGCATCATTGAAAGTCATAGCAAAAGTCAACATAGACACCACAATCAATCACTGCCTACTGGGAATGATACCCATTCCCAAATAATGAATAACCCAACAGGGATTCAATAGATCCCTGCATTGGGATTCCGGCTGGAAAAGCACAGAACAATGATACATTGCTTGTCCTCAATGGACCCCACGAAAAAACTATGGATAAAAGATATGTTAGAATGGGCCCTTTATGAGCAAGGGGGAAAGGATGAGGGGGAGAGGAGGATCTAAACACATGGGCTGAAACTATCAACATATTTGGGACGCTGACATGAGTGAGTGCTGGGAGACCAAGGGAGGATTTTGAAGGGTTGTCTTGGAGAGGGGAGTCAAAATAAATAAAAATATCCAAACGCCGGCGGCGACGTGGAAAGAAAGTAAAATAAATAAGTGTTGGGCATCGACTGCAGAGGCAGTAGCTGCCTAGGCAGCTGATACAGCCTTTGTTATCCCGAATTTAGGATAGCTGAGTCGACATGGTGTACTGAAAATTTATGACAAAGAATATGGTTTGGTAATGTCACGGTGAGAAAAGCCAAATAAGATGGTCTGCTCGATTCAATGTTAAGTTTATTTGAAAAATGACAGAGTAGCAAAAAAGAGATAGTCTGAACCCGTCATGAGGCCCACCCACGCCACACTCACATCTATCACTATAGGAATCCACTCACAAATTCAATCCTAGCTACTTACTGTCAATGCTCTTTTTCCTTTCTCTCACTCAGGTCACCCTTATTCAAGTCACACACTACCTTGATGGGTCAGTCACACCCACTGAGACTGGTGAGTGGGAACTCCTGTTACTCACCTGCTATCCTAACAGCTAAAGGGGTTTTCAGAGCCCTAGACACATTTTGGCATTTGGGCACTCTCTTGTCCTAACTTTTAGGCCATTTATGGCAATTTAGCATCCTCTTATGGGCATTTTTGGTGATATCATAAACAAGCATTTTCAATGCAACGGGTCTCGCATTTGTTCGAGTTAGAGCTATTAGCATTGTAAAGCAAAAAAAACGCAGCGCAATTGCACTATGTAAAATGCAGCGCGATCATGCTGCGTGGAAATAAACAGATAAAGTAGTCCGGACCCCAGGCTGAAAACATCGAGCCTCGTACGTTTTTAGTACTTTACCGGTGCTGTGTAGATGGGCTAAACACCGGAAAAGGCATGACGTATGCAAGCCTTTTACAAATGAAAGCAAGCGAATTTTAAAAGGCAAGCCCACGAACGAACATAAGTGACTGACGTGGCATGGGCCAAAGAGAGATTACAGAATGGACAGAGCGCTTTGCACTCGCCCATAAAAAGCTGCCTCCAGTAGACTGGGTCCCAGATTTACTAAGGCTTTGCAAAAGGTTTGCATCACTGTTGTGATGCAAACTCAGCATGGAGCGCTAGGGTGGGATTTATTATCCAGCGCAAATCAAGATTTGTGTTGTGTAGTATCCAACAATAATGGGTGTTTCATGTGTGGTGCATGGGCATTTCCATGGAACTTCTTAGAGGTTTTTATGTAAATCCATAACTACAAAAATTGGTAGACATGGATTTTAGCCAACATCTTAAGCCTCCTCGTAGCAGCCGTTAAAAGGAGAAAGGTTTTAATGTCTCCTAATTTTTCCAACTTTGCATATATGCAGCACTGTACAGCACACTTACAGAATGGAAAATGCCTTATAGCATAGTTTTCCTACTGGGAGAGACCTTTTCCAGTATAAAACCTATCCTTCAGAGAACATACACACCATTGCACTATGACGCAATGGTGAGAGCGTTGGTGCATGGCTGGCAAAAGTGTGATAAGGATAGGGGAGATAAAGAATGCACCATATCTGAGTCGATATGGTGTTATTTTTCTCTTTCCATCATATCTTAGTAGATATGGTACATTTTTTCTCTTTACATTTGACGCAAGGCAGCACAGCAACTTTGGGGCAGCGTTGCCTTGCATCAAAGAAAAGTAAATTTGGTCCTTAAAGTAGCTCAGCCCCACTACAATTTGAGCTATACACACGCTTCAGGTAAAAGCCGGACAGAATGAGTGAAAGTATCAAGTTAAAGGACACTGTGTATGACACTTTCAGGAAGGAGGATAGTGACTAAACCCTTTCATTGTATTGAGTGCTCCAAAACGAAAAGATGAAAACCAATCAAGTACTATATATATCCCCACACTCATACGCGTTGAAAGTGCTCTGAGTTCAAACGCTGAAATGTAGTGCATTTGTGTTGTTGTATTCCATTAACAGGCAGCTGCAACGCTCCGATCAGCAGTAAACAGCTGGCCATGTGGGCAAACAGCTGTGGTTGTTCTTTGGTCTTCGTAGAAGACAGGCATATGGGACTAAAACTGCATTTCGCTGATAAAAAGTCATTAAGCACAGACTGGTGTGGGGTTACTTGTCTTGCCAGATGGGATGTCACCTAGCAGGATAGACTGGGATGTTCCTACTGGAACAGGACCAAGGATTATTTTGCCTAAGGCTTGTCCCTGTCTCTAGTGGACAATCAAACAAAAAAGACGGACTGAATGAGGTTTGGAGTAATTACCTGAGGTTAATTCAAGCCGTCCTTGAAAAAAATACTTTTCTCTTTTATTCATCATTCTTTTTCTTGGAAGGTGTAGTGTTGTCAATAGTAGACGGCACCACCTCTTCTTACATGTACGGGGGGGAACGTTAGACCCCCTTCCTCTATCTCCCCGTGGGTCCAGCTGGAGAAGGCGTCACAGGGGAGTTGTTATAAGGGAGGAGATCATAGGGGCTGACTTAATTAGCGAGTGCAAGGAGTTGAATAAAGTGTGTGTTACAGCCTCGCAATCCCGTGTCGTGTGTTTCCTGACCACACTGTACTGGGGACGAGGGGTGCCACGCACTCTCACACGTGCCTCACCTGCACGACAGCTGTCTCCGTCCATCCCTGCAGGCATCAGCTGATCATCTGCCTAAGCGCTCAGGGAGCGAGCGGCGAACCGCAACCTCCATTCAGTGCGGCCTCCCCACCCGCCTGCCAAGGACCCCTGCCAGTGGCCTACTCACGGCCCAAACCTCGCTCCAGGGCCCATACCCCACATGGTGCCCCACCACTTGCTTCTCCAGCATCGCATTGGCACAAGGCCACGCCCGAGGCCCCTCAGCTACCGCTCACCAGGTGAGGAATGTGCTCTGCATTTCCCCATCAGCAGATTCACCTCACCCAGAGACTGTAAAAAAAAAGAAAAAAATTATATATATATATATATATATATATATATATATATATATATATAAATATATATATATATATATATATACAAGCAGGGAAGGAGTAGAAAGCCGGCACCCACCACTCTGTATCACTGCAGTTGTCACACACTAAACCCTGCATCTCATTAAACCTCAACTGCATCGTGCCAAGATGGCTGCTACATCCTACCCACTGCATCCCAGAATGGCTGGCATACTTGCCATAGAAACCTTTGCAGTAACAGAAGCCCTGACCACCCAGGCCGCCGCTGGAAAGCCTGGGTTGAACGCCTCGAGACCTATTTCAAGGCCATTGGGGCAGCTGATGAAAGGAGACGCCCGCTGCTCCTTCACCTATGAGGTGCGGACATCCACAAGATAGCCAAAACAGTCGTTGAAGCAACACCATGCATGTACACCATGCTGAGGGAAGCCATCACAGCACACTTCGAGCCCTGCTAATCCCAACCATGAAAGGTTCCTACTACGGCAAGCCCACCAAAAACCAGATCAACCCATGGACGTCTTCTACACCCGGTTGAGAGAACTAGCGAGCACCTGCACGCTGCCAGACAAAGAGGATTAAGTAAGAGCCCAGTTCATCCAAGAGTGTGTGACCTCCAAGCTGCACGAGTGGGTTTTCCAGGAACCTAACATGAGCATGAGGGACATCCTAACACTAGAGCGGTCAAAAGAACTGTCAAAAGCCCGAGCAGTACATAAGGAACAAGCCCCAACCCCATGATCAAGACTGAACCTGTCAACACCGTCCTTAGAGAGTCCGCCAAACCCAAGACTGAATGGCCCAGCTGAGACCAAAGAACCGTCCTTGTGGATGGTGCCGTGGCACGCTGCCACACCCAGGCGAATGCCCTGCAAAAGGAAAAAAATGCAGCGCTTGCGGGAAGGTAAAGTACTTTGCAAAGGTCTGTCTCTCGACACCCAAACGGTGCCATCTGGGCCCAAAAAGCCAGTAAGGATAATATGGATGATGACAAAGAAACAGTCCATGTGGTGAGGACCGTGAATTCGGCCTGTACCCATCAACGAAAACTACCCACGTGCCACATAATGGTGAATGGACACCCGAATCACCCCTGATCGACACCGGTGCTTCCATTAATCTCATGGCCACTGCAGTGTACAGACACCTACCAGAACCCCCCAGCCTTCGACCAACCCGGGTGCCAGTGTACACCTTTGGGAACACCAAGCCGCTACAGATAACTGGCCACTCTCAACAAACATCTCCCATGAATCCACTTGCACAACCACCAAAATATACGTGTCACAGGAAGGAGCTGGGTTCCTGATGGTCTGCCAGACTGCACAAAGTCTAAATCTCATCCAGTTTGCCTTCAGCGTCCACGCAAACAAACTGGAGAACCTCGTTCAGGAGTTTGCCACCCTTTTCAAAGGCATAGGGTGTCTGTGAGGTCCTCCAGTCTGGTTACACATGGATGAATCCTTCACACCAGTTGCACGGAGACACCGAAGAATCGCCTTCCACCTCCACCCGAAAGTGGAAAAGGAACTCCAAGTCCTGGAAGAAGCCAGGGCCATCATGAAGGTGTTGGGGCCAACCCTGTGGTCTCCAAGAAACTGAAACAGCCTGACGTGGTGCGCATCTGAGTAGACATGAGGGCCCGAACAAGGCTATCAAATGGGAGAGACATCTGATCCCGACTATCGACAACATAATTGGCGAGTTGGCGGGCTGGAAGTGGTTTTCAAAAATGGACCTCTGGTCGGGCTACCATCAGATTCTGCTACACCCTAACTCCCTGCCAATCATCACTTTTTGAATCCATACTGGCCTCTGGAGGTTAACTCGCTTGAACTTCAGGATCTCCAGTGCAGCTGAAGTCTTCCTACACATCATTCGGAAGGTAGGGCAAGACATAACCTAAATGTCAGCAATGACATCTTGGTGCACGTCCCGACCTTGCAAGACCATATCACTCGCCTACGAACGGTTTTCACCAAGCTAATGGAAAGCGGGCTAACACTTCACAGAGAAAAAATGTGAGTTCCTAAGGAGAGACATCAGTTTCTTCGAGTATAAGTTCTCCGAGACCGGGGTCGGGCCTGACCCCACCAAAATAAAAGACATTCAGGGAGCTCAGCCCCAACATCCGTGTCGCGGTATGAAGCTTCCTAGACATGGTCAATTTCTGCGGAAGATTCATGAATAACTTATCAGACCTAACAGGCCTATTGTGGGACCTGACTAAAGCCAACAGCCCCTGAGTGTGGGAGGAAGATCAAGAGCAGGCATTCCGCAACACCAAGGAAGCCCTCTCGGCCAGCACCACCCTCGTATATTTTGATCCGCGACGAGAGTCTCAGCAGGTCATTGACTCCAGTCCCATCGGACACGGCGATGCGCTAACCCAAAAACAGGACAATGACGAGTGGACGCCTGTAACCTATGCCAGCAGGACTCTGACGTCCACGGAACAGCAATACTCACAGATTGAAAGGGAAGCATAGCTATATACTGGAGTTGCAGACATTCTAAATGAATCTGTAAGGGAAGCCCTTCACCATCTTCACTGACCACAAGCCATTACTTCCACTTTTCAGAAGATCGACCTCTAAGCCACCTCAGAGGATAGAAAAGTGGATCCTCCAACTGCAAGAGTTCGACTTCACCATTGAGTACCAACCAGTGGTACAAAACCCCACAG
Organism: Pleurodeles waltl; assembly: GCF_031143425.1. Lineage (NCBI taxonomy): Eukaryota > Metazoa > Chordata > Amphibia > Caudata > Salamandridae > Pleurodeles > Pleurodeles waltl. The sequence continues at coordinate 704,651,152 of NC_090437.1, forward strand.
ATTTCCTGTCCAGCCACGCCGTAGGCGACCCATGAAGCAAGAGACACTGAGGAATATGTCAGGCTCATTGTTGACCGGGCCAGACCTCTCCCCATTCCCCTCAAGTAAGTTTTAGAGGCGACACCCCTGGACGCCCACCTGCAGCTGGCTGTTGAGGCCCTCCGTTCAGGTGACTGGTGGCCATTGCAACACCCTGCGGGTTTTCACACCTTGGAAGCTAGATCCACCATCCTGGCCTTCTACCACGCCTGACAAGAACTTTCTGTCAGCGAAGACGGATGCCTTCTGAAAGGCCCCCACCTTGTCTTCCCTGCGAGCCTTAAGGCTCAGGTCGTTGCGCTCGCCCACAGAACCCACCAAGGGATTGTAAAATTCAAGAGCAGACTCGGAAGCAAGGTGTGGTTCCTGAGTCTTGACCAGCAGGTGGAGGAACTACATGATCTGCCAAGCGAGTGAGCTTCCCGATCCGCCAGCCCCAGTCATCACTGAGGATGGTCCCACAGCTCTGTGGCAAAGTGCCAGCGCCGACTTCTGGAGCCTCCTAGATGGGTCCTATATGCTGATAATCATAGACAACTACTCCCACTACCCAGTGGAGATTGACAATAAGACTGCTGCAACAGACATTGTTCCAAAGGTGGGGAAGATAATGGACACCCATGGCCTCTTTGGTGAGATTTGCACGGACAACTGACCCCCATTCAATGGCCATGAGTGGACGTTTGCCTATTAAGTTACTTGTTCTTTTTTTTAGGGGGGAGGGATGTAGTGTCGTCAATAGTGGACGGCACTATAACCTGTTACGTGTATGCGGGTGGGGGTCCGGCCGGAGAAGGCATCACAGAGAAGTTGTTTAAGGGAGTAGCCGATGAGTCGCGAGCCGAGTTAATTAGCGACTGCGAGGAGTTGAATTAAGTGTGTGTTACAGCCTCGCAATTCCGTGTGGTGTTTCCTGACCACACTACAGAAGGAAATATTACACCAAGGTACCTTAAGGATAATTGAAATTATGAAATATATTTAGAAAGAACGGCACGATACTGGTTTTGTTATAAACAGTCAATTTTATTTAGAGAGCAATATGCTTTACATTTTTGTGGACACAGTTAATATAATTGCAGGAAAATAGGGGGATGCAGCAGATGTTTTTGGGCTCGGATCCCTGATCTGGGCCGGCTCTAATGAAATAAGTTGAATTTGTCCCGGAGAAATTGACCGACAATGGGCTAGCTTTCATGTTTTTAGTCTACTGTTGCTCTAGTTTATCATTCTTTGCTGCCATCTACTGGTTACTTTAAATAACGCAAACACGACAAAGCATAAAACATTTACTCGTGAAGATACCAACCACTCTCTCTGTCTGACTAAAGAAAACATGCTCACACTTCCTGGAATAATATCTGAGCTCGGACTACAAAACATGAGAAATGCAGTCATTCACCTCAAAATGTCGACAGCAAAATTCTGTTCAAGAACTACTAGTATGACACTTGTGATGGGCACAAACTGCAGTCGCTATTTGGAAAAAATCAAGTTCAAGCCTAAGGGCCCGATTTGAAATTGGCTGGAATAAAAAACAAATATTCAAGGACAAGGATTTTGAAAGTGATCCTTTTGTTGATGGGCAGACAGTGTAGGGATCTGAGGTGGGCGGAGATGTGTTTGTGGCGAGGGGGTTGAGGATGAGACGTGCGGCTGCGATCTGGATTCGTTGGAGTTTTCTCTGAAGCTTGGCTGTGGTCCCTGCGTAGAGGGCAATGCCATAGTCCAGTCTGCTGCTTATGAGGATGTGGGTGACCCTTCTTGTTGTTTGTAAAGGAATCCATTTGAAGGTCTTGTGTAGCATGTGAAGGGTGTTGAAGCAGGAGGATGATATGGCGTTGATTTGCTAAGTCATGGAGAGAGATGAGTCCAGTATGATTCCGAGATTGCGTGCGTGGGTGTTGGGTGTTGGGGGTGGTCTAAGGGTGGTGGGCCACCAAGAGTTGTTCCATGCTGTCTTGTTGGGACCAAAGATGATTATCTCATTTTTTTCTCAGTTCAATTTGAGGTGGATTGCTGTCATCCAGTTAGCAATGGTCAGGAGTCCGGCATGTAGGTTATTCTTGGCAGTAGATGGGTTCTTCGTGAGGGAGATGATGAGCTGGGTGTCGTCAGCGTATGAAATGATGGTGAGGCCGTGGGGGCGGATGATGTTAGTGAGATGAGCCATGTAGATATTGAAAAGGGTGGGGCTGAGGGAGGATCCTTGGGGGACCCCACAGATGGTCTGTGTGGCTGTAGACCGGAAAGGAGGGGGGCGAATTCTTTGGGTTCTTTCGGAGAGGAAGGAGGTGAGCCAGTCCAGGGCTTTGTGGTGGATTCTGGCGTCGACGAGATGTGTGCGGAGGGTCTGTTGCTATACAGTGTTGAAAGCTGCGGAGAGGTCTAGGAGGATGAGGGCGACGGTTTCGCCCTAGTCCAATGTCGTCTGTAGAGGCGATGAGGGTGGTCTTGGTGCTGTGGTTTTTGCGGAATCCAGACTGGGAGACGTTGAGTATGTTGTTGTCTTCTAGGCAGCGAGATAGTTGTATGTTTACTATCTTCTCTATGACCTTTGCGGGTAAGGGGAGTAGAGAGATGGGTCGGTAGTTTGTGAGGTCTTCAGGGTCTGCTTTGGTTTTTTTTAGTAGAGCGTTGACTTCGTCTTGTTTCCAAATATCTGGGAAGGTTGCGGTCTCGAAGGAACTGTTGATGACAGCCCGGAGCTGGGGAGCGATGATTTGGCTGGCCTTGTTGAAGATGTGGTGAGGGCAAGGGTCTGTTGGGGAGACTGAGTGGATGGAGCTCATGGTTTTGCTGATTTCTTCGTCGTTGGTGGGGGACCAGTGTTCAGTAGGTTGGTGCGGCAGGGTGCTGTGGTGTTGGTTGTGTCGGTGGTGGTGATTGTGGGTGATGACGATGTCAAGCTGTTGTGAATGTGTGCAATCTTGCAGTGGAAGTAGTTGGAGAGGGAGTTGCAGAGGTCTTGGGAGTGTGGAGGGTCGATGGTGCAGGATTTGGCTTTGGTGAGTTCTTTGATGATGGCAAAAAGTTCCTTGCTGTTGTGTGCACTGTCGTTTATACGTTCTTTGTAGAAGGCTCGTTTGGTGGTCCGGATGAGTTGGTGATGTTTGCGCATGGCTGATTTGAGGGCGGAGAAGTTGCTCACTGAGGGTTCTTGGTGCCAGGCTTTCTCAATTTTTCGGCATTCTCGTTTGGAAGCCTGAAGTTGTGCGGTGAACCAAGGGGCGGTCTTGATGGTGCGGGTGTTCTTGGATATTTTGAATGAGGCGAGGGAGTCTGCGCATGTTTCTAGCCACCGTGTGAGGTTGAGGGCGGCGGCGTTGGGGTCGTTGGTACTGGGCGGTGGTGTTTGTGCGAGGTTGGAAATTAGTTGTTCTTTGGAGATCTTGTTCCACTTGCGGTAGGGGGTAGGATGTTGTTGGTGGTGGGTGGTGGGTTTCAGGAAGGAGAAGTGGACGCAGTGGTGGTCAGTCCAGTGGAGTTCGGTGGTGTGAGTGAAGGCGATGTGGCTGCTGGAGGTGAAGATGGTGTCTAGCATTTGTCCGGCTGGGTGGGTGAGGTGACCAGTTGCTTGAGGCCGCAGTTTGCGAGGTCGTCCAGAAGGGCTGTGGAGTTGAAGTTGTGGGTGCTTTCCAGGTGAAAGTTAAGGTCACCAAGGAGTAGGTAGTCTGTGGAGGTGAGGGCGTGGGAGCTGATAGTGTCGGTGATGGTGTCACAGAATGGGGGGAGGGGTCCTGGTGGTCTGTAGATGAGGGTTCCTCTTAGGGTGGTGTTGGCGTTGATGTGTACCTGAAAGTGTAGGTGCTTTGCGGTGTCTAGGGTGTCATTGGTGTTGGTGGAAATCTTGATGGAGTTTCTGTGTATTATGGCGATTACTCGTAGATGGCTCTTGTTCCTGTTTTTGTTTTTTTAACAGAGGCAGCCAGCCAGCTCCTGGTCGACCAACAAAGGAATGAGATGGAGGTGAGAAGGAAGCTGGAAAAAGCCATGTATACTCTAGTTATCAGAAAAAAACAGCACATAATCTAGCTGTCAAGATTCCTAACTCCTTTGATAACTACTGGCTACTGTACGTACAATGTAACAACATGATTTATGGATCTCTTTAGAAAAAAAGATAACTGCAATGTATTAATGGTAAGACTGAACTCAGCAGTTAAATATGTAATTGTTAAATAATTTACAGCTATACTGCCAACAAAGATATACATTGTCATTTTATTAACATGGGCGTGAATCACAGAGCATGCTTCTGGAGTCAGAAATCTATGACGCACAGACTTCCTCCCAGTGACGTAACAATAGACCCGCAGCCTCTGCACTGTGGTAGGGAGGGTTTTGGGGGGGTGGAGAGTTTTTTTGGGGGGGCGAGTTCCACCCACCAGGTACTGTGCAGGGAGCCCTGGCCTGAGAGCTCCTCAATGGGTCCGAGCATGGGGGCAGGGCCGGCTTCAGGACGGTGTGAAAGGTGCATTGACTTTGGTGTGGGCACTGGGTTAATAACTTATGGATTTAGAAGCACTGAGCTTTGTGCATCCAGCAGTTTTCAGGCAACAATAAAAATGTCAAGATAACTCTGGTGATTAATGTTAGTGCTGGTGAGAAACTCAAATTTTGTCTATTGGAAATTTTTATTCATAAAGTAGGGCAAAGGGATAATGTGCCTGCTGCAAAGAATGTGTACCAAGCAGATCACAAAACTGTGAGTGAACTATGAGTAGCGCTTCAAAAAAGAAAAAGAAATGTATGTCAGAGACGGGCTATAGAGAGTTGAGGGACACTGTTAGAGTGCGGCAGTGAAAGAATTCGTGGAGAAAAAGATCATTGGGGGGGGCACCAAAGAAAACGGTCGCACCAGGCGCCACCAGGCGCCACCAGTGCTAAAGCCAGACCTGTGTTGGCAGCCCCCTTCATGTATTTTGCAGGGGGCCCCCTCAAGTTTCGTTACGCCACTGCTTCCTCCTACAAATGGGCATAGATTTCTAACTTTAAAGGAACAGGGAAAGCTCCCCAAGAGAAATCATGGAAATCCACACACATGGTAGGTCTCCATGCATACTGCCCCCACGCCCTCCACAACACCTCTGTATTTACTTCCAAAAATATTCCTTGAGCAAGTAATTCTCAGGGGTAATATATGGAAGTGGACATTGGCACATTTCTTCAACAGGAAGATACTTCTACTGGTGAAAAAATATATTCCTATACACTATCATGAAATGTGGAATGGGGAGACTGGCTTTCGGGGAACTTTTCTTCCTAATGTATTCACTTCCTCTAAACTTTTTGAAGTATGCACGCCAATTGGAAGAATACAGGCTTTGGGAAGGTATATAAATAGTCAGGAAGGTGCGACATTTAGGGTTTTTACTATTATCCCACTGCCCTCACCCACTCCAACGAGAGCTGGCAAGGTTCCATCTCTATCCCTGAACTTAAACTGCGCAAAGTCTGCCATTGGTAAGGATTCTTCCCCGCTACAAATGCACATAAATGCACACAGATGAGGGTGTATTTTCCAGGCCCGGACTTAAAAGTAACCAGGGCAAAAAATATTAAAACATCTGCACTTTGCATCGAGTGATTGCCCGCTCTGGTGTAATTCTGGAGGCCCGAAGCAATCCGCACTAAAAAAAATGTGGAAATAGAGACAAAGAAGGGGTTTTGCAGCAAAATAATTGTAATGTAATAGCAAACCCTAATGTATTACATGCAATGATGAAGTGGGAAGTGAGGAAATAGTCTAATAATGTGGAATTTGCCACAGTATCAAGGGCCACTTTTTTCTATTGCGGTAAATCATGGAAGCATTTCTAAGTAAATTGTGAGAACACTAGGTGTGCCGCAGGGACGTTTGTGATTAAAATCGGCATCTCTCTGGTGCATTGCGCTTCATCAGAAAACATGTAAAGCTAGAATTCAGTGCCAGGAGAAATGACACCTTTTTAAGGCTTTGAACATAACGACCTAATTTCCCTATACACTTTAATAGTCCGTAAAACGTTCTGTCTGGAAATTTAACTGCCGTCCAAACTGATTTATGTTATGCCAAGATGCTGATTTCATATGCCAAGGCCCATCCAAAATAAGTTAGTGTTGCTCAACTTGGCTAATTATATTTCACAATTCTGCAGCACTAAGCACCACTTCTACATCTACAATGGGTCAAGCTCTCAAAGGATCTTTTCAGATAAGCCAGAGTCTTGCTAAATGTGTCAGTATGCCAAACATGACCATTGATGCTTAAATATGCTAGGGTTGTGCTGAAGTAGTCAGAATGCGTTTCATGATCACTGATGAAATTATTAAGATGCGCAATGGTAGGCACGGGTCCATGAGCTCCCTGGGCTGGAGAACACTTCAGAGTAAATCCCTTTGCACCACCACATCCACAAATAGCTTGCAAAGCTCCCTTGAGCCCCATTGACTCAGCATCATCAACAAAGTCAAGTGGGACTGTTTAGAGGATGTAGAGCCAGTAGGCCGCTAAGGATGGAATACTTACTGTGTCAAGGCAAGAGCATGAAAGTGTGAACCACCTCAACAAAGGTGATGCCACCTCATCAGTCACAAGAAGCCCCTTCCTGCAGGAATCAGATGACTGAGAAGGCCCTCCTGGAGGGTGAAGAAGGGTGGGGAACTGCTGGTAGATTTCAGTAAAGGCAGGCTCATTAAAGAAATGAGCAGGAGGCTGGAACAGGCCAGCAGCATGGAGCAGCGGCCAATCATATAAACCACACTTTGGAGTCCTGAAGTGCAATCAGCCACACGCCTGTCACACATCACTCTGCCAGCCTGCTTATGCCACAACAACGTTAACTAACTCATCAGCATTAAGAGCGGCCTGGTATATGGGTGATGTGATAGTTATCACTATAATCAACTACAATGTGCTGTTCCTATCCCAAACTAGGGTGACAACATTTGTGAGCCCTGGTAGTTAAGTGGTCCATGAGAGTGTTTTACTTTTGGAGCAAGAGGGCTCACCCACCCAAAAGGGTGGCATGCTTCAGCGTTGGGCTAGTTCTTCATTGGGCTGGTGCTGCAATGCCCAACAAGCCCCTAAACAGGGGCATCTTTGTTGGAGATCTATTTCTCAGTTTGCCATAAGTGAGACTCTGTGTAAGTCAGGAGTTGATACCAGGTGAATATGTGGACTCATAAAACTGAAAATAAATGTAACAAAGGTACCCCACTAAAAGTACTTTATTCTGGGGGGTCCTTGTTAAGGAATAAAAAATAACTAGGGCTAAGCTGTGAAATAATGTTCCTTTCTATGTTTTTGATCAGTTGACGCATTTCTTGTCCTTTTTAGACTATGCAGATCCATGGCAATTCATCAGGACCACAAAAGTCTAATCTGCATGTAGCGGCACCCTATGTCAAGTCATAATGTCACCCACAACATTAATCCACCAAATGTGCCCAGACATAATGTATAATATTGGAGGTGTCATAAATGATATTCTACATTTTTTGACAACTGATGACATGTTCATGAAAGGATTCAAGTTGTGCGAGAGGCCAGCAAACCCTTGGTTTTCTCAACAGTGAATAATTTAATAATTCATTAGGGGCGAGATGTGTGAGCATTTCATTTTGCCAGTCTCTAATTACAACTTTTTGCGAGTCGCAATTAGAGGTTCGCAAAATGAAATGTACAAATGTGTCTCAGACATATTTAGCAATTTCCAATGTGGGTGCAAAGACCTACCTCATCAATATTCATGAGGTAGGTCGCAATTTGCAACCCCATTGGGAATAGCTGTACTCCAGGGCTGGGGGCCTGCTGGGGACAGCAGACCACCATGTCTGTGACTGCTTTTTAAATAAAGCAGTTTTTTCCTTTTTTAATGCAGCCTGTTTTGCTTAAAGGAAAATGGAATGCATTTCAAAGAAAAAAATAAAAAGTTTTCTTTTCATTTGTTCAGAGTAGGCCATAGGCTGTGGGACCACTAACTGCTCTGAAAAAAATATTTTTGCTTCCATTCACAAACGGGACGGGCCCCATGGGGACCTCTTCCCATTTGCGAATGGGTTACCATCAGCTTGAATTTGGGGGTAACTGCGATTGTTTTGCGATAGCATTCAGGGTCACAAAACAATCTTACATCCCCCTCCAATTCGCTATGAGGAAGGGACGTCCTTGGCACGCCCCTTCCTAATAGCGACTCACAAACCTATTCTGCCAGTCGGTAACACATTACCGACTTGTAGATTAGGATTGTTACATGGGGAAAAGCCTTTTCCCAGTCGCAAAAGGCCCAGTGGATAAAGAATAGATTCTGCTGTTGTACTGGTCAGCTTTAACTGTTTTATTTGCAAATGAAAGCTCTGCAGTCAGAAGAAGGTGACATGTTTGGAACTAATTTAATTAAATACAGTAATGCACAATTATCAAGTTGATAACTTGGTTATATGTAGCACTTAGGGGAGAGGATGTGGCATTACAGCCAGAGCTGCAGCCTTTGGAGCTGGGGAACCAGGTTTGAGTTTCTGCATTAGCTCGGCAACCTATGATTCTGTGCAAATCACTTAATGTCCCCATGCCTAAAGCTCAAAAGAAATGTGTCCTTGTTTAATGTAACTGATACTCGTGTAAAGCACTCCAATACCTTTGGGTCAAGTCTGGGCTATATAAAACTGCAAAAACAACAAAGAAATTAAGGCCCTCATTACAACCCTGGTGGTAAATCCTGCTTACCGCTGTGCTGACAGCCGACAACATACCGTGGCCGCGGTGGAAATCCGCTACAGGTGTTACAACCCACATCTCGTAATCCACCACAATACAGACACCCACACAAGTCCGCCACACCAAAGGTCAGTGATAAACTGGCGATAGCAACACCTACAACGTTACACCAACAGGAATACGTCCACAGTATCATGACCCACGAATCAATGCAGCAGTCATTCAACCGCGGTAATCCATTGGCGATACACACCGCTGCGCTCAAAATACACACCCATTTACAAAACTGCACCACATTAGACAATTCTAAATACACACACCACACCCACACACCCAATCCAATATAAAACCCACATTACCCACAACCCCTTACAACAAAATTTTTGGAAGAAGCAGGGAGAGAGAGAATAGCAAACACAACACCAGCATCCACAGGCACACAACATCATCACTCATACAACATCCACGCACCTCAAAGAACACACCCAACACAATACATCACACAGCACAACAAACATCACCTCACACATCACCCACACCACATTTTGGCACCTCAAAGACACCCCAGGTTTTCTGAGGAGGAGCTCAGGGTCATGGTGGAGGAAATCACCCGAGTAGAGCCACAGCTATTCGTATCACAGGTGCAGCAGACATCCATTGCAAGGAAGATAGAGCTATGGCGGAGAATTGTCGACAGGGTCAACGCAGTGGGACAGCACCCCAGAACACGGGATGACATCAGGAAGAGGTGGAACGACCTACGGGGGAAGGTGCGTTCCGTGGTATCCAGACACCAGGTAGCTGTACAGAGGACTGACAGTGGACCCCCACCTCCTCCCCCACAACTAACAACATGGGAGGAGCAAGTCCTGGTGATCATGCATCCTGAGGGCCTCGCCGGAGTAGCAGGAGGACTGAACTCTGGTAAGGCAAATCTTTACTACTATTTCCCCCCCACCCTACCTGCATGCCATCACAAACACCTACCCTTACCTTCACACCCATCACCCCAACACCTCACAGATACCCCACTATCACAACCCACCCATCCCAATACCAAGCCCTGCATATAACACCAATGTATGGACACCCATTACAGACCTGCATGGACACCCATCACCAAAGCATGTCCAGTAGAGAGACTCACTCAGGCCACAAAATCACCACTCACACAAGGGCCCAGGCAATAATGTTAGCACAGGAGTAGAGGGAAACTCACACATTGCACAAGATGGCACACACAGATACAATAACTATGCATTTACACCCCAACAAGACCCTTACTCAACATCACCGGACAGGAGGTGCCAGCCATATCCAGTCCCCCCACAGAAGAGGCCAACAGTGACGACAGCAGCTCTGCACGCCTGGATCAAGATGACCAGCCTGGCCCATCAGGGACCTCTGGACAGTCAGTTCCCCTGCCACAGTCCCAAACCACCACTGAACCTCCCCCCTCAGTAAACACCACCACAGCACCCACCCAGCGGGCCCATGCCACTGTCCCCAGGACACATCAATCAGCAGTGTGTCCACCACTACAGGGAACCCAGGCAAAGCCACTAACCCAAGACAATCAGGGACCTGGGGTCAGTGGCAGTGGACACACGGTTCAGGGGACAGAGGCACAGGACAACAGGGAAACTGGGAGGACTGCTGTGCGACAGGGGGAGGACAGGCCCAGGGAACCCACTCTCCATAAGGCACTCTCCAACATCATGGGAGCATACCACCATTCCCAGGAGACCATGGGCACGGTACTGTCCAAGTTTCAGGAGACACAGCGGCTGCAGGAGGAATAGTACCTGGGGATCAGGGAGGACTTGAAGTCCATTAACACCACCCTAGTCACCATTGCAGGGGTTCTGGCAGACATGGCCAACACCATGAGATAGACAGTGGCACACCAACGGGCCCCTGACACTAGCCCGAACGATGAACAGACCTCCACGTCTGCCGGCACTAGTGGACAGGAGGTCCTGCCACAGGACCAACAGGCCACCAGCACCCGGCCCCCTGCAGAAGGAGAACCACCCCGCAAATGGTCCCTGCGATCCAGGCACAAGACAGAGAACATTGCCAAGACCCCTGCCAAGAAATAAGACTCTCCTGATTGTCACTCTTCTGTCCCACTATGTCATCCTGTCCTAATTGAACTGCCAATACTCCACTTCCTATGCCCCCTTGGACAATGCACCTGTGATACAAAGAGACTGGACTCTACCATAGACATTCCTCCACCATCACCCCAACTCATTGCACATGCCCCTCCACTGATTAGCACTTAAATAAACACCCTTGAATCACAAAACAATCTGGAGTCAGTCTGTACTTTCACAAATGTGTTATTACAACCTCTCTGACAAATATCAATGGCAACGTTTATTTGCACATACCAAAGTATGACAGTTGTTGGGCACCAGTAAACATGGCAGAAGGCAGAATGTGGTACCCAGATCTGTGAAAAGGAAAGGTAAAGTGAACTGTCAGGGTCCATACACAGAGGTAAAAAGGCAGAATTATGCAATGTCCTTCAGTAGTCTGATATGAGAGGAGCAGTGCCAGTCTCTTACCTGTGTCTCACTGGAAGTGTTGCATGATGATGTTGTTTCGGTTGTCTATATCTTTCTCTTCTGCCTCCTCTTCTTCACTCTCCACAGGCTCCACAGCTGCCACAAGACCAACATCAGGCCCCTCCTCCTGCAGAAAAGGCACCCGGCGTCACAAAGCCAGGTTGTGCAACATACAGCATGCCACGATAATCTGGCACACCTTCTTCGGTGAGTAGTATAGGGTGCCACCTGTCAGATGGAGGCACCGGAACCTGGCCTTCAGGAGGCCTAAAGTGCGCTCTATAATCCTCCTAGTTAGCCCATGCGCCTCATTGTAGCATCCCTCTGCCCTTGTCCTGGCATTCCTCACTGGGGTCAGTAGCCATCACAGGTTGGGGTAACCAGAGTCACCTGCAAATATCGAGGGGTATCTGTTAGACATACACAAACCCTTAGGAACTAAACCATACCCAGACACCTATTAAAACTGTGTGGGGAACTTGGGATCACCTATTAGCGACACACGGTGCCTCTGGAGTTGGCCCATCACATAAGGGATGTTGCTATTCCTCAAAATGTAAGCGTCATGCACTGAGCCAGGATACTTGGCATTCACATGGGAGATGTACTGGTCTGCCAAACATACCATCTGAACATTTATAGAATGGTAGCTTTTGCGGTTTCTGTACACCTGTTCATCCCTGCGGGGTGGGACAAATGCCACATGTGTACCATCAATGACACCAATGATGTTGGGGATATGTCTCAGGGCATAGAAGTCACCTTTCACTGTGGGCAAATCCTCCACCTGGTGGAAAACGATGTAGCTGCGCATGTGTTTCAGCAGGGCAGACAACACTCTGGACAACACATTAGAGAACATTGGCTGAGACATCCCTGATGCCATGGCCACTGTTGTTTGAAAGGAACCACTGGTCAGGAAATGGAGCACTGACAGGACCTGCACTAGAGGGGGGATTCCTGTGGATGGTGGATAGCTGACATCAGGTCTGGCTCCAACTGGGCACACTGTTCATGGATTGTGGCACGATCAAGTCTGTGGGTCATAATGATGTGTCTGTCTTCCATTTTTGACAGGTCCACCAGTGGTCTGTACACCGGAGAATGACGCCATCGCATCATCTGCCCCAAAAGATGTGCCCTATAGAGGAGAAGTGTGAGCAGAGGGTCATATACCACATAGGTTGCACAAGGGTGTTTTGCACTATTGTGATTTAATCAGTGTGTGGCGCTGTCTGTCTGTATTCCTGCCCAAAAGTCCTGTGACGCAGTTAGGTGCCCTGCCATGTGCCCCCCTGAAATGGCGGCTGCCTGACCTGTAAGGAGGGACAAGGGGAAATGAGGTAACTGCGCTGGCGTTGTGCAGCGTTGCGGTAGGCTGACGAAGAGTGCTGCACAATTCAGCATTGGTTATCATTGGGCTCTATGGGTTCCAGGAGCCAATGACGATGTACTCCGGTGGTGACGGTATGCACCGCCGTGGAAGTGACTGTCGTTTTCTATCTCTTAACTCACTTGATACCTGATCTTCAACAGGAGAGGTCCTACACTGCAAGTGCTGCTGTGACCTGAGTATGGAAGCAACGATGGCTATAGTGTCTGGGGAAAGGTCCCCTGCCTTCACCGCGTAGGAGTTGGACAACCTGGTGGATGGGGTCCTCCCCCAGTACACGCTACTCTACGGTCATCCAGACAAACAGGTGAGTACACTGTGTGCATGGTGGATGTGACATTAATGTATGGAGTGGGGGGACGGCTGTGGCCTGCATGTGAGGATGGTCAGTGTATGTGTTTCAGGGCATGGTTGGGAAGTTGTGGCCAATGAGTAAAAATAACCTGACGGGGGAGTAAAATCTATTCTTACTTTACCTTTCCTGCAGGTCAGTGCCCACCAGAAGAAGGGTATTTGTTGTGCCATCGCCAAGGGAGTGCGGACCCTGGGGGTCTATCATAGACGGAGCACCCACTGCCACAAGAGATGGGAGGGCCTGCGCCCCTGGAGCAAGAAGACGGCGGAGGCTCAGCTGGTGATGTCCTCCCAACGTAGAAGGAGTGCCCATCGAACCATGACCCCCCTGATGTACGGGATCCTGGCGGTGGCATATCCAGAGTTGGATGGGCGCTTGAGGGCATCACAGCAGCCACAAGGGGGAGAATACAGTCTCATTCAGCTGACTCTGTGTGCTTTACGAGGTGTCTGTGTGGGGGAAGTGGGCTGTGGGTTCCCCTAGGCCAGGGCGAACTTGGTAGGGTAGGTCCCTTGTTAGGCAGGCTCTGTGGCAATCCAACCCCAATAGTGGTAGTGGCCATCTACACCTAGTCAGGCTCCTGTGGGTTCCAGGTGTGCAGCAAATGGGCTTAGGCATAGTCCCCCATGGGCAGGTGATTTTCCTAAGAACTGTTAGTGCATGGCCTGGTGCATAGGGCTGATCCCTGTGTGTTGTGTCCGCCAACGGTGGTGTTGTTGCTGGCATTGGCCATGTGTCTCCTCTGTCTTTCCCCCCCATTTTGTTTTGTCACCCTGTCCTTGTGTGCATTAGCATCATCTGGCGGACGAGCAGTGGCACCGGAGCAGGAGGGAGCTGCAACCCACATGGCCCAGGAGGGTAAATGTACAGAGTCTGAAGTCACCAGTGGGACGGAGGGCGAGGGGAGCTCCACGACGGGGACAGGAGGGGACACCAGCGACAGAGACTCCTCCTCTGATGGGAGCTTCCTTTACCAGCATGCCCATCACCACACACCGCTGTAGTGCAATCACCACCCCCACTATCATGCACACGTCCCCTGTTTCCTCTCCCAGTGTGTCTGTGAGCCCTTCTCCCAAAGTACACAAACGCAGGCACACACCCACTGAACAGCCATCCACCTCACAACAGCCTCCAGTCCATGCACTTTCACCCAAATTCAGCAGACGTACACCTCCTCCAATCACTACCTCTTCCTCCACTCCCAAACCCCCTCCATCTTCCTGTCCCAGTATGTCTAAAATACTTTTCCTAGCTTCCATTGACCTCTTCCCTACACCTCCCCCCGTCCTTCCCCTAGGGCCAGGATGTCCTGATCCCAGCCGAGCACCTCAGCCACAAAATCCTTGTCCAGTGTGGTCCCTGCAAGTCCGGGAACATCAAAGGAGGCACCCATCAGGGCTGCCAGTGTGCCACCTAGTGCGGCCAAGGACCACCTTATTCCGCCACCTGCCAAGGTAAAGAAGGGGCCCGCATGCCGAAGAGAAAAGCCGCATTAACCACCCAGCAAGGCCTTTTCCAGGACCAAAGAGGACAGTGCCAAGGTCCTAGCAGCGACTTCCAAGGTGGGAAAGGGACACAAGGGCAAAGGGAAGTCAGCTCAGGGCACAGAGCCTCCAGGTGAGGGACTGGTGTCACCTCTTCTGCAAGACAGACGAGCAACCTTTACGGCGGTGGCCACCGCCGCAACGACCGCCACCTGCACCGCCACCTGCATGTCTGCTGCCTCTACTACAGTCACCAGCATCATCCCCAGTGGGCACCCTTCCAAGACTGCAGGAGACAGCCTGGTGTCTCCCTCCACAAGTGCAGACACCTGCACCACCCGCAGCATCTCCGCCGCAGCTACCGGCGCAGCCACCCCCGCAGCCTCCGCCACTTGCCCCGCGATGTGCCCAGCCAGTGCCACTAGAGCGGACATCAGCAGCATCCCCAGTGGGCAGCCGTCCAAAGCTGCAGGAGACGTCCTGGATTCTGCACACACTACATGACGCACCGCAAACAGCACTGGCACTACCAGCAGTTGGCAGGCTAAGTCGCCGCAGGGTGCAGTGTGTCTCTGCCTCCATGGAGTATCATGCTACCTGTTCCCTGAAAATCTCATGGCTCAGACACCCAGGTGAGGGAATGGGAACTGCCACACCCCAGCTGCAGCATCACTGGGTACCAAGCCCCTCCAGAACCAGTGGAGTACAGCATCCACTACCCCAGTCCTTGGCAGGATGAAGCACTCTTGGCACCAAGCCCCCTCCAGAACCAGTGGAGAACAGCATCCACTACCCTAGTCCTTGGTAGGATGAAGCACTCTAGGCACAAAGCCCCCTCCAGAACCAGTGGAGAACAGCATCCACTACCCCAGTCCTTGGCAGGATGAAGCACTCTGGGCACCAAGCCCCCTCCAGAACCAGTGGAGAAGCCACCCACTTGAGAGACTGTGGCCTTGCACTCCCCAGGACCAAGCAGTGGGCAAACCACCCACTTGAGAGACTGTGGCTTGCACTCCCCAGGACCATGCAGTGGGCAAACCATCCACTTGAGAGACTGTGGCCTTGCACTTTCCAGGACCAAGCAGTGGGCAAACCACCCACTTGAGAGACAGTGGCCTTGCACTCCCCAGGACCAAGCAGAGGGAAAACCACCCACTTGAGAGACTGTGGCCTTGCGTGCCCCAGGATCATGCAGTGGGCAGTGAACCCACTTGAGAGACTTGAGAGACTGTGGATTTGCACCCCCAGGACCAGGCAGTGGGCATGGAAACCCCTCGAGGAGCAGTGGTGTCGTCCCATCATCCGGCTGAGGGGCCCCCCTCCTCTTCCCCCTGAGGTGCCTGTGTTTTTTTCAACCTGATGCCCCTACAGTGTTCTTTTTCATTTTGAGGCAGGTGTCATGTGTGGGTTTCACCCATGCTTTTTGGGACCACTGGTCCACGGACATTTAATGGAACAGTATACAGACTTGTGTACTTGCTGTAAATATTTGTATATACTGATCATTTATAGTTATCTTGGCCTCTGAATGTTCGATTGTTACACTTGTTACAATCATTTCATTTGGTCCTTGTGTCCTTCCAGGGGGTGACAGGGTGTATCTGTGATGTAATTGGATGTGTTTGTGTGTATGGTGTTGTGGGTGAGGGTAGGGTTGGGAGTGTTGCATATTGCGCCACCGTCTTTGATGTTCCTGGTAGATGAAGAGGTAGACCAACATGGGCAGGACCTGTAACTCGGGCTCCATGGCGTCCTGGTTCCTCGTTGGGTGTCGTGAGGGGAGTGGTTTCCGTTCCAAAGACTGTTTTCGCCCTATTTTTGATGGCGCTGGTACCGCCCAGGAAAAGCTGGCGGATTGGTGCCTTGTAATGGTGTGGGCGGTACATTGTCTTCCCCATGTCTGTTGGCGGTTACCGCCGCGGTGTTTGTTGCTACCGCCGTGGCGGTCGGAATATTAAAGTGGCTGTCTGTCTTGGCGGTTTCCGCCATGGTCGTGATTCCATTTTTTTTTCCCGCGGCCGCCGACCGCCAGGGTTGTAATGAGGGCCTCAGTGTTTAATCATCGGGCTATACTTTGCTACATTTGGGTAATATTTCTGATAAATTTGGGCTCTGGTGGCCATCTTGGGAAAGTAATTTATTATGAAGCTCCCTAATTACCTCATTTACTGATGTATCATCAGTAGAAAATGCTTACAGTTTTCTACTTCGATTCCATTAAGATGGCATTCAGATGTGCCATACATTTTGCATAAATTAAGAACGTTGGCACTCTAATTGCTCATTAAAACACTGTAGTAACGCTGCTGATCACTGCAGAGTTAACTGGCAGTCTGCTGTTTGTGTTCAAAGTGCAAGTTTCAGTCTGCATGTCAGACTGTTTTCATGAAATAGTAGAGGAAAATATTTGAGAAATATTTGAGAACTCACTTAAAACAAGTCCTAATTTTTTTCTTTCTAGAGCTCTAACACACAATTGCCATGACAAAATGATCCTTCCCTCCCCATTTTGTTCCTTTCTAAATTAAATGTTTTAAGTTTTACCTGTTTGATTCAATCAAGGTGGCTTCTGGTGTGGCACATTTTTGACATAAGTAAGACTGTTAGTGCTCTAGTTGTTCTTTAGAACACACTGGGAGGCTGCAGTAGAACACAGGGGAATCAACTGACAGGCTGCTTCTGTTGGAAGTTCATGTTTTACTGAGAATGTCAGACTTCATTCTCATATGCCTGAGAAGGATAGAGTGAATTTACAGAAAATATGCTAATTTTAGCTTTTGGAGCATATTCCATAACCTCTATGGGAAAATCATGACAAAATCAGTTTTCTCTCAAACGTGATTCATGAGATCCCAGTTGAAGGCTTTTTCACAGGGTAAACTCACCTTAGAACACACCACAATTCCTAAAATGAGCATGGTACCATCAACAAATGATTTATATTGTAACTAAAATCTGTTATCACCGTTTATATGTTCTCCTTCTTGTGACCCTCACAACCTGCTATCTTGGTCCCAAGATGGCTGCCATCACTTTCTGGTTGAAATGTTGACAGCCAATCAGATCTCACCATGAGATCTGTGCTTAGGCTCTGCCCAGATTTACAAATTACTGAACGGATTTACACCACAAAAGGGTGATCTGGGACAAAGCTACTGTTTTTGCCAAATTTGGTGGCATTCCGTCCAGCAGCTGCAGGCGTGTCTAAAGAGTCTAAGGGAATTAACAAGGAAAAGCAATTTTTTTGATCCCCCCCCCCCTTTTTCTCAACCCCTGCTTGACAGATCATCCCAAAACTTTCCATGTACAACACCCTAGAGGGCACTTTTTTTGAACATTTTGTGAAGATTTATCAAACGGTGCCAAAGATATAGGCAAGTCAAAACCACTTTTTCTATGGAAACATAGTACTATCCATAACTACCTATTGGCGGTCACCAGTAGGTAGAGAGGAAACTATTGCTCTCACAGACAGGGAGCTTCATCTTTTTGGCCCCAGGGCTGAAATCGGCCCAGAGAGGAGGGGCCGCTTGTCACCCCTCCTCCTCGAGTAATACGAAGGGCCTGAGGGCATGGGGTACCTGGGGACAAAATAAGCCTGGGGAGGGGGGCAGCATGACCCCCTCCCCCATTATTAATTGACAAGGCCCTGTAGAATGGGGTCCCTGGGCCGATTTTGGACCCAGGAGTGGGGCTGAATGCCCCCTCCCTATTTAAAAAGGCGGAGGTCCCTGGGGATGGGGTCCCCACGACCAGAAATCAGCCCAGGGAGGGAGGCTGCATGCCCTCTCTGCTTGTATAATATGGCCCTGCCCCATGTCATTGGGTCCCCGGGGACACAAATCGGACCGGGGTGGGGGCTGGGTCCCTCGCTTCCGATTTACAATATGGCTGGACCCTGGCAAATGGGGTTTCTAGGGTCAAAAACGGCCAAGGGAGAGGCCCTTGTACCTTCTCCCCTAAAAAAGTGTGGCAGACCAAGGGGAATAGGTTCCCCCTGGCCCAAAAGCAGTCCATGGAAGTGGACTGCATGCCCCCCTCCAGGGTTGGCTGCCTTTGGGGGCTTGGCCACAGGCCAGGCCCTGCAGCCAACCCCCAGCTGCGTACAACTGAAGGTCATGCATTGCAGGAGGTTGGCTTAAGGGCCTGGCCACAGGTTGGATTAATGCATGATAATTGTAAAGAAATGGCTCCCTGTTGCAGTTACCCCCCACTTTTTGCCTGATACTGATGCTGACTTGACTGAGAAGAGTGCTGGGACCCTGCTAACCAGGCCCCAGCACCAGTGTTCCTTCACCTAAAATGTACCATTGTATCCACAATTGGCACACCCTGGCATTCAGATAAGTCCCTTGTAACTGGTACTTCTAGTACCAAGGGCCCTGATGCCAAGGAAGGTCTCTAAGGGCTGCAGCATGTCTTATGCCACCCTAGAGACCCCTCACTCAGCACAGACACACTGCTTACAAGCCTGTGTGTGCTAGTGAGAACAAAATGAGTAAGTCGACATGGCACTCCCCTCAGGGTGCCATGCCAGCCTCTCACTGCCTATGCAGTATAGGTAAGACACCCCTCTAGCAGGCCTTACAGCCCTAAGGCAGGGTGCACTATACCATAGGTGAGGGTACCAGTGCATGAGCACTGTGCCCCTACAGTGTCTAAACAAAACCTTAGACATTGTAAGTGCAGGGTAGCCATAAGAGTATATGGTCTGGGAGTCTGTTTTACACGAACTCCACAGCACCATAATGGCTACACTGAAAACTGGGAAGTTTGGTATCAAACTTCTCAGCACAATAAATGCACACTGATGCCAGTGTACATTTTATTGCAAAACACACCCCAGAGGGCACCTTAGAGGTGCCCCCTGAAACTTAACCGACTGTCTGTGTAGGCTGACTAGTTCCAGCAGCCTGCCACACCAGAGACATGTTGCTGGCCCCATGGGGAGAGTGCCTTTGTCACTCTGAGGCCAGTAACAAAGCCTGCACTGGGTGGAGATGCTAACACCTCCCCCAGGCAGGAGCTGTGACACCTGGCGGTGAGCCTCAAAGGCTCACCCCTTTGTCACAGCCCAGCAGGGCACTCCAGCTTAGTGGAGTTGCCCGCCCCCTCCGGCCACGGCCCCCACTTTTGGCGGCAAGGCTGGAGGGAACAAAGAAAGCAACAAGGAGGAGTCACTGGCCAGTCAGGACAGCCCCTAAGGTGTCCTGAGCTGAGGTGACTCTAACTTTTAGAAATCCTCCATCTTGCAGATGGAGGATTCCCCCAATAGGGTTAGGATTGTGACCCCCTCCCCTTGGGAGGAGGCACAAAGAGGGTGTACCCACCCTCAGGGCTAGTAGCCATTGGCTACTAACCCCCCAGACCTAAACACGCCCTTAAATTTAGTATTTAAGGGCTACCCTGAACCCTAGAAAATTAGATTCCTGCAACTACAAGAAGAAGGACTGCCTAGCTGAAAACCCCTGCAGAGGAAGACCAGAAGACGACAACTGCCTTGGCTCCAGAAACTCACCGGCCTGTCTCCTGCCTTCCAAAGATCCTGCTCCAGCGACGCCTTCCAAAGGGACCAGCGACCTCGACATCCTCTGAGGACTGCCCCTGCTTCGAAAAGACAAGAAACTCCCGAGGACAGCGGACCTGCTCCAAGAAAGGCTGCAACTTTGTTTCCAGCAGCCTTGAAAGAACCCTGCAAGCTCCCCGCAAGAAGCGTGAGACTTGCAACACTGCACCCGGCGACCCCGACTCGGCTGGTGGAGATCCAACACCTCAGGAGGGACCCCAGGACTACTCTGATACTGTGAGTACCAAAACCTGTCCCCCCTGAGCCCCCACAGCGCCGCCTGCAGAGGGAATCCCGAGGCTACCCCTGACCGCGACTCTTTGAATCCAAAGTCCCGACGCCTGGGAGAGACCCTGCACCCGCAGCCCCCAGGACCTGAAGGACCGGACTTTCACTGGAGAAGTGACCCCCAGGAGTCCCTCTCCCTTGCCCAAGTGGAGGTTTCCCCGAGGAACCCCCCCCTTGCCTGCCTGCAGCGCTGAAGAGATCCCGAGATCTCTCATAGACTAACATTGCGAACCCGACGCTGGTTTCTACACTGCACCCGGCCGCCCCCGCGCTGCTGAGGGTGAAATTTCTGTGTGGGCTTGTGTCCCCCCCGGTGCCCTACAAAACCCCCCTGGTCTGCCCTCCGAAGACGCGGGTACTTACCTGCAAGCAGACCGGAACCGGGGCACCCCCTTCTCTCCATTCTAGCCTATGTGTTTTGGGCACCACTTTGAACTCTGCACCTGACCGGCCCTGAGCTGCTGGTGTGGTGACTTTGGGGTTGCTCTGAACCCCCAACGGTGGGCTACCTTGGACCAAGAACTGAACCCTGTAAGTGTCTTACTTACCTGGTAAAACTAACAAAAACTTACCTCCCCCAGGAACTGTGAAAATTGCACTGTGTCCACTTTTAAAACAGCTATTTGTCAATAACTTGTAAAGTATACATGCAATTTTTATGATTTAAAGTTCCTAAAGTACTTACCTGCAATACCTTCCGAATGAGATATTACATGTAGAATTTGAACCTGTGGTTCTTAAAATAAACTAAGAAAATATATTTTTCTATACAAAAACCTATTGGCTGGATTTGTCTCTGAGTGTGTGTACCTCATTTATTGTCTATGTGTATGTACAACAAATGCTTAACACTACTCCTTGGATAAGCCTACTGCTCGACCACACTACCACAAAATAGAGCATTAGTATTATCTATTTTTACCACTATTTTACCTCTAAGGGGAACCCTTGGACTCTGTGCATGCTATTCCTTACTTTGAAATAGCACATACAGAGCCAACTTCCTACATTGGTGGATCAGCGGTGGGGTACAAGACTTTGCATTTGCTGGACTACTCAGCCAATACCTGATCACACGACAAATTCCAAAATTGTCATTAGAAATTGATTTTTGCAATTTGAAAAGTTTTCTAAATTCTTAAAAGACCTGCTAGGGCCTTGTGTTAGATCCTGTTTAGCATTTCTTTTAGAGTTTAAAAGTTTGTAAAAGTTTGAATTAGATTCTAGAACCAGTTGTAGATTCTTAAAAAGTATTCCAACTTTTAGAAGCAAAATGTCTAGCACAGATGTGACTGTGGTGGAACTCGACACCACACCTTACCTCCATCTTAAGATGAGGGAGCTAAGGTCACTCTGTAAAATAAAGAAAATAACAATGGGCCCCAAACCTACCAAAATACAGCTCCAGGAGCTTTTGGCAGAGTTTGAAAAGGCCAACCCCTCTGAGGGTGGCAACTCAGAGGAAGAGGATAGTGACTTGGAGGAAAATTCCCCCCTACCAGTCCTATCTAGGGAGAACAGGGTCCCTCAAACCCTGACTCCAAAAATAATAGTCAGAGATGCTGGTTCCCTCACAGGAGAGACCAACACCTCTGAAATCACTGAGGATAACTCCAGTGAAGATGACCCCCTGTTAGCCAGGATGGTCAAAAGATTGGCTTTGGAAAAGCAGCTCCTAGCCATAGAAAGGGAAAGAAAAGAGATGGGCCTAGGTCCCATCGATGGTGGCAGCAACTTAAATAGGGTCAGAGATTCTCCTGACATCCTAAAAATCCCCAAAGGGATTGTAACAAAATATGAAGATGGTGATGACATCACCAAATGGTTCACAGCTTTTGAGAGGGCTTGTGTAACCAGAAAAGTAAACAGATCTCACTGGGGTGCTCTCCTTTGGGAAATGTTCACTGGAAAGTGTAGGGATAGACTCCTCACACTCTCTGGAAAAGATGCAGAATCTTATGACCTCATGAAGGGTACCCTGATTGAGGGCTTTGGATTCTCCACTGAGGAGTATAGAATTAGATTCAGGGGGGCTCAAAAATCCTCGAGCCAGACCTGGGTTGATTTTGTAGACTACTCAGTAAAAACACTAGATGGTTGGTTAACTGGAAATGAAGTGTGTGACTATGTTGGGCTTTATAAATTGTTTATGAAAGAACACATTTTAAGTAACTGCTTCAATGAAAAGTTGCATCAGTATCTGGTAGACCTAGGTCCAATTTCTCCCAAAGAATTGGGAAAGAAGGCAGACCACTGGGTCAAGACTAGGGTAACCAAAACTTCCACTGGGGGTGACCAAAAGAAAGGGGTTACAAAAACTCCCCAGGAGAAAGTGGGTGACACTAGAAACAAAGAAAAAGAGTCCTCTGTAGGCCCCCAAAAACCAGAACAGGTGGGTGGGCCCCAAGACACAACCCAAAACAAAGGTGGGTACCAGGGTAAGAACTGGGATGCCACTAAGGCATGGTGCCACAACTGTAAACAGTCTGGGCACCACACCAAGGACACTTCTTGTCCCAAAAACAAACCCCAGAACAAAATTCCAGGGGTAACCAGTGTAGCCATGGGAGATGACTCCTCAGATGAGGAGGTCTTCATAGCCTTCAACTGGAAACAGGGCCCAACAGGTGAGTTGGAGATTCCAGAGGGAAGTAGACACTTCCACCACCTACTGGTGAATGGAATCCCAACCACTGCCCTGAGAGACACTTGTGCCAGTCACACTATTGTGCATGACAGGCTGGTGCTCTCAAACCAGTACATCCCAGGTGAGACTGCCAGGGTAAGAGTTAGCCTAGACAGGGTCACTAAGAGGCCTGTGGCTTTAGTGCCCATAGAAGTGGGTGGCACTCTTAGCTGGAGAAGGGTAGTAGTCAGTACAGACCTCCCCCTTGATTGTCTCCTTGGAAATGACTACCCAGAGGTTAGTCAGAGCCCAAGAGAGGAACTGGTCCAGTGCCAGTCCTCTCCCAAGGATTCTGGAAGTCCTGCCTCTGCAGTAAATGCAAGCAGGCCCCAGAAGAAGAAGAAAAGAAAACAGAGTAGGAAGGGTGGACAACCTTTAGCCAAGGTTACAGCAAGCCAAGGAGATTCTGCTCCAGTAGGGGAGAACTCCAAAAATGGCCCTGATAAAGTCCAACCTGACCCACAAGAAGTCCTGGCTAGTCAGGCAACTGTTAAACCTGAGTGGGTGGCTCCTCAGCTAACAGAAGAAAGAGTGGAAGAAGGGTGTTTACTACAAGATGTGGTAACCCCCCACTCTAATACAGCAGACAGGCAACCTGAACCCAAAGAGGCCTGTAACTTAGCCCCTTCCCTTTTAGGTGAAGAGCTAAAGGTGTGGTTCTGGGCACTGACAGCTGTCAGTGGCCTCTGCTGGGTGTTAGCCTTTATGGCTGCACTATCCTTAGCATGGTGGTCTGACCCCATGCCAAATAGCAAGTTAGGCCCCCTGACCCTATTAGTCATGGTGGGGTTACTCCAGCTCTGGGTAACCTCTCTGGGTAAGCTAGGGGTAACCCTGGCCAAGATAAGGTTAGCAGAGGTGGATATCTCTAAGACCAAAATAGAAAGAATGGGTGGAGACATTGAAGAGGCAGACAAGAGGCAATTCAGACTAGGTCCTATCACTGTGGAAGTAGGTCAGTTCCCCAAAGGGAATGACCTGAACAGAAGGATGTAAGACAGAGTAGGCCCTGCAACTAACCAGCCTATTTCTCCTACTCTTCCTCGCCTGACAGACTAGGAAGACTCTCCCAGCTTGGGCTGAGTCTCCTGGCCTGTGGGCTGGGGGGGGCTTGTGTAAAGAAATGGCTCCCTGTTGCAGTTACCCCCCACTTTGTGCCTGATACTGATGCTGACTTGACTGAGAAGAGTGCTGGGACCCTGCTAACCAGGCCCCAGCACCAGTGTTCCTTCACCTAAAATGTACCATTGTATCCACAATTGGCACACCCTGGCATTCAGATAAGTCCCTTGTAACTGGTACTTCTAGTACCAAGGGCCCTGATGCCAAGGAAGGTCTCTAAGGGCTGCAGCATGTCTTATGCCACCCTAGAGACCCCTCACTCAGCACAGACACACTGCTTACAAGCCTGTGTGTGCTAGTGAGAACAAAATGAGTAAGTCGACATGGCACTCCCCTCAGGGTGCCATGCCAGCCTCTCACTGCCTATGCAGTATAGGTAAGACACCCCTCTAGCAGGCCTTACAGCCCTAAGGCAGGGTGCACTATACCATAGGTGAGGGTACCAGTGCATGAGCACTGTGCCCCTACAGTGTCTAAACAAAACCTTAGACATTGTAAGTGCAGGGTAGCCATAAGAGTATATGGTCTGGGAGTCTGTTTTACACGAACTCCACAGCACCATAATGGCTACACTGAAAACTGGGAAGTTTGGTATCAAACTTCTCAGCACAATAAATGCACACTGATGCCAGTGTACATTTTATTGCAAAACACACCCCAGAGGGCACCTTAGAGGTGCCCCCTGAAACTTAACCGACTGTCTGTGTAGGCTGACTAGTTCCAGCAGCCTGCCACACCAGAGACATGTTGCTGGCCCCATGGGGAGAGTGCCTTTGTCACTCTGAGGCCAGTAACAAAGCCTGCACTGGGTGGAGATGCTAACACCTCCCCCAGGCAGGAGCTGTGACACCTGGCGGTGAGCCTCAAAGGCTCACCCCTTTGTCACAGCCCAGCAGGGCACTCCAGCTTAGTGGAGTTGCCCGCCCCCTCCGGCCACGGCCCCCACTTTTGGCGGCAAGGCTGGAGGGAACAAAGAAAGCAACAAGGAGGAGTCACTGGCCAGTCAGGACAGCCCCTAAGGTGTCCTGAGCTGAGGTGACTCTAACTTTTAGAAATCCTCCATCTTGCAGATGGAGGATTCCCCCAATAGGGTTAGGATTGTGACCCCCTCCCCTTGGGAGGAGGCACAAAGAGGGTGTACCCACCCTCAGGGCTAGTAGCCATTGGCTACTAACCCCCCAGACCTAAACACGCCCTTAAATTTAGTATTTAAGGGCTACCCTGAACCCTAGAAAATTAGATTCCTGCAACTACAAGAAGAAGGACTGCCTAGCTGAAAACCCCTGCAGAGGAAGACCAGAAGACGACAACTGCCTTGGCTCCAGAAACTCACCGGCCTGTCTCCTGCCTTCCAAAGATCCTGCTCCAGCGACGCCTTCCAAAGGGACCAGCGACCTCGACATCCTCTGAGGACTGCCCCTGCTTCGAAAAGACAAGAAACTCCCGAGGACAGCGGACCTGCTCCAAGAAAGGCTGCAACTTTGTTTCCAGCAGCCTTGAAAGAACCCTGCAAGCTCCCCGCAAGAAGCGTGAGACTTGCAACACTGCACCCGGCGACCCCGACTCGGCTGGTGGAGATCCAACACCTCAGGAGGGACCCCAGGACTACTCTGATACTGTGAGTACCAAAACCTGTCCCCCCTGAGCCCCCACAGCGCCGCCTGCAGAGGGAATCCCGAGGCTTCCCCTGACCGCGACTCTTTGAATCCAAAGTCCCGACGCCTGGGAGAGACCCTGCACCCGCAGCCCCCAGGACCTGAAGGACCGGACTTTCACTGGAGAAGTGACCCCCAGGAGTCCCTCTCCCTTGCCCAAGTGGAGGTTTCCCCGAGGAACCCCCCCCTTGCCTGCCTGCAGCGCTGAAGAGATCCCGAGATCTCTCATAGACTAACATTGCGAACCCGACGCTGGTTTCTACACTGCACCCGGCCGCCCCCGCGCTGCTGAGGGTGAAATTTCTGTGTGGGCTTGTGTCCCCCCCGGTGCCCTACAAAACCCCCCTGGTCTGCCCTCCGAAGACGCGGGTACTTACCTGCAAGCAGACCGGAACCGGGGCACCCCCTTCTCTCCATTCTAGCCTATGTGTTTTGGGCACCACTTTGAACTCTGCACCTGACCGGCCCTGAGCTGCTGGTGTGGTGACTTTGGGGTTGCTCTGAACCCCCAACGGTGGGCTACCTTGGACCAAGAACTGAACCCTCTAAGTGTCTTACTTACCTGGTAAAACTAACAAAAACTTACCTCCCCCAGGAACTGTGAAAATTGAACTAAGTGTCCACTTTTAAAACAGCTATTTGTCAATAACTTGTAAAGTATACATGCAATTTTTATGATTTAAAGTTCCTAAAGTACTTACCTGCAATACCTTTCGAATGAGATATTACATGTAGAATTTGAACCTGTGGTTCTTAAAATAAACTAAGAAAATATATTTTTCTATACAAAAACCTATTGGCTGGATTTGTCTCTGAGTGTGTGTACCTCATTTATTGTCTATGTGTATGTACAACAAATGCTTAACACTACTCCTTGGATAAGCCTACTGCTCGACCACACTACCACAAAATAGAGCATTAGTATTATCTATTTTTACCACTATTTTACCTCTAAGGGGAACCCTTGGACTCTGTGCTTGCTATTCCTTACTTTGAAATAGCACATACAGAGCCAACTTCCTACAATAATGTATTGTTAATTTAAGTTTTAAAAAGCCCTAGAAATTCACTGGAAAAAAAACAAAAGTTACTGGGACGTTATAGTTAGGAAATACAATTAAAAGACTTTTTAAATTCAATGAAAAAAACAAAGGTTAAAGGGAGGTTATAGTTAGGAAATAGAATTTTAAAAACCTTACACATTCACTAAAAAAACAAGGGTCACAGGGACATCATATTAGGTTCACATTTTACATGCACAAAACCATATAACGTCATCAGTTATAGTTATACTCATCTCAACAAACTATAACTTGTGCCCTAAGGTAAATATAATAATATGCTCCCCTTGCCACGCACTGCTAATTATTACACATCAGTCATGAGATCTTCTATAACATCATTGATAATATCACTGTAAAAATTCCAATAAAGTTAATCATGAGAAAACAGTGCATGGTGGGGGCGCAAGTTATAGATACCTCAGGGCATGAGTTATACTTTCTTGAGACAAGTATAACTATAACTGCTGAATTTCAATGGTTTTGTGTGTGTAGAATCGGAACCTAATTATAACCTCCCTGTTACCATTTATTTGATAGATAGATAGATAGATAGATAGATAGATAGATAGATAGATAGATAGATAGATAGATAGATAGATAGATAGATAGATTCAGTGAAAATAAAACAAGGTTAAAGTGACAATATAGTGAGGTCTAGTCATAATATGTTAATTTACATTAAAAACAAACACAGAAATTCATTGTCATCCTCATGTACTGCTTATGATCCAGAATATTACAACACTTATGGCGTTCTGTGACATCATTGATAACATCACTTATGACATCTGAAATGACATCATTGAGGACAATTCTGCACATGGCTTGGCGGGAGTTATTGTTTCCTCAGTTAACTATAACAGGTGAATTTCAGTGGTTTATAGAGTTTAAGACACTACGGTTCACCTGACTATAGCGTCACAGTAAATATATATATATATATATATATATATATATATATATATATATAGCTATATATATATATATAAAATATAGTGGCAGTCGTCACTAGGTAGTTATATTCAGGACCTAGTTTCTATAGAAAAAGCGTTTTTTGTTTTGCTAATAACTTTGGCACCGTTTGATGAATCTTCACAACATTTACCAAGAAAATATGACGCTCAATTCAGCTGCTGTCTAGCCATTTTCAGGGAGCTTGTCAAGTGGGTGCCGAGAAAAAAGGGGGGGTCACCAAAACACATATTTCCAGTCATTTTTCCAAAGGGATTTTTAACAGCGATAGCACCAAAGCCACTAGATGGAATTACACCAAATTTGAGAGAAAGGTTGCTCTTGGTCCAGAAAAAAAACCTTTTTTGTTATTTGGTGTAAATCCATTCAGTAGTTTTTGAAAAATAAAAGAAAATTCAAATTTGAATATCTAGGGACGCAAAGGATTCGCAACCCCCCGATCTCGCGCTGAGATCTGATTGGCTGCCAACACTTCAAAATGGAAGTGTTGGCAGCCATTTTGGGATTCGGTTCGGCTTTAACCGAGTCCTCAAAAAAGATGCAAAAAAAAAGAAAAGGGGCCTGGGTAGGTTCACCCTGACCCCTTTAGCTTTGGTGCTGAGGTCCCAGAGGGACCCTCCCAGAGCAAAAAAACATTTTTCCTTTAATTGTCACTGCAATTTGTGGTGGAACTGTGGATCCGGTAAAACCTTTTAAAAAAAGAAGCATGGGCTCCTGCACTTTGTCATTCCCCGGGTAGGTCAAGTATTGGGGCATGGTTAAATGTAACATGGGCGGTTCCCACCCCCCTCGCAACTTTGGGGACCTCCAACTACAGAACAAATTAAATGCATGGGTGGTGCCCTGCCCCCCAGCTAAGGAGGCCTTCACCTCCCTGGGGCCTTCATCAAATTTAATGCAGGGGGTGCCCGGCCTCCCCGCAGCCCCAGAGATCGCAATCCACTGGGGCTTTTAGAAAACAATGAAGAGAGACCTAAATAACATTTTAATTAAATAGCTCTCCCTTCTTCGGGGTAGAGGTTTCCTCTGTCTGCTTGACCATAGAGATGCGGGCAGTCAGACAGAAGAAAGAACAGCTTTTCCACGCAGGGAGCTGCATGTCCAGCTGCTCCTTTTGTGGAAAGGCAATGAGACCTTGAGGCTCCCCTGTGGTCCTCATAGCTACCAAGGTTTCTGATTGCTATGTGTGACATTTTCATAACGTCAGTGTACTTATGAGTGGCATTTCAATAACTATCAGTGAAATTTTCTTGCGAGCAAAATCAAGCAATGAAGAGGAGGGAAGCATAAAAATATCAGAAATTACACCCATTTGAGCACCGATAAACACTAAGATATTAAAATCTACAGCACTTAGAAATCGGAGGAGAGCCCTACAAATCACTCTATAAAAAATAAGGTGCATATTTACATGATCTTTGTGCCCCTTACCACCGCTGTAGTATCATTATTTTTATGCTACGGCGACGCTAACCAGTCTCCCACCCTGCACCATATTTACAAAGTGGAACAATGCTAGCATTGCACCACTATGTAAACCCTTGTGCCACGTTATACCTGCCCCATGTATAATGTGTGCAAGGGGGGCGTTCCTCCGCAGGGTGGCCCAAAAAATGGCGCAGTGAAATTGACAAGATTTCACTGTGCCATTCTAGCGTCATTTTATAATGCCTTTTCAGTGACGCTAGGCTATTTCATATGGGCCTCCCCGAGCTTTGCTGGACTAGGGTCAAAATTTTGGGCACTAGTCCAGCAAAGCACCACAATAGCATAAAAAATGTTGATGCAATTTTGCTAACGTGCACCATGGTGTGCTGTATTGTAAATGTCAAGTGGGCACAGGGCGAAACAAGGAAACAGAGCATCGGAGCCGATGCACCAGTTCCTTGTAAATATGCCCTAAAGTTCTAATGTGTGGATGATTTTCCACATTGCAGAGTACATCAGTTTATGGCAATGAGATTAAATATCTGCCTAATGTGCCCATCGATGGGAAGTTTACATGCCTTCCTGATGATTTTGTGATACAGGAGTCAGCGACGCATCCAGAGTCTTTTTTCATGTGCTATGATTCCATTTCTTTTTGAGCTCCTAGCACTGAGTCTCCTGTTGCCTTCAGATTCCAATTCAAGTATTGTCATGGTTAAGTACTTCCCCCCCAGGTTAGTGTGCATTAATCCTTAGGTTAGAATATATCTGAAGACTTTTTTTTTGAAGGCATGATCACTTTGCTCATATTGGACTCAGTTTGAGTATTAATCCTCGCGGGGCCCAGCGCTCTAACATTATCTTTGCAGCGCTCCAAACTCTTTTTATATCTGAACTGAAAGTTTACAAATGTGTGTCTTGTCAATTTGTATCCAGTATTTTAAGATAATTTTTTTGAAAGTGAAATTTTGTTTGAGTCTGAATCAGAACCCTGTATATTCCTGAATTCCCAAAAATCTCCAACTTATTCTTGAAATGGTTCATGTAATGTTTATGATGGCTGCAAATGCACAAGTTGTAGATCATATTGAGCAGGAAGCCTATGAGTAACAGTGCCTCTTATTGTTTTAGTATATTACACCTGCATTGAGGACAATGAGGTCCAGAGAATCCTGATCCCAATGGCAGTGCATGAGATAGCAGAGCAGTTCCCTTTGTAATGCAAGATCATCTTTTTCATGTTTTATCCCATTACCCTTTCTCCCCGAGGGCTGTTGTTGGAACCAGACAGTGTTACTTGTTTCAATAAGCTGCCTCAGCTGGGATTGGAGGTCCAGAATTGTCTCTACAGTTGGAACCAGGCGAGTACATGGAAGAAGGCCAAACCTCACACTTTCCACCTCTCAGACAACATGGATCGAAAAATTACATGGTGAGGATTTAGGTCAGACATTATCTGAGGTACAAGGTGAAGTTCAATCCTTGAGACAGGAAAGTCTGTCGCTCAAGGATGAGTTAGTTAAATATCACCCCACCATTCACCACAGGTTAGCTGATCAAGGGACCGGAGCAACTCCTAAAGGCATGCAGTCCATTTTATAACCGGCACACATCGGCGATAATACAAATGTCTCTAATATACCCTCCATTGGTAATGTTAACCCTGTGCATGTCATTGTAACTACACCCACTCCTGTACCTCTGGCCTAGCCGGAAAGGTTCTTTGGGGATAATAAGAAATTTTATGCCTTTTGGAGTCAGTGTCAGTTGCAATTTATGGTTAAACCAGGAACCATCCCTTCCGACACAGCCAAGATAGCCTTTGTTTTATCCTATCTTGGGGGCACAGCTGATATTTGGGTGATCACACTCATTGAAAATAATGATACAGTCTTACACGATTTTGGAATGTCTAAAGAGACCATGCGCATCTTTTTGCCAAACACACCTTTGTTCAGGCTAGTGATAATGAGTTATAGAATTTACATCAGGGTAGTAAGGATCTGCTGACGTATAGTATGACCTTTTATAGATTGGTTACTGAAACCCAATGAGCAGAAGAGAAGCAAACCTCCCTCTTTTATAGAGGCCTGCAAAATTACTTGAAAGACTCCATAGCACACTTTGTGAATCTCCCATCAGATTGTTCTGACTTAATTGTCCGGTTAGACCATAGGTTAACTGTATGTAAGGGAGAACGCCCTTGAGGAGATCCTAAGTTAATAGTGATATATCCTGAGCATAGAGCGATAGAGACTAAGAATCAGGACAACGGAGAACCCAAGCAGATAGAGGGCTTACAAGGTCCATTAACTACTGAAGTAAAGGATTGAAGAAAAAAATAAATATACGTTTGTATTGTGATATGGTAGGGCACTTCGCCTGTGAACAAATGTGAACAAAATGGATTCAAAAGAATGTTGCTGTAATGTCTAGTTTGGTACAGGGAAACTAGAAAGTCCAGCTGACGCAGGGGTCAACCAGTCGGATAAGATCATAGGGCAGATCACCCAATTTTTGGCAAACACTTCACATAAGATTCCACAACATTTTTACTATAATTGTTACATTAATACTTTTAAATTAACAGCCAAAAGTATTACTTATAATCTTAGACTCTGGGGCTACAGGACACTTTTTTGATCTAGCCTTGGCCAGTTCATTGTATTTACCTCATGTCAAGAAAAAAGAACCAGTTAGAGCTGAGGCCAGCTCCGAGCTTCCTTCTGGAATGATTACTGATCAACTGTTCCTATTACTCTAGAGTGAGAGAATGGGCATATGGAGACCTAGACCTTTTATCTCATAGATACACCCAATTTTGGGGTTATTTAGGGGTTCCCTGGCTGCAGCTTCACAATCCACCCATTGATTTGTCCCATTGCTTTGTCACCCTGGGTTTCCAAGAAGTTGTGTCTCCATTGACTTGTGTGGTATTAACCCAAAAATGCACTACTCAAATTCCCGTAGAATATCATGTCTGCAGTTGGCAACAAGACTATCATGTCTTTGATGAACTAAAAACTATGCAATTGCCTCCGCATAGGGCATATGATTGCTGCACAGAGTTATTTCCAGGCGCAGGGTTTCCTTGTAGTCCCGTCTGGTTCACAACCGGAGACAAACTACTTAAAGAAATACTTGGTTGAGTTACTAGCCCTAGGATTCATTTGTCATTCCACCTCCCCTGCCTCTTCATCACTCTTTTTTGTACCAAAGAAGAATAGTGAGTTAAAGGCGTGCATAGACTATGCAATGTAACCTTTCACCCTCAATCTGTTGAATTTTTGGGATATTTCATATCCCCAGAAGGCACTACCATGGATCAGAAGAAAGCGCAGGTGATACAAGATTGGCCAGTGCCAACCACAGCCAAAGAGATACAGAGTTTCATGGGATTTCCAAACTTTTATAGATGCTTTATCACCCATTTTTCTGATGTAATGAGCTCGATTACCAGCCTTAAACAAAAAAGGTGTTGTTTGTCATGTCCCAGTAAGCTAATGATGCATTCAAATTCATGAAAGAGAAATTCACCACAGCCCCACACCTGGATCCCAACTTACCATACTTTGTAGAGGCAGACAGCTCACAAATTACCATGAGAGCCATTCGGTCGCAACACAACCACAACACAGGACACATGTAACTAGTAGTATTCTTTTTAAAGAAAGTGTTACCAGGTGAACAGAACTACACAGTTTCCAAACAAGAACTATTGGCAATTAAATTATGTTTCTAATAATGGCAGAAATACCTGTTAGGGGCTCCACATACCATTACAATATACACTCATCACAATAATCTCCAGTTCTTACGATGATTAAAAACATTGACAAGTGAATACAGTTTCATCATTGCTTATCATCCATCCACACAACAGACTAAGGCAGACCTGCTACCCAGGTGGGATTACTCAAATCAGATGTCTCAGGAACAGGCACCACAGAACACAACAGCACCTGAACACATAGTAGGTCTTGGTGAACAAGAGTCATTTTATAACAGGATTAGACAAAGCATGAGTCAGGAGGACTTCGATTACTGAGTAACAGACAGCGATAATCAGGTCCATAATAATCTTCTGTATCATGGTACCACTTTATTCGGTCCCATTCAAGAATTAAGATAAGAGGCTCTAACTTGGTGTCATGACACTCCTCTGGCTGGTACCCTGGAATTCACGAGATCCTAGCTAATTGCCAGTGATGGTTCTGGTAGCCAACATTTTTTAAGGATGTGCACAATTATGTCCAGACCTGTTCCATCTGTCCTGAGAACAAGACTTCTCACATCGCCACTGCAGGTCAGTTACGAACCTTGCCAGTACCCCCACATCCCTTGCATACCAAAGTATGGATTTCATCACAGAATTGCCCATCTCCAAAAGTCACAATATTATTTGGGTAGTTGTTGAGCTTGTTTTCTAAGATGGCACATTTCATTGCCTTGAAACAAATACATCTAAGTACTGGAACAGCCACTGTGATGTCTATTAACCTTAACTCTGAAAGAGTCACAGTCATTGTTACCTTTTTTAAAGTTTGCTTATAATAATTCCCAGAATTCTGCCCATGAGTATCTCTTTTCTATTGTGTAACAGGCACCTATCCAGGAATGTTACCTGAAAATAGTGTTAAAATATCTGAAAATGTACCTGCAATACAAGATTTTGTAAAGCATCTCTCTGACTACCAACAAGAAGTGTTACAGCACTTATGACAGGCTAAGGTGAACATGGTGAGAAATGATAATAAACATTGTCGACCACCACCAGAGTACAAAAGAGAAGATCATGTTTAGCTTGCCGCAAAAAACCTACAACTACATGGTCCTTGCAAATTGGAACCTTGATGTATTGGCCCCTTTCCCATTGAAAAGGTTATTAATCCCATGGCAGTCCAGCTGCCAGATGATTTTCCTGTTCACCTTGTGTTCCATGTTTTCTCTCCTCAAACCACATCATACCCAGACCTATTCCACTCCTCCTTCACCTGCAACCCTTCATGGTCATCTAGTGTTTGAAGTCCGTATGATCCTATTCTATTCTATTATTGCAGTATTATATAGCACATGCCTAGGTAGAGGCCTCACAGCGCTGCCCTAGACAATGAGAGAACGGTGGAGAAAGCAGAGTTAGATGTCAAAGAGCCAGGTCTTTAAGGCTTGCAAAAAGAAAGTTCATGCTGTAAAAGATGCAGTTCCACAGGTAAGGCATTCCAAAGTCTAGGGGCCAGCTAAGAGGTGGAAACACTCACCCCATCGCACCCTGTAGACTCTGGGGATCTTCAGTAGGTGGGCAGAAGATGAATGAAGGGATCTCTCTGACCGATAAGGACAACCAAGAGAACATAGCAGAACAGGGCCTTTGTTGTTAACAGACCTATGCAGAATACAGAGAGTTTTAAACTGCATGCAGCGTTTCACCGAGAGCCAGTGTAAGTCTCTTGCTGACTTGGAAACTGGCATATGTTTGGGAATATTCATCAGCAAGCGTGCGGCAGGGTTTTGTAACGTCTGCAGCTTCCTGGTTACATCGCATGGGGAGCCTAAAAGCAAGGCATTTCTGTAATTGAGCAGAGCTAATACCAGAGCCTGTACGGCTACCTATCTGGCAGTAACCAGAAGGAGATGAAGGAACTTCTGCAGCACTTTCACGATTCCATAGCAGCTGTCAGCAAGCTTCGTTACATGATGACCCATGGTCAGACTCGAATCAAACCAAATGCCCACGCTCTTTATAAACTCTCTGGGGCTGGGCAGGTCACAGAGGGAGTCCAGAGGAGGACTTGAGATAGGGTAGTTGAAGTTATTACCCAGCAACACAATTGCTGTTTTATCCTCATTAAGTTTCAGTTTGCAATTCAACATCCAGCTGGCTACCTCCTGAAGGCATTAAGATATGGGAGATAACCAGGATATGCATCAGGGGAGATTGACACGAATAGGTGCATGTCTTCAGCATATGACACCAGTGAAAGCCCATGAGCCTGGAAGATCTCGGCCAGGGGGCATAAGTATATATTAACTAAAGTAGGGCTTAAAGAAGAGCCCTGTGGCACACCACAGCATGATGGAAAACTGACAGAGTCGAAAGACTGATCCTGCTCCTGAAAACAGCGGTCCTGCAAGAAAGAAGCAAGACAATCAAAAGCTCTATCCGTGACATCAACGTTAGAGATCCTCTGCAGAAGAATGGAGTGATCTACTGTGTCAAAAGCCGCACTAAGATCTAACAAAATTATATCTGCTGAATGTCTTTGATCTAAGATATTTCTGAGCTTCTCGACTACAGCCAATAAAGCAGTTTCTCTTCTATGTAAAAGGCGGAAGCCCATCCGGGTAGGTTGTAACAGTAATTGTGATTTGGGAAAGTCCGAAAGATGCTTATTGACATATTTCTCCAATTGTCTGGAGACTCCAGGTAAAAGAGATTGGCCTGAATTTATTCAAATTCGAGGGATCCAGGTTGGCTTTTTTAAGAAGAGGCTTGACTATAGTGTGCTTCTATCACTGAGGAACAAGTCCAAGGGCTAACAAGAGGTTGAGTACTTCTGTCAGTACTGGAACAATAATATTGGCCCCTTGCCGAAGGATGTGCAAAGGTGCAGGGTCCAGACATTATAGATTTCAAATAATCCTTGACCTGATAGGTGGAGGGAGGAGGGAAAGCTGGAAGGGTGCATCCTGAAGAGACAGCAGGAAGATCGAAAGGGCCAGCCATTGTCATATTGAGATCATTAGGAAAAGCAGAATAGATATTCATTATTGTTTCCTGGAAAAAAAGAGGCTGGCTTATTACAATGCTCAATGGATGCCATTAAGGAAGGACAGGCTGTAGGGGGCTCAGTAATGTTTTTCAAAATCTTGAAGATTTCTTTAGGTTAGCTAGCGGAATTAGCAATTTTCATTGGGTAATAGGCAGCTTGGAAGTCTCTAATTTCCTCATGATGGTGGCGGATAGAATTTCTATATTCTGCTTTACAGGTAGCATGATAGGACTTCTTCCATTTCCTTTCTCCACGCATACATTCCTTCTTTAGAGTGAGGAGGTCAGCAGAAAACCACAGAGGTTTATGGGATCAGGATGCAGCAGACTGTGACCTCGCCAGGAGAATAGCATCCAGAAACGCCGTCAGCCAGTCATCAAAGAGGTGGGCTGCTGAATCTACAGTATCCGGTAAAACGGGTTTCAAGTTTTCCAGAGCTGCTGACCAGCTCTCAGTATTGAGTTAGGGCCACGGCCACGCTAAACGTTTAACTGATGGAGTGTGCAGGGAAGGTAAGGGTAGGGCCAAACTAAAAGGCATAAGGAAATGGTCAGACCAAGTCAGGAAAAGAGTGGTTTGGACTGTAAATCATTAAAATTACTGAAAAGATTCATGGACTGTAAAGGGTTGTTTGATTTACGTAACTGCATCGAAAGGGTATGGTCCTGAGGAAAACTCTTGGGAACCAGCTAGTAATGTTCATGCCCTCACCTGGTTGATTCATTTCATGCCTGTCACTCTGACAAACCACACCTGATAGGTCATTCTTTGTTTTGGGGGAAAAACCACGACTCCATCTTGTGCCCTATGTGCAGTAGGTTTTACTCTCTGGGCTCATGTCACCCTTCCCTTGTGGCGCCTCTCTGCCCAAGTTCTCTCAGTCATGCTTCCCTTTGGACGAGCCCTCCATTTATGCCCTTGCCTGAACCATTGACCCCCCTGTTCTGTTGCTGTGGAAGTTTGGTCTGTTGTGCACCAGAAAACATCATGTGTCTATTTAGGATAGTTACGTTATCCATTGTGACATATTGAGTAGTACCATCATGCACTTGGGGTTCCGTTTTACTTGTTAATTGTTGCTAACAGCAGTTTGCACCTGCCTCCTGAAAGGCCTCATATCGGTTGTACATAATGCATGATTTTCTCCCGGGTTCATTGGAATATTCCACTTTTGCATGTGGGACACATGCTCTTCTGGAACCGTTTAGCCTGCCAGTATAAATACCCCCTCTGAACTTGCATCAGGGCTTGGCCTTGTACCCATCCTACGCAAACCACGTCCTTGCATTCACCTCCTGAGTCACCCAGATCTTCATC
Source organism: Pleurodeles waltl (assembly GCF_031143425.1). Classification (NCBI taxonomy): domain Eukaryota; kingdom Metazoa; phylum Chordata; class Amphibia; order Caudata; family Salamandridae; genus Pleurodeles; species Pleurodeles waltl. Next base: position 704,688,568 of record NC_090437.1, read on the forward strand.
GTACAAGCCCTGAGCAAGCTTAGTCCCTGCACTCAACTCCTGAGTCACCCGGAACTTCCAGTGTTCTAGTCTTCGAAGTCTTCTAGATGTTTTTGTGTTCCAAGTCTTAGCAACGCACCCAGAGTCTTCCTTCATGTGCTACAATTGTGTTACTTCTTAGCTCCTTGCACTGAGTCTCCTGTCATCTTCGGATTCCAGTTCGAGAATTGTCATGATTAAGTACTTTCCCCTCAGATTAGAATAAAATAGGATATATCTAAAAACGTATTTTTTGAAGGCGTCAGCACATTTGCTCATATTGGACCTAGCTTGAGTATTAATCCCCATGAGGCCCAGCGCTCTGAACTTTATCTTTGCAGCTCTCCGAACTCTTTTAGTATCTGAACTGAAAGTTCACCACTGTGTTTCTTGACAATTTGTATCCAGTATTTTGAACAAATGTTGTTGAATTTGAAATGGTGTTCGAGCTTGAATTGGAATCCTGTATGTTCCAAAGTTCCTGAAAATCTCCAACTTATTCTCAAAATGGTTTATGCTCTCCTCAGTGCAATGTTTATGAGGAAGTCTATAAGTGTGCAAAACCGTACAAACAATTTGTAGAGCATATATATTTTTTGCTTTTATGAACTTTTATTAAGGTAACAACCATCACATCCATTCATAGGACAAAAAGAGATCGAATGTGGCTGAAAAGGTGAAAATAAAGGGGGGAAGCGAGTACATGTATAAATTGGAACAGCTTAAATACCCTGCTTCCCTTTCCTCCATACATGTACAAGAGCGTCAAGCAATCTCCCTTGACATATCAAATATGGCAATTGTTATGCCAGCAGAAAAACTCATATGTATTATCTGACATGTAGCGAGTCCTATCCATAGAGAGAAAAGCACATTACTCATCAGCAACAGTGCCCATTCATATCACCCATAGAAATCCCTCATTCCTCCTGGCCAGATCTTTCTCCCCTACACATTTCCAAGGCAACAGCTCCTCCCTGACACCTCTGAAGCTCGGACTGTCAACAGCAGCATTGCGCACACCCATGCAGGTAGGCCTTGTATGGCCCCAATTTGTAGATCATATTCAGTAGGGAACTTATGAGTAACATTGGCTCTTATTGTTATAGCGTATTATACCTGCATTGAGGATAACGAGGGGCAGAGAGTCTCAATCCTACTAGGCAGTGCACTAACAGCAGAGCAGTTACCTCTGTGTCGCAAGATCATTTATTTATTGTTTTAGCCCATCCCCTTTTGCCCTGAGGGCAGCTCTTGGAACCAGACAGTGTTACTTGATTCAATAAGCTGCCAGCGTTGTCTCTGCGGTTGGAACTAGGTGGGTGCATGATAACTATGTTGTCACTTTAACCTTTGTTTTTTTCTGTGAAAATCTGAGTTTTTTTTAATGCATTGTAAGATAATATTACCATACCTAACTAAAATGTCACTTTGACCTTTGTTTTTTCCGTGAATTACTATGGCTTTTTTTAAAAAGTAAAGTAATATTTTATTACCATATGTAAGGCCAACCTACCACCGTGCACGGTCTTCGACCAATCTCACTCCGTGTACAAGCAACTCCCTGCCATACATGGCCTTCAGCCTGTTGCCAGGCCCTGCACTCAACACACCACAGGCAGGGCCATGCACTACGTGGGGTTGACCACAGGGCCAACATCCAAGCATAGTGGGCAGCTGTAGTGTTGTAGTGTATTAGTCCCAGCTGACAGCCATTCTGGAATTTGCCTGACCCATGTCTCTCGTGACATGGTCGGATTCCAGAACAGAGGAGCGGACTGAGTGGAGTGACAGTTAGATGCCAGGTGCTGTTGTGAGTCTTTCTCGTTACAAAGGAAACTTCTAATATGAATAAATACATTTTTACACAATTTGCTAAAAACTGTAAAATTAAGTGGGTATATTTAATATGGTTCTCACCGAATTTCCCAGCCACAATGGTGCAATTTCGGGTGTGACTGTCGGTAAATTTCGTCAAACTCCTTTTGTTGTTACCTGTAGCGCCCTTGTCTGTGGGCCTAACATGTAGTGCTGCAATAAAGCAGGTAGCTCACAGATGACACACACACGGTGTTTTATCATCGGGCAGAAGACCCCGAGAGGTCTGTCCCCCATTTATTTACATCTTCTGGCCAAGCCTGGCCAGAGGATGTAATTAGTGTGCATCCGGGGTCAACAACGGACAGCAGGTCACGCTGTCAAGAACTACACGGCTGTCAGGAAAAGCCCTACACGATTGGCCATATATGTGCACTTAGTCTTCTCTTTGCCATAAAAGAATTGCAGGGTTAGCAGTCTAGTTGTTTTTAGTTTTCTTTAGACCCTCTGGTGGGTGCTTACCATAGAATTTTGAGAACGAATCAAAATCTAAACAGCACACTTCACCATAAAATTTCCCTGAATACATACCTATTTTCTCTCACACTCGCTTAAAGGGTGTAGTCAGGAATAAAACAATTTCTAGCTTACGCGTCAAGAATTTTCAATTCTATTAAGGACACGGAGGCGAGGATTATGCTTCTCTCTCTTTACTGCTATAAAATACAGCAGCCAATCAAAACTTAAATAACCAAAAAACTACATTTCCCATGAACCCAATGAGGCAATGTCCACCAATCATATGGATGACTCCTGTATATATGACTCTGCAAACATAGTCCTTCCTCTTTCTTTGCAATGAACCAAATAAGAACTTGACTCCTTAGAACTGGAATCTCTTCAAACAAACCAACTCTGGAGAAGATCCCAACTACCCTCCTGAATACTGAAACTCAAAGACCTCCGTCTCCAATACACCGATTAGGTGCCTTTGTTATCCGTACCTAGAAATAAAGAAAACATGCTAATAATATCCTTCTCTTTGAAAATATCATAAAATTCAATATATAATGGGAGGGTACACAATCATAGACTCATAATACACCTGATAATTTCAATCAGGAAATTAATAATACAGTAATTTTTCTCTGGGTGGAATAATCCTCGCCTCGGTGTCCTTAATAGAATTGAAAATTCTTGATGCGTAAGCTAGAATTTTTTTATTTCTATGTCAGGACCGGAGGCTTCGGATTATGCTAGTTCAAATCTGATCTACCACCGTTGTAACCACATCTACAATTGGTTTATCATAGAATATTTTGAAAGTGGAATCTGATGACCAATCAGCCGCTCTCATAATATCCCCCAGACGAGAACCCACAGAGAACGTCTTATAGGCCATTGCTCCTCTGACTGAATGTGCTCCAAACATAGAAACATATATACCAGCTTCCTTCAGGAGCCAATGGACCCACCGTGTCAAAGTGGCTACAGAGACAGGACCGAAAGGCTTCTGGAGAGAAATCAACAATTTTCCTTGAAAATCCCTACGGATCTCATTAGCACATTCTTCATAAGCTTTTAAACATTTCACAATACACAATTTTTGATGGTGAGGAAAAGCTGGGTAAGAAACACATCTAGACGATGTCTTTGTATGATTGGAAATAGTAAAAAAAACTCCAGAAGGAGTAAATACTCTATCAGCTATATACAGTGCACGTACATCTGACACTCTCCGACTGGACAAAAGACATAGCAACATAGTCAGCTTCGCAGAGAGTTGTTTATAAGAAAGATCTTCATTGCACAGCCATGACATCAAACATTTTAAGACTATATCTACATACCAAAGGGAGGAATACTTAGGTTGAGGAGGTTTAACCATTCTGACTCCACGAAGGAGTTTACAAACTAGCGGGTGTTCTCCTACCGGTTTTCCTTCAATAGGGGGATGCCGCCGCTGAAAGTGCCGATCTGAAATTGTTGATGGTTCTATATGCTAATCCGTGAGCGGCTAAGTCAGAAAGAAAGTTGACAATCATAGCAATGGAGGACCACAAGGGATTAACACTTTGTTCACCAAACCAACACACCCATCTTTTCCAGGAAGACTGATATAGTTTGTGAGTGGAAGAAGCCCATTATTGGGACAAGAAAAACATTGCATTGTCTGAAACTCCCGACACCTGCCAGTGTCTCCGGAAATTCTCCACGCCATCAGGACCAACTGCCCCATCTCTATCAGAGGATGGGGAGAACCCACTGGATCTAATAGCAGTTAAGGGTCCGGCGGAATCGCAACGGGGAGAGCACATGACATTGACATTGCCACAGGGAACCACGGCTGTACTTTCCAAATGGGAGTCATCAGAATTAATTCCTCTTTCTGCCTCCTCACCTGAGAGAGTACTCTCTGAATCATGACAAATGGAGGGAATGCATAAAGAATCCCCATTTCCCAAGACTGGAGAAAAGCATCTGTCCCTGATGCCAAAGGATCCGGTCTACAACTGAAGAAACGAGTCAGCTGAGCATTGAGCCTCGTGGCAAAGAGGTCTATCACACAAGGACCCCACTGAAGGTTCAACTTCGTGAAGACGTGAGGTTTCAGTTGCCAATCGCTGCCATCCCTGAGAAAACGGGAATTCCAGTCTGCGATCTGATTGGCTCGACCCAGAAGATACTCCGCGGTTACTAAAATGTGGTGTTGCAGACAAAACTGCCAAAACTCCTTTGCTATTTCCACTAGAACACGGGACCTGGTTCCTCCAAGCCGATTGATATACTGAACCGCCGAAATGTTGTCCATCCGAAGAAGAATACATTTCACTTGACAAGGAGATAGGGAGCGAATTGCAACTGCTCCCACCAATAATTCCATGCAGTTGATATGAAGATTCAACTCCTCCTGGGACCACCGGCCCCCTGTCTGAATCGGACCACAAAGGGCCCCCCAGCCCCACCGGCTGGCATCTGACTCTATCATCACTTCCGGGCTTGATGCAAAAATGGCTCTGCCGTTCCATGCATCCATGTGGGCCAACCACCAATCGATCTCCGCTCTGGCTTCTTCCGACAGAACAATCTGTTCCGCATAAGATAAGCCTTTGCGAAGATGCAAGATCTTCAACCGTTGTAAGGCTCGATAATGAAGAGGTCCCGGAAAGATTGCTTGGATGGATGAGTCTAACAGACCCACTAAGCGTGCAAGGGTCTTCAATGAGATAGTCGGAGAGGCAAGGGCTCTCCTCAACTCTTTCTTGATGGAAGTCCTCTTTGTCAGAGGCAATAACAATTGAGCTTTGATGGAATATACTTGGAAGCCTAAGAATTCGATAGCTCTGGAAGGTATCAGAACAGTCTTGTCTGAGTTGATAAGGAACCCTAGATCCTGCAGAAGTTGAATCGTCCAAGAAAGATGAAGAAGGACCGATTCCTCCGATTGTGCCATAACCAGAATATCGTCCAGATAAATAATGAGACGGACTCCTCTTTCTCTGAGATGTTGAACCACCAGTTTTAGGAGATTGGTAAAACACCAAGGGGCGGAAGACAGGCCGAAAGGAAGAACGCCAAATTCGTACCAGCTCTCTCGCCAACAGAATTGAAGATACTGGCGGTGAGGTTTGAAAATAGGGACTGTGAGGTAAGCGTCCTTGAGGTCTAATAGAACTAAGAAGCCACCTTCTTGCAGGAGATCTCTCAGCAGATGGATGCCTTCCATCTTGAAATGTCGGTAAACAACCCATGAATTGAAATCTCTCAGACTGAGAACCAGTCGAGAACCACCTCCCTTCTTTTGGACTAGAAAAACCGAGCTGACGAAACCCCTGGGATGTCACCTGAAATGGAAAATGGCGCGTTTCTGTAGAAGGAGCCCTATTTCGTCACCCATGAAAGACCTCTCTGCTTGGGAAAAAAGAATGGAGCGTGGGAGCGACCTCTGAGTAGGAGAGGCGTAAAACTCTATTCTGTATCCTCTCACCGCCTGGAAAACCCACGGGTCCTGAGATATACGTTCCCATGCTATTACATGATCTGTCAACCGACACCCTAGAAAGACTTCCGAAAATGGAATGATTCTCACCTGCGGAATTTCCATCGGAGGAGTTGAAGCCACCTCTGTTGTTGCGGAAACCACAACCTCTACCTCTACGGTTTCTCATTGGGTAGAATCCAGATCTGGAATTATGGCCTTGGGCTTGTTGGTTGTAGCCTCCGGAGGTCTGGGAGTATCCTCGGCCTGACGCTCATCCCCTGTAGCATCCGTCCCTGAGAAAAAGGCCCCTGTTAAACATCTTCCTCATCGAGGATTGAGCCTTGTCTAGGGCAGAGAAAGTGATGACGTACTTTCCTAAGTCGTTGACAAATTTTTCACCAAATAATAAATCATTCGCTAGAGAGCCAGCATCATTGGGAGCCAATCCTGCCAGCTTAGGGTCAAGTCGCATCAAAAAGGAACATCTACATTCCGTGGACATGGCATAGTTCACGTTGCCCAATAAACATACGGCTCGTTGAGCCCCCTCCAGAACAGTCTGAGGGTCCAAGGGAGAATCAGATTCTTTGGCTTGAACCACCAACTCAAGGATCTTTGTAATTGGACCCGAAACATCAAGTAACTTATCTTGGCAACCTTTCCATGCGCGGCCCAGTCCTTTTTTAGGATCTTTTGAAAATGTCTTCATAAACATCGCCATATTGGGTTCTAAGTCAGGGGTATCTGCCATTTTACCCATCAAAGAAGGTCGAGGGCAGTCCGAGCGTAAGGTGTTGCGCACATCTCGGTCAAAACCTTTCCTGATGTGGTCCTGCACGTAAAGTGCAACCTCTGTACAAGGAATCCATTCGGAAGAACGGGGATGGATTATGTTCTCAGGATCAAAAGAAAGAGTACGTGAAGAGGAACCACGCTCTTGTATGTTATGAGACTTGCGTTTACGTTTCCCGCTAGGTTTGGGATCTTCATGATCGAGATCCGATCCGGAGGAATGTGATGTAGAAGAAGGAAGACCCTCCGTCAGGAGGGAAGGATCCAGCCCTGTCTCAGGTATCTCCAAACTTTTAAAGGACCCATACCCATGGTCTTCCATCACTGATGCCGCCATGTGCGCCAAAATGTCCGCAGAGGACAGGGGTCTCTTCGAGGCTCCTCGGGCCTTGCCCGCTTCCGATGTCTGGTCTTGGGAACCAGAATCAAGTAGAGATCGGCCTCTCAATTTCCACTGACCAGAACGCATAAGAGGTTGGGTGAAAGTTTTTAAAGCTTTAATAAGAGCCTGGTTAATGGAGACCTGGAATGATATCTCAGTGCCTTCACTAATCTTTCCTCCATAAGTTGTTCCTCATTTGCTCCAGGTTGTTCCTAGTACTGTTCATTCTCTTCGGCGTGGTACGCCATGGTAAATGTGGAATGTATGAGGAGTTCAAGGAGGGGGGAATGGCCCAGCAGGGAGATGTTCAGCAGAAACTGAAAGGATTTAGCACAGCAATTTGTATGTGGAGGGAGCCCCTGCCAATTCCCTAAGGCCAAGCCTTTGTCCTTATAACCGGCCCCGTCGGGCGTTCTATTTTCTTTAAAGTACGCATTTCAATTTCTTCCTCTCTATGTGATTTTTCCCAAATTTCTTTGAACATTTTCTCCTTTTCCTTTTCTTGTTTTTTTTATTGCGTTTGCCAGATTTCTTTTAATTCTTTTATTAATTTTGCATGATAACCATAGTCCAAATAGACAAATCAGGACAATCAACATACCCCCTAATATTTTTGCAAGAACCGCATTCCAAATACTTCTAAACCAATTCCCTACTTTTGTAATTCCTTTCCCAACCTTTTCCCACACTCCAGGTTCTTTCAGTTCTTTCAAGTCTGCACTATCTCTCGTTAGGTTAGTAAGCAAACCTCTAATCTTTTTACTATTATCCGGAATGAATGTACAACAATGGCGCTCATTAAGCATTCTACAGACTCCGCCACTCTTTGCTAAAAGAATGTCTAAAGCAAGCCGGTTTTGAAGAGTCATAGCTCTTTCCGCAGCAAGTTCAGTATCCATCAGGAGTATAGCCCCTGTGAAGTTTGTCAGCATGTTATCCACAATGGTAGACAACTTTTGAATCTTTATGGAGTTTAAGATAGCCCCTACTGAAGGAATTATGGGTCCAAATATGTCACCTATGACAGCAGCCGCTGTCTCTCTCTTTTGTCTAGCATGATGTAATTCAGACATTTTAGGAATTTGTTTTAAGTCATCAATCTGGTAGATCTTTGGGAAAACTATTCCCAAATAACATGTTCCATACCATCCTTTAGGAAGACGGTAATAAGAATTTAGTCCACATATATAATAGATTCCAGGGATCGCTGGATCCTGTCCATTTAACATGAACGTCCACTTACTCTGAAACAAAAACACATGCCTGCACTCACTTGTTCCCACAAACAAAGTATCAAGCTCAGTTTTTGGCCTATATATACAAAGCCTACCTACATGCAGTGCGTCTATAGCTAATTTACCCTGTGTCTTTACTGCGGTGTAAGCATAATCATTTGCAAATGTGAGTTTTTCGAATCCCTTTTCTAGCCTTTCTTTCAGTGCTTTGCGTCTATCATCAGTGTGATCTAAGAAGCTTTTCTCTACAGGTGTCAATAAGTAGGTTAGATTATTGCGGTGCGCATAAGCTGTTCCAAATGTCAGTGTCGGCTCAAAGAAACCCCTAACTAATTTTATGCTGTGTTCTTTAGCTAATTTGTTTAGAAACTCAATTACGGGCACAAAAGAAAACAATACATCTAGATTAGAGTAGAAGTATTGCACATAGAATTGATTATAGAATCTCGTTAATAGCAAACTACAGCTTATCCCATAGGTTAGTGGTAGACTATGGTAAGTAACCCCTTCTTGTACTGACGAAGGAATCTTTGTGCACACATAGCAATTCTACACATCCATTGTGTCAACATACTCATTCAGCAAGCGATATAAGGCATTAGTAGATAGTTCCCCCTTTGAATTAATTCCCTCATGCAAGTATTTAGTATCCCGCTCAAACTTTTCCCACAGTGTAGCAGTTTCAGGATTTGAACCATTGTTAGTCACTTTCTTATTCACCAACAGCATTCCCACAATCACACTTATAATTATTATTGCACCCATGATTCCCACACCAACAATCAAACATGCACGAGTCCTACCCTTACTACTATTATCCCTAGTGTAACTCATGATCTGTATAGAATCAGAAGGTGGATTAATACAAAGCAAACAATCAACTTGAGGATGATGTAAAAAGCTCTTTTTTTTTCTTAATGCAAAGTCTCTCTCTCTCAGCAAGTATTTATAGCGTTTCACTCGCTCCAGGACCCTTTTGTCAAATAAGATTTTGCAGCTTGTCATGATTGGTTTTTCAAAGTCAAATCAGGTTATCAGTGTCACATCCGGTAATTTATTAGTCTCTTTTCTCAGGTTTTCATCTTTATTCAATTTCAACTTCAATTTTTAACACAGTCTCTTTCTAATGTTGAATTCAAGTGCAGTAGTATTGACCTGGAATCTCTCGATCAAAACAAAACACCAAGAATTCTTGTTGCCATTCAGCTGATGTTGCATACGCCCATTCAGGACCTGCGTATCTTCTGTTTGCAACTCTTTTTCTTTTTTAGTTTGCGGTCACCCTGTAGCTCTCCTTCACTTAGATCTTCTTTCCTGGTTGTATCAACCTCTTCCTCTATTGTGTCATTAGGGATCACTTTCTCCCCTGCAGCTTGTGTCTCCGGCCAGTTATCTCCTTTAAGTATTTTCTTTCTCCTTGGCCTTTCAGGATGTTGAACAGCACCCTCCTCTTGTGCTAAGGTGTTTTCTCTTGATGGACCTGCAAAAGGCTCAGGAAGAGTCACAACACCTTGACCTCCCTCTGCCTCACTTCCTTCGCCTTCAGGGTATGTTATGGGCTCAACTTCAAACCCATATCTGTCTGCTCCTGGGAGAACCTCTCTTTGTGTCGGTTCCCCTGCTGCCTCGACTGGAACTCGTTTACTGTTTGAGTGACTAAGCCGTCCTCAGCAGGCTCTCCTTCAGTCTCAGTTCCCATTTGATTCCTCTCCGGCCCTGAGACTTCCTTCTCTGCAGCTGTTGTTTTGGACAATTCAAGTTCCTCATCAGTCGGAAACGTCACTTTCTTTGTGTGACTGGCATGTATCCAATTTGGAAGACCTGCACACTTCACAGCTATGGTAGTTGTCAGTATTACTTGATATGGCCCCTTCCAACGTGGCACCAAACACGACTTTCTTACGTATTTCTTGACAACAACCCAGTCACCGGCCTTCAGGGTGTGAGCTGGATGACTTATAGGTGGCAGTGTGGTAGCCTCCACCTGGTGAGAGAAAGAGCGAACCACATCAGCCAGACCCTTGCAGTAGTCCAACACCATATCATCCGTGATATTCACAAGAGCATTTGCAGGCACTGCGGGTAATCTCATAGCTCGACCCATAAGAATTTCATGAGGAGACAATCCTGTTTTCTTGTCAGGTGTGTTTCTTATTGACATCAGCACTAAGGGCAATGCATCTGGCCACTTCAAATTGGTAGCTGCGCACATTTTTTCCATTCTCGACTTCAAGGTACCATTCATCTGTTCCACTAGTCCTGATGCTTCAGGGCGATAGCTACAGTGTAACTTCTGTTCAATGTTCAATGCGGCACACAAGAGCTTAATCACCTCAATGTCGAAGTGTCTGCCCCTATCTGATTCTAAAGAGATCAGAAACCCAAAACGTGGTATTAGTTCCCTAAGCAGCAGTTTCGCTACTGTGAGGCTGTCATTTCTACATGTAGGATAAGCTTCAATCCAGTGACTGAAAACGCACACAATCACCAACACGTACCTCAAACCTCCACACACAGGCATCTCAATAAAATCCATCTGCATTCTGCTAAACGGACCTCCAGCTCTCCCAATGTGGCTCAAATTCACCACGGTCCCTTTCCCCGCATTCATCTGCTGACAGATCATGCACCTGTGGCATATAACCTCTGCAGCTTGTCTGAAGTTTGGATTAAACCAATCAATTTTGAACAATATGATCATTGCGTCTCTCCCAAGATGTGTTTGACCATGATAAAACCATGCAAACTGTGACAAAAGACTGTTTGGCAAAACCATTTTCCCTTCATCTGAGACCCACAAGTCATCAGACCTCTGTACGCATTGCATTCTGTGCCAGGAGCGTTTTTCCTCTTTACTGGCACGTCCCTGCAAGGATTTTAACTCATCTAAAGTCTCAACTACTCTTAATGCATACCCTGTGCATGTTTCATTTTCAGTTTCAGGTAACAATTCCCACTGATCTCAAAACGATATACAGTTCAATGCACAAAACTTTGCGACTTGATCTGCATATCCATTTCCCATTGACACAAAACCTTGTGACTTAACATTGGCATTGCATTTCACCACGGCAATTTCAAGAGGTATCTGAATCACGTGCAACAAATCTTTAATTTTCGCACCATTTTTCACTGGTGAACCGGAAGAGGTCATGAAACCTCTCTGTGACCATAATTGACCAAAATCATGCACAATCCCAAATCCATATCTGCTGTCAGTATAGATAGTGACTTTCAGGTTTTCAGCTGCGTGGCATACCCTGGTAAGAGCAATTAATTCAGCCACTTGAGCGGAATATACTCTTTCGAGCCAGGAAGCTTCTAAGATATCAGTGATTGTACACACGGCATATCCAGCTCTTAATTCTCCTACAGCTTCTCTCTGGCATGAACCATCAACAAACGTAATGTAATAAATTTCCTCTAATTGAGTATCTTTAATGTCGGGTCTCGGTTTGGTGCACAGATCTGTTACCTCAAGACAATCATGTTCGACTTCCTCAGCATCATCAATGTTCACATTTTCAATAGGAAGCAAAGTTGCCGGGTTCAATACAGTACATCGTTTAAGGGAAACATTTGGTGATCCCAGTATAATTGTTTCATACTTTGTTAAACGAACATTTGTCATATGATGCGTCTTTGTTCGGGTCAACAGGATTTCAACTCAGTGAGGGACCATTACTGTTAGGGGATGTCCCATCACTATGCTTTCACACTGAGGGAGGCTTTGACCAACTGCACGCAAACAACCTGGTAAGGCTGCTGCGACTGGGTACAAAGTAGCTGAAAAATATGCTACTGGGCGGTTTGCACCTCCATGGACCTGTGTTAGGACAGACAAAGAACATGCATCAAGTTCATGACAAAACAGTACAAATGGCTTTGTGTAATGAGGCATACCTAAAGCTCGTGCCCTGCACATACTTTCCCTCAGTTCCATGAAAGACTTAATCTCTTTCTCAGACATGGTTATAGCACCCGGGCCATCCTGAACTTCTTTAACAGTTAACCTCACCAGGGGTTTAGAGAACAATTGAGAAGTTGGGAATCCACTGACGACAGTAGCCCACCATTCCCAGAAACATCCTGACATCTCTCTTTGTTGTCGGGGGATTCATCTGCAGTATGGCTGTCACTCTTTCTTTGGAGATTCTTCTAGACCCCTTTTCAATCAGGTGACCCAAATACTTCACCTCTTTCTGGCAGTATTGCAGCTTCTTTGGGGACCCTTTATGTCCATTGTAAGGAAATGCCTCCTTAGCATGGTTACCCCCTGACTTTTTGCCTTTGCTGATGCTATGTTTTGAATTGAAAGTGTGCTGAGGCCTGCTAACCAGGCCCCAGCACCAGTGTTCTTTCCCTAACCTGTACTTTTGATTCCACAATTGGCACACCCTGGCATCCAGATAAGTCCCTTGTAAGTGGTACCCCTGGTACCAAGGGCCCTGATGCCAAGGAAAGTCTCTAAGGGCTGCAGCATGTCTTATGCCACCCTGGAGACCCCTCACTCAGCACAGACACACTGCTTGACAGCTTGTGTGCGCTGGTGAGAACAAAACGAGTAAGTCGACATGGCACTCCCCTCAGGGTGCCATGCCAGCCTCTCACTGCCTATGCAGGTATAGATAAGTCACCCCTTTAGTAGGCCTTACAGCCCTAAGGCAGGGTGCACTATACCCTAGGTGAGGGCACCAGTGCATGAGCACTGTGCCCCTACAGTGTCTAAGCAATACCTTAGACATTGTAAGTGCAGGGTAGCCATAAGAGTATATGGTCTGGGAGTCTGTTTTACACGAACTCCACAGCACCATAATGGCTACACTGAAAACTGGGAAGTTTGGTATCAAACTTCTCAGCACAATAAATGCAGACTGATGCCAGTGTACATTTTATTGTAAAATACACCCCAGAGGGCACCTTAGAGGTGCCCCCTGAAACCTTAACCGACTATCTGTGTAGGCTGACTAGTGCCAGCAGCCTGCCACAACCGAGACATGTTGCTGGCCCCATGGGGAGAGTGCCTTTGTCACTCTGAGGCCAGTAACAAAGCCTGCACTGGGTGGAGATGCTAACACCTCCCCCAGGCAGGAGCTGTCACACCTGGCGGTGAGCCTCAAAGGCTCACCCCTTTGTGCCAGCACCGCAGGACACTCCAGCTAGTGGAGTTGCCCGCCCCCTTCGGCCACGGCCCCCACTTTTGGCGGCAAGGCCGGAGAAAATAATGAGAAAAACAAGGAGGAGTCACTGGCCAGTCAGGACAGCCCCTAAGGTGTCCTGAGCTGAAGTGACTCTAACTTTTAGAAATCCTCCATCTTGCAGATGGAGGATTCCCCAATAGGATTAGGGATGTGACCCCCTCCCCTTGGGAGGAGGCACAAAGAGGGTGTACCCACCCTCAGGGCTAGTAGCCATTGGCTACTAACTCCCCAGACCTAAACACGCCCTTAAATTTAGTATTTAAGGGCTCCCCTGAACCTAAGAATTTAGATTCCTGAAACTACAAGACGAAGAGGACTGCTGAGCTGAAAAACCCCTGCAGAGGAAGAACAGAAGACACCAACTGCTTTGGCCCCAGACTTACCGGCCTGTCTCCTGCCTTCCAAAGAAACCTGCTCCAGCGACGCTTTCCAAGGGACCAGCGACCTCTGAATCCTCTGAGGACTGCCCTGCTTCAAGAAAGACAAGAAACTCCCGAGGACAGCGGCACTGCTCCAAAAGAACTGCAACTTTGTTACAGAGGAGCAGATTTAAAGACCACTGCAAATCCCCGCAAGAAGCGTGAGACTTGCAACACTGCACCCGGCGACCCCGACTCGACTGGTGGAGAACCAACACTTCAGGGAGGACCCTCCGGCGACTCCGAGTCCGTGAGTAACCAAAGTTGTCCCCCCTGAGCCCCCACAGCGACGCCTGCAGAGGGAATCCCGAGGCTGCCCCTGACCGCGACTGCCTGAACTCCATTTCCCGACGGCTGGAAAAGACCCTGCACCCGCAGCCCCCCAGCACCTAAAGGAACGGAACTCCTGTGCAGGAGTGACCCCCAGGAGGCCCTCTCCCTTGCCCAGGTGGTGGCTACCCCGAGGACCCCCCCCTTTGCCTGCCTGCAACGCTGAAGAGATCCCTTGATCTCTCATTGAAAACCATTACAAACCCGATGCGTGTTTGCACACTGCACCCGGCCGCCCCCGCGCTGCTGAGGGTGTACTTTTTGTGCTGACCTGTGTCCCCCCCGGTGCCCTACAAAACCCCCCTGGTCTGCCCTCCGAAGACGCGGGTACTTACCTGCTGGCAGACCGGAACCGGGGCACCCCCTTCTCTCCATTGCAGCCTATGCGTTTTGGGCACCTCTTTGACCTCTGCACCTGACCGGCCCTGAGCTGCTGGTGTGGTAACTTTGGGGTTGCTCAGAACCCCCAACGGTGGGCTACCTTGGACCAAAAACTGAAACCTGTAAGTGACTTACTTACCTGTGAAAACTAACAAAAACTTACCTCCCCCAGGAACTGTGAAAATTGCACTGTGTCCACTTTTAAAACGGCTTATTGTGTTTTATGTCAAAAGTATACATGCTAATGTAATGATTTAAAGTTCCTGAAGTACTTACCTGCAATACCTTTCAAATGAGATATTACATGTGAAATTTGAACCTGTGGTTCTTAAAATAAACTAAGAAAAGATATTTTTCTATAACAAAACCTATTGGCTGGATTTGTCTCTGAGTGTGTGTTACTCATTTATTGCCTGTGTGTATGTACAACAAATGCTTAACACTACTCCTTTGATAAGCCTACTGCTCGACCACACTACCACAAAATAGAGCATTAGTATTATCTCTTTTTGCCACTATCTTACCTCTAAGGGGAACCCTTGGACTCTGTGCATGCTATTCATTACTTTGAAATAGCACATACAGAGCCAACTTCCTACATCCATTCTTTCCCAAATGATTTAACAAGGCAATTGTGTCATACCTGCAGTCATCTTTTGTCCTGGACGCTATCAGCAAATCGTCAATGTACTGTACTAGAGTCGAACAGAAAGGTAACTCTAACGACTCCAAATCCTTCTTTAATATCTGATTGAAGATGGAAGGTGACTCAGAAAACCCTTGAGGAATTCAGCACCAACTGTAAACCTTGTCCAGGAATTTGAAACTGAAAAGAAATTGGCTATCCTCCTGAAGAGGCACCAAAAAGAATGCTTGTGACAGGTCCACAACCGTGAACCACTCTGCATCACACGGAACCTGGAACATAATCACTGCTGGATTTGGCACTATGGGGCAACATTTTACCACAATCTCATTTATTTTTCTCAGGTCTTGAACAATTCGAACTTTCCCACAAGGCTTTTTCAAACCCATTATTTGTGAATTACATGGGCTGCTCAATACTTCCTTCAGAACCCCTTGCTTCACGTAGTCTGCAATTATCTGCGTCACCTGTATAAGGACATCTTCTGCCATGTGGTATTGCGGTACCTGGGGAAACACTACATTTGGCTTTACCTCTACCTTGACTGGTTCTACTCCTTTTATTAGTCCCACTTCCTTTCCTGTCAGGTCCCACACTTTCTCTGTCACTGTTCCCTGCAAATCAGCTGGTAAGTAATTCACTGTGAGCATTGGGAATAAGGTTATCAAAGGGTATTCCTCATTTGCCATTTTCGTCTCTAGCTCTGAGATCGGAACATCATCTCATTTATCATCACTGTTTGTCTGCACCTCAATTCCTTCATTGGAACAGGTAATTGAGCACTTCGTTTTGCACAGTAAGGCCCTCATTCTGACCTTGGCGGGCGGCGGAGGCCGCCCGCCAAAGTCCCGCCGTCAGGTTACCGTTCCGCGGTCGAAAGACCGCGGCGGTAATTCTGACTTTCCCGCTGGGCTGGCGGGCGGTCGCCTTCAGACCACCAGCCAGCCCAGCGGGAAAGAGGCTTCCACGATGAAGCCGGCTCGGAATCGAGCCGGCGGAGTGGAAGCTGTGCGACGGGTGCAGTTGCACCCGTCGCGTATTTCACTGTCTGCGCAGCAGACAGTGAAATACATGTAGGGGCCCTCTTACGGGGGCCCCTGCAATGCCCATGCCAGTGGCATGGGCACTGCAGGGGCCCCCAGGGGCCCCGCGACCCCCCCTACCGCCATCCGGATCTCGGCGGTCCGACCGCCGGGATCTGGATGGCGGTAGGGGGGGTCGGAATCCCCGCGGCGGTGCAGCAAGCTGCGCCGCCGCGGAGGATTCAATGGGGCCGCGGTACACTGGCGGGACCCCGCCAGTGGTGCCGGTCCGACCGCGGCTTTACCGCCGCGGTCGGAATCCCCATTGGAGCACCGCCGGCCTGTCGGCGGTGCTCCCGCGGTCCTCCGCCCTGGCGGTCAAAGACCGCCAGGGTCAGAATGACCACCTAAGTCTCTTCCCAGTAGGGATACGGGACTCAAATCACAGACTACAAATTTATGTAACCCCTGGAAGTTACCAATCTCAACTTGAACCGGATCTGTAATCAGGTTTGTCCGGAACTCATTTGCTACTCCTACCACCCTTATAGTATGCCCCGAAAGTGGCAATTTCGGAACCTCTGCACTTCTGACTGTAGAGCGTGTAGCTCCTGTGCCAACCAAGAATGAAACCTTATGTCCCATCACCTTTCCCTCCACCTAGGGACCCCTCTGATCTACTTCTAGGGATGCTGCAAGCCTGAACTCCTCACTATCTGAACAATCACCCGACCATTCATCGTTTATCCCATCCTCACCACGCAATGGGAACTGTTGTACTGTGTTGTTTTGACTCATTGTTTGACCTGTGACCTGTTGAGGAAGCATCACCTGTTGCTGTCCCATTGGAGCCAACGGTATCTGCATTTGCTGTCTAGGTACCATGGGAATCTGCTGTTGTACTTGTTACACTTGTGCTGGTTGAACACGCGGCATTTGTATCTGCTGCATGGGCTGTAACCCCTGCATCTGAACCATGGTATTTTGGAAGTTCTGATTTTGTCCTCTCACTTTCGGACCCCTCACATTTTGAAATGTACCGACATCATTGCTCTGTTGAACAACACCATCCTGCACCACCATTGGACATTCCCGCTTCCAGTGCCCCACGCCCCCGCACGTGTGACATGGCGACACCTTTTTCATCCCCTGCACATCATTTTGAACCACAACGGTATTCAAGTCTGGACCACGGTTCACAAAGCCTCCTCGTCCTCGACCCCTTGGTTGTGCCTGAAACATTCCATTTCCCTGTGGTTGCTGCTGTACCATCTGCTGGATACCATTTCCCTGCATCCCTGCTTGCGCTGCCTTAATCTGCATCACCATCACTTTCTCCTTCAACTTTCTCTGTTTCAATTCAATCTCGTCACTACAGTATTTCACATACTGCAACACCTCATCAATCAGCTTCGCTTATCAACAGATCAAATGATTCTTAATCATCTGGCTAATCTCCGGTCTCAGCCCTTCAACAAATCTGAACACAAGGTGATTCATGTCTTTCGGATCTATGACCTCAGTGCCACTATAGTGTTTGAACGCCTTTAGCAACCTATCATAGTAAGCATGAATCGACTCTTTGGCCTCCTGTGAGGTTCGATCAATTTTCTGCCAATCAGTAACCTTCGGCGACACTTTCTGCTTCAGAAACTCGATCACTTTATGATAATACCTCATCACCTCTTGCGATGGTGCTCCAGTAACCTTATCCCTTGCCGGCTCCTCTGTCAGCCAGTCCACGCCTCTCTTGCACTCAAGCCATAAGTCAGGTGGAACTATAATCTCAAACAGGGTATTCAAGTCTTCCCAAAGACATTTCGCAAGCTTCACAAACCTATCTGTCTGTTGATACCACTCTATCGGCTTCTCCCTTAACCTGGGATAATCATTTGTGAATGAGAGGATGTCACCTCTAGACCACAGTACATGGACTAAAACTCCTCCAGCTGTTTCTCTCATTGGTAACATCTTTATTGTTCCTGTGTCTGGTGTGGTCTTAGCCTGCTTTGGTTCCGGACCATCCCCCTTCTCTTTATCTCTCTTCTTTGCCCATCTGCCTTCCAACTTTTCTAATGCTCCCCAAATCTGAGCACTCTGCAGTATCTCTTTAAGATGTGCCTTCATTCCGGTAGATCTCATGTGTTCAAAGTCTTTAGGCTCAAAATCTAACCTGTAGCTTCTCTTTAAATGTTTAGTACTTTCTATGTCTTAGCCGTATTTATCTGCCAGGTTCGCCAACCTCTGATGCACCTTGCTCACTTCTCTGGTTATCTTGGGGCATGGGTATCTCAATTCTGCCTCTGTGTATGACTCTGATCTGTTCCCCCCCATTGTCCCTTCTACTAATTCTGTGGCTTCAACCCCCAGTCTCACAAAATTCAGGTATTTGTCTCTTTCTGACTTCTCTGTAGTCACAGTTGTATTTTGCGAAGTGCTAAGCTTATCTAGCCACTCATTCAGTTGTTGCGCTGTCAAGCCCTGCAATGAAACATTTCCAGACTGCACCATGGGTGTCCGTGTCATATTTGTACTCATTATCTGTGAGGTTAGCGTACCTATACATGCTTGCCTCATTGTCTCCAAAGGAACCCCAATTGGACTAAAGTCTAGCAAGGACCTAGACCTTTCGGCTGACTGTTCTCCCTGTGTTATTCCCTGTAAGTTTCCGGTAGACCCTCCTCTTATCACCTCTTGGGTCATTACTCCCTGATCACATACGCCAGGGTTACCTTGCGCATACAGCGGTACTGGTGGACCAACAGTAATTGGCAATGATATAGCAGCTGGTGACTGTCCAAGTCCCAAACCCTGTGGAGCATTAACTCCCATAGCTTGGCTCATCATGGGTGCTGTAGCTACTGACTGCGGTCCCACAACAAAAGTGTAACTCAGAACCATCTGTTGCTGTGGCTGGGGCAGCAATTGTGAAGTAGGTTCAATCTGCACTAACTTCGATCTAGTGTATACTGGATCAGGCGGCACCATCAGACTCGTAGTTGTCTCTAGTACTGGGACATCTGGATAGAGCCTCTGAATCGGCAGAGGTTGCAACTGTATCTGGGTGTCTGGCGCAGTGGGTACACTGACACCATTTTGTATCAAAACTGTATCACTTGTCTGCCCTGTATTTGTGATTCCCTTACTCTGTGTCGAACCTTCAGGACCCACACTAGTGCTCTGCGTATTGTCAGTTATGGTATATGGTGGCGGGCGATCATGTAACCACTGATTAAGAAACTCTTCATCATCTGAGTCATCCTCATCCACCCAGGACCTCTGCGTCTCCTTTGGTTTACTAGAACTTTTGTCTGTTTTACAAGTGGCTTTCTTTCCCTGCGCCTCGTCTTCTTGAGTTATTGCCGGAAACATTTTAAGTCCGTCAACTATTTCCCTTCTCCACATTCTGGTCTCGTTATCCCATCTAGCCTCAGCTAAAGTATTTTCTGCCCTTTTCATTCTCCTTTCAAATTTCTGCTGCCTCTGTCGAATGGCCATTAAATCCCAGATTGCTAATGCCTCATACTGAGCTGGCCTTGGAGGCAGTTTTTGTATACTTAACATACAAATTCTTGTATTAAACGTCCCGTACTCTGGAAACGCTAAACATCCCTCTTTCTCTGTCAGCTTGCACCACTGCTTTATCCAAAGACATGGCGTGACTCCCTTCTCCTCCATTACGATATAAGCTGGAGTACCCTCACGCGGTGTAGGCTCCCCTACATTCGCTGCAATAAATGTATCTCCCCTCAAGGCACACTTTAAAGCCTTGAAAAACTTCATTTTTGCGTCTTTTATTTTGCTTAGAATCTAATCAGGAAGTGACTTTAATTCCCAGAACACCCTTCACCCACTTTTCTCAACCAATTGCCTCTCACGGACGGCTGCCAATCCATGCGCGACCCCTCTCAGCAACTGCGTGGCTCAACTGACGTCACACTCACACACTCCCTGCGGCTGACAAAGTCTTGCGGCTTGTCCTCCTCACACAAAACTAATGCAATATTGCGAGCACCTTTAACAACAAAAACCCAAATTTGTTGGTTTACTACAGGAAGGGTACACAATAGCTTCAGAACTTTACAGAGATTTCACTTGAAGCCTCGGCTGCTACTCTCTCCTTCTCAGCTCCCGCACTCGCAAGCAGAATTCGCCCTGCAAATCCTACTCTCAACTTGTCAATGGTTCGTTCTAGTACACTTTAGAACTTGCCAAATCTCCATCGAAGGTTTCACTCACACACTTTGACTCAAACTTGACTTGTCAACCACACCCGATTGACCTATTAACCTCACAAATTACAACATAAACCCAAGTGTCTCCTACACTTGTCAATATACTCCGGAGTCTTAGACCACGACGGGTCAGTACATCACCAACAACAACCACGTGGATAATTTTGAGCACAAAGCGCCACACTCACATGAAGTTCACTGACTTCCCTACTCTCATACTGCGGAGTACGCCCACTCCTACTAAAACAACATTACCTGGCCTATAATTCACACAAACTTCACAAATCACCTTCGATATGCATAAGCTGAGCAAGCGCAAATTCTACACCACACATGCTAAAATGCTGAGAACATACCCAACTCACTTAAGGAAGCTCCGAGATTCCAGGAAAGTCATGGGGAATTTGAAACACATCATACCTCTAATTTGCATTATCTCAAAAAAACAAATCTAAACAATAGTCTTTTCGTCCTAGGGCCCCCAAAGGGCCAAACCGTCGCTCTGCTACCAGAACTGTTAACGCGTCCCTTTATGATTAATTTATACACTCAGGGACTCATTTTAGGCCAATGAATATTTCAACCCTGATTGAAGACACCTTAGGACGAGATAACTAATCAACATTTCAATCAATATGTCAATAACGTCATCAATATTTATTATAACAAGGCAATTCAGTTTAGTCAAAGACATTTAATAAGACTCAGGACACCACCATGACCTCTCAGTCATGAATAACCACTCCAGTTTGATACGATTTTGTGATATTTATTCCCTATTGAATACAATTCTACGAGCAATTTTATTAATCTCACAACCAAGAAATCATTAGCATGGTCACAATATGGCAACTCTCATAAGACTTCATCAAAGCAAGAATCACGAATATTAGAACATAATACGATGTCAACATAGATCAACCTCAGCAGAGTAACATTAGTGCATTGTTCAACCGAGTAAGATTTCAGTCATTTGTCTATTTGCGTCAGATCAATGAACCCCTCATTTAACCTCGAATTAGCATTGGCATGTTGGGATTCATGCAAAACAATTTAGCAACACCAATTTGGAAAACATCTAACTATGGTCTCTGTCAAACAAAGCAGTTGGTACCTAGAAAGGAAAAGCAAACAGATAATCACAATTTCATTGTCATATAGTTACCCTCCGTATTGGGTCAGCATACAGAGTCTGTCTTCATCCTAGGACATCAGTTGATTTGCCATCAGTCAGGAACTCAGGTTGGGCAGGAAGGGTAAAGGGTACTTCCCTCATAAGGGGGCAAAGTATAAACGGGCAATATAAGGGCAAGGTTGGTTTTAAGAACCAAACAGCAAAGTCTCTATGGAAAATGACAAAGTGTCTGGGTCATAGCAATTCGCATCAGCATCTCCCCCTCCTCTATCTGTCTGGCTCCCCGTGTCATAGGCTTTTATCCCTTTTCCGTTGTAAAGTCCCCTAAAATTTAATTGGCTAGAGTCGGTACCCCATTATCTCCCTCCAACAGAGTTTGAATTAGCTCATTGAATTTGTCACCCCATAACAGTTCTCACGTAGTTTATTGGTCCTTATGATTGACGTCTTCAACGGATAGAATGTCCGGTATGATTTCATTCTCTCATGGTCCTTTGCACATCTTCAGTCAGTGGTTTCATTGTCTGTACCGGTTCAGGCGACCTTGTACCTGCAAGTAGTCTACACTGTTGCATTCAGCTAAAATGTTTCTTCAAGCAAGTCGAATTTCATGAGAACGGATCTACTACAGTTACATTCATCTTCTAGCTTTGGAAAAACAAGAGTTCATGTCTTTTAGCAAGTCAGCACACTGCATGTTAGAAAAACACATTTAATATGAAACCAGGCAGCTAGTCCTGGACTCATGCTAACTAAGGCCTAATGATTTATTAGCAGAACTTTAGCATATAATCTTTAATTATTAGTGTAAAACCATATCTTAATATAACATTTTATCATTATTAGTCATTTTCATTAGTCCCCGTATACATTGGCGGCCACTCCCCGTGGCCACATTTCAAGCACGCGTTTTGCAAAATTACATTAGTACATTTTCTATGCGGCATTATTATACATTAGTTCATAAGCATTTCGTGTTAATATTGATTATATAAGCTACGCTCTCTCACACTCAAGGGCAGGTGCTTGAAAAAATGCCCCTCCTAGTGCAGAGGTCTTCTTTATTATCCTTTTTTCACAACTGCGTGCAGTCAAACCATGACACGAATACCACAGGGAGGATAATCCAAAACCCTCTTTACTGGGATCTAATTATGAGGTTGCACTTCTCTGCAATGCTACATTCCTCCTTTATCATATCAAAACTAAAAATAACATAAGATAAATCCAGAGAGAAGAAAATGTCTCCTCAAATAAACACGCAAAACACACTGAAAAAGTTAAATGTTCATCTTCTTCTGCTCTGTGATCCTTCTTGGTGAAAACCAAATCCCAGTATATTCATTCAGTTACATAATCCTTGAGACGGTAAAAGGCTTGCTCTCAGGTGTATTGGTGAGTCCCATCCATTGTGCAGCACAGTGATTGATCTCAGGCCTGGGAGCTACTGGTACCCCCTTTGTTTCTGGGGTTTCCTTTTTCCACAGTATGTCCTTCAGGAAGCTGTTTTCATTGTCATCAGCATGGTACAGTCCTTCATTTCTGTCTTTTCGCCTCTCCAGCCCTCGCTGCCGAAAGACAAACCCATAGGGGCATCATGGAACTTCCTGATATGGGATATGTTCCTGGTGATAGTGTCTTCATCTCGTCAAGTATTTCTAACATGTTTATTAATGATTTTATTATATTAATTTTACATTGAATTAACATGTGAAAACGGATGACTTTTGAAAATGGTCACCACAGTTTATTTTCTGTTCTTAACTGAGTAAAATTCTGAATAAATGTCATAGTTATTTTTCATAATTCAATGCTTGCATAAATGTGTATTT
The DNA here is from genome assembly GCF_031143425.1 of Pleurodeles waltl. Taxonomy (NCBI): domain Eukaryota; kingdom Metazoa; phylum Chordata; class Amphibia; order Caudata; family Salamandridae; genus Pleurodeles; species Pleurodeles waltl. The sequence goes on from NC_090437.1 coordinate 704,711,996, forward strand.
GATGCTCTAATAGGTGTGTTCACAGCTACCCCTAGTAGGTTATTGCATTATGTCTTACAAGGTCATGTTTAACTGAATCGTTGAATAAGTTGAATATTCTATTGTTTGGTAATGTTACTAACACAGGGGGGCATATTTATACTCTGTTTGCGCCGGAATTGCGTCGGTTTTTTTTACGCATATCCGACGCAAAGCTAACTCCATATTTATACTTTGGCGTTAGACCCGTCTAGCGCCAAAGATCTTGGAGTTAGCGTCATTTTTTTGCGTGGACACCTACCTTGCGTTATTGATATGCAAGGTAGGCGTTCCCGCCTAAAAAATGACTCCAAGGCATGTGCGCCTTGTTAGAAATGGGGTTTTTAGTTTGCAGTCAGGTTACCCCCTGTCCAAGCAAAAGCCCTCACTCTAGTCAGGGTAAGTCACACACAATCCAAGATTATCCTGTGCCCACCCTCTGGTAGCTTGGCACGAGCAGTCAGGCTTAACTTAGAAGGCAATGTGTAAAGTATTTGTGCAATAAATCATACAATACCACCATATAACACCACAAAAATACACCACACAGTGTTTAGAAAAATATATAATATTTATCAGGATAATTGTAGGTCAAAAAGAATACAGTTGTAATGTGAGATTGTAGAGATATCACTGAAAAGTGATATAAAGTGTCTTAAGTCTTTAAAATATAAACAAAGTCTCTTTCAAGCACAAGTACCTGGTTTGGAATGGAAAACAATCTCCTCAGAGGGCCACAAAAGAAGAGGTGCGTGGAAAAAGGGTGTGTGCATCGATTTCTCCCCAGCACACACGGACTTGCGTCGTTATTTTCCACGCAGGGAAGTCGGGCGTCTTTCCGGCGCGCGGACAGTCTCTTTCTGTGGATCGCGGGGATTACCAGATGTCCCGGGTCTGTGCGTGGATTTTCCTGCTTGTTTTCCGGCTGCACGTCGTTCTGCGGGGCTGCGCGGCAAAATTACGATCTCACGGCAGGCGTCGTGTCGATTCCTCCTCTAGAGGTCGGGCGGTGTTGTCCTTGTGAAGCCGTGCGTCGGATTTCCGGTCGTCCCGAAGGCGTCGCGTCGATCAGCGTCGGTGTGCGGCGTTTTTCTCGCCGTGGAACAAGCTGTGCGTCGAAATTTTCGGCGCACGGAGCGTCCAAGTGAAAAAGAGAAGTCTTTTTGGTCCTGAGACTTCAGGGAACAGGAGGCAAGCTCTATCCAAGCCCTTGGAGAGCACTTTCACAGCCAGACAAGAGTTCAGCAAGGCAGCAGGCCAACAGCAAGGCAGCAGTCCTTTGTAGAAAGCAGACAGGTGAGTCCTTTGAGCAGCCAGGCAGTTCTTCTTGGCAGGTTGTAGTTTCTGGTTCAGGTTTCTTCTCCAGCAAGTGTCTGATGAGGTAGGGCAGAGGCCCTGTTTTATACCCAAATGTGCCTTTGAAGTGGGGGAGACTTCAAAGAGTGGCTAAGAAGTGCACCAGGTCCCCTTTCAGTTCAATCCTGTCTGCCAGGGTCCCAGTAGGGGGTGTGGCAGTCCTTTGTGTGAGAGCAGGCCCTCCACCCTCCCAGCCCAGGAAGACCGATTCAAAATGCAGATGTATGCAAGTGAGGCTGAGTACCCTGTGTTTGGGGTGTGTCTGAGTGAATGCACAAGGAGCTGTCAACCAAGCCCAGCCAGACGTGGATTGTAAGGCACAGAAAGATTTAAATGCAAAGAAATGCTCACTTTCTAAAAGTGGCCTTTCTAGAATAGCAATATTAAATCCAACTTCACCAGTCAGCAGGATTTTATATTACCATTCTGGCCATACTAAATATGACCTTCCTACTCCTTTCAGATCAGCAGCTACCACTTCAATACTGTATGAGGGCAGCCCCAATGTTAACCTATGAAGGGAGCAGGCCCCACAGTAGTGCAAAAACTAATTTAGGAGTTTTACACTACCAGGACATGTAAACTACACAGGTACATGTCCTGCCTTTCACCCACACAGCACCCTGCTCTAGGGGTTACCTAGGGCACACATTAGAGGTGACTTATATGTGGAGAAAGGGGAGTTTTAGGCTTGGCAAGTACTTTTAAATGCCAAGTCGAGGTGTCAGTGAAACTGCACACACAGGCCTTGCAATGGCAGGCCTGAGACAAGGAAAAAGGGGCTACTTAAGTGGGTGGCACAACTAGTGCTGCAGGCCCACTAGTAGCATTTAATCTACCGGCCCTATGCACATAGAGTGCACATTACTAGGGACTTATAAGTAAATTAATAGTCCAATCAGGTATGATTCAAGGTTACCATGTTTTAAGGGAGAGAGCATATGCACTTTAGCACTGGTTAGCAGTGGTAAAGTGCGCAGAGTCTAAAAGCCAGCAAAAACAGTGTCCAAAAAGTGGAGGGAGGCAGGCAAAAAGTCAGGGGTGACTACCCTAAGGCTGTCAGGTCTAACATGTGTCCCCCCCAGCTGAAAGTGGGGAGAGCTACCCGACCTCCTGGGAGCTCTCATCGCTAAGGCGGAAGTATCTGGAGAGACCATCAGCATTGGCGTGGTCAACCCCTGGGCGATGTTCCACCGTAAAGTCCATCCCCTGCAGGGAAATGGACCACCTCAAGAGTTTTGGATTCTCACCCCTCATCTGCATGAGCCATCTGAGGGGCCTGTGGTCTGTCTGAACCCGGAAGTGAGTCCCAAACAGGTAGGGTCTTAGCTTCTTCAGTGCCCAGACCACAGCAAAAGCTTCTCTTTCAATAGCACTCCACCTCTGTTCCCGTGGTAATAGCCTTCTGCCAATAAAGACTACCGGTTGGTCTAGGCCCTCCTCATTTAGCTGTGCTAGAACTGCCCCTATGCCATGCTCTGAAGCGTCTGTCTGCACAATAAATTCCTGGGAGTAGTCAGGGGCCTTGAGCACGGGGGCCGTGCACATGGCTTCCTTCAGGGCGTCAAAGGCTTTCTGACAAGCCTCTGTCCAATTCACCAACCTAGGTTGTTTCTTGGAAGTGAGTTCTGTCAAGGGTGACACAATGGTACCATAGCCCTTGACAAATCTGCTGTAGTATCCTGTGAGGCCTAAAAAGGCTCTCACCTCAGCCTGCGTTCTAGGTGGTTGCCAGGCCTTGATAGTTTCAATCTTGGCCTGGAGTGGCTGCACCTTGCCACCACCCACTAGGTGTCCCAAGTACACCACGGAACCCTGCCCAATCTGGCACTTACTAGCCTTGATGGTCAGGCCTGCCTGTTGCAGGGCCTGAAGCACCTCCTTGAGGTGAAGCAGGTGTTCCTCCCAGCTGGAACTGTAGACAGCTATGTCATCCAGGTAGGCTGCACAGAAGGCATCCTTGCCAGCTAGGACCCCGTTCACCAACCGTTGGAAGGTAGCGGGGGCATTTTTCAATCCAAACGGCATCACCCGGAACTGGTAATGGCCATCAGGGGTTGAAAATGCGGATCTTTCTTTAGCCCCCTCAGTCAGGGCGATCTGCCAGTACCCTGAAGTAAGGTCAAACGTACTCAGGAACTTGGCAGCGCCCAGCCTGTCAACGAGCTCATCAGCTCAGGGGATGGGGTGAGCATCAGTCCGTGTGACTGAGTTGAGACCCCGGTAGTCCACAAAGAACCAGAGTTCTGGCTTCGCACCTGGGGCAGTAGCCTTAGGGACCAACACCACTGGGCTGGCCCAGGGACTATTGGATTTCTCGATAACCCCTAGAGCTAACATCTTGGAGACCTCCTCCTTGATGCTGGCCTTCACCTTATCCGATAACCTGTAAATTTTGTTCTTCACAGGGAGACTGTCACCGGTGTCAATGTCATGAACACAGAGGTGGGTCAGTCCAGGAATAAGGGAGAACAGGGGGGAGAACTGCTCCAACAGCTCATAGCAGTCTCCTTTCTGGTTTAGAGTCAGGGAGTCAGAGAGAATGACCCCGTTCACTGACCCATCACCTTCTTGGGCAGAGAGGAGGTCGGGGAGAGGTTCGCTCTCCTCTTCCATTCCTTCATCTGTGACCAGAAGCATGTTGATCTCTGACCTCTCAAAATGAGCCTTTAGTCGGTTAACATGGAGCACCCTTAGGGGGTTCCTAGGGGTCTGGAGGTCCACTAGGTAAGTGGCCTCCCCTTTCCGCTCCTTTACTTCAAATGGGCCAGACCAGCGGTCCTGGAGAGCTCTGGGCTCTACTGGCTCCATTACACACACTTTGTCTCCAGGTTGAAACTCTACCAGGGTGGCCTTCTGGTCATACCAGCGTTTCATTACCTCTTGACTGGTCTCAAGGTTACTTTGGGCCTCTTTCCAGAAGCGGGTCATCTGGTTGCGGAGGGCCAACATGTAGCTGACCACATCCTGAGGGGGTGCCTTTGGAGCTTTCTCCAATCCCTCCTTGACAATGCTTAAGGGTCCCCTGACAGGGTACCCATAGAGAAGCTCAAAGGGGCTGAACCCTACCCCTCTCTGGGGGACCTCTCTGTAAGCAATGAGAAGGCATGGTAAGAGGACGTCCCACTTACGCCTCATGGCCTCAGGGAGGCCACCAATCATGCCTTTCAAGGTCTCGTTGAATCTCTCCACAAGACCATTAGACTGGGGGTGATAGGGTGTGGTGAACTTGTAGGTTACACCACACGCATCCCACAGAGACTTCATGTATGCAGACATGAAGTTAGTGCCTCTGTCAGACACTATCTCCTTGGGGAATCCCACACAGGTAAATATCCCCATCAGAGTTCTGGTCACCACCGGTGCAGTTACGGTCCTCAGAGGGATTGCCTCTGGGTAACGGGTGGCATGGTCCACCAAAACCAGGATGAACCTGTTGCCTAAGGCAGTTTTGGGGTCCAATGGACCAACAATGTCGATGTCCACCCTTTCAAAGGGGGTGCCAACGACAGGAAGTGGAATCAGGGTGGTTTTAACCCTTTTTCCTGCTTTACCACTGGCCTGGCAGGTAGGATAAGATCTGCAGAACTTATCTGAGTTTGTCCTCATTCTGGGCCAATAAAAGTGGGTGACAAGCCTGTTAAAGGTCTTGCCTTGCCCCAAATGTCCTGCCAGGGGAATGTCGTGAGCCAGACCCAGTAGGAAGGTTCGGTAACACTGGGGGACCACCAGCGTACGTGCTGCCCCAAAGGCCGGAACCTTAGGCTCACTGTAGAGGAGATCATTCTCCCAATATAGGTGGTGATCGCCAGAGGCTCCACCTGCTGCCTGGTTTGAGGCTTGTTTCCTCAGACCTTCTAGAGTGGAACATTCTTTCTGTGCCTTGCAGAATTCCTCCCTGGTGGGTACACCCTCAACTTGCCAGCCAGCAAGCTCAGGTAAGTCACCTAGGGTGGCAATGTCTTCCCCAGTTGGCTCGGGAGCCTCCTCCTCAGGAGCCCCGTCAGCCACTGCGGGAACTTCTGGGGCCGGTTTCCCGCGCCCCTTGTCCCTCCTCTTGGCAGCTCTCTGGGCCATCGTTCCAGGCTCCAGACGCCCTTGACTTCCCTCTCGGTCAGCCATGGACCGTGTGGTCATGCAGACCCACTCAGGTAACCCTAACATCTACAGGTGAGACCTGAGCTCCACCTCTTTCCAGGCAGTATGCTCAAGATCATTGCCTAACAGACAATCTACAGGCATCGCAGGACTCACAGCTACTTTCAGAGTACCAGAGACCCCCCCACTCAAAGGGAACCAGAGCCACCGGTAGGTGACTCTAAAGATTGTCAGCGACTATGACCTGGTGGAATGTATTAGGGACTATCTGCTCTGTTGACACCAGCTGACTCTTGATAGTAGTCATACTGGCTCCTGTATCACGCAGAGCCTCCACCTTCTGCCCATCAATGGTGACCCACTGCCTGTACTTGGAAGTATTTTGGGGCATGTGGGCTTTGGGCACCATTTCTCCCTCTCCCAGGGACACTAGGGAAATCTCTACCTGTTCCCCAAAGCTATCTGGGTCCATCTCCCCCCCGAGCGCTACACTAGTCAACCCAGGTGTCTGTCCGGTAGTGGACGGTGCTCTCTTGGAGCACTGGGGGTCGCCTTTATAGTGACCATACTGGTAACACTCCATGCATTTGGGGTTGGATTTTCCTGACCTGTCATATGTCCCTGGCTTCTTCACAAATCTGGAAAAGGAAGGGTCGCCACCCCCTCCCTGGGAATTCTTTTGGGTCCCTTTGGAGAGTTCCTTATCTGTAAGTTTATCTCCCCCCTCTTTCTTCTGTTGGGAACCCTGACCACCTTTGTGGGAGTCCCCCCCAGGTACCTTCTTGGACACTCTGGTGCTAACCCAGAGGTCCGCCTCCTCAGCAAGCTTCCTGGGATCAGTCAGCTTACTATCCACTAAGTGCTGGCGCAACTCTGTATAAGTAGTATTAAGCATATGCTCTCTCAGAATCAAGTCATATAAACCTTTATAATCATCTACTTTGTTGCCCCGCACCCATCCATTCAGTGCCTTACTGGAGAAGTCAAACAAATCTACCCATGTTTGTGTGGTTTGTTTGGTGCTGTCCCTGAACCTCTGACGGTATCCCTCAGGGGTCAGCCCAAACTTGGCAAGTAAAGTGGCTTTCTGAAGTGGGTATGTGTTTTGATCAGGTTGATCCAATGTGAGGAGTGTGTCCCTCCCTAATGGCGGTACATAACCCCACATAGCTACCCCCCATTGCCCTTCAGGAACCTCATGAGCCCTTAGTGCAACTTCATAAGCAGCTAACCATTTATCTATGTCATCTCCCACCACAAAACTGGGCACCACATTTTTGGGTATACGAACCTTCTTTTCTCCAGCAGGTACTGTCAGTATGCTGCCACCATTATTGCTGGATTCAGACTGCTTTGCCTTGAGATCCAGCTCCTTGAGACTCAGTTCATGAGCCAATAACAGTTTCTTTTCAGCCAAGGCTCTCTCAGCTGCAGCTTCAGCTCTTTCAGCTTCAACCTGTTTGGCTGCTCTTTCAGCCTCAGCTTGCTTGGCTTCTCTTTCTGCCCTTCTTTCCTCCTGTTGAGCCTCAATTTTCAGTTTTGCCATTTGCAATTGGGACTCCTTTTCCTCTCTCCTTTCCTCTGCGGTCAGGCTTTGCACAGAGACACTGCTCCCTGGTCTGGAAGGGGGCACAATTGCAGTGGTAACACCATCCACAGATAGTGAAAACTCCTCTGAGGGGCCATTTTCTGGCTCCTCTTCCTCGTCATCCTCTTCTAAATGGGCTTCTGCCCAGGCTCTCAGTGCCACTTGAAAGTCCTCCTTTTTGGAGGCCCCTTGGGTGGGTACCCTCATTGCCCTGCAGAATCCTCTTAGTTGTTTGACCGTATATGTATCCAACCGGACTAGGTCAAAGTCTCTTGTCTGAGACCCAGTCAGAGACATGTTGAGTGAGGATTTAGTTTTTGAAAATTGTCAGGAAAAATGAATTTGCAAAAAGAGATAAAAATCAGGTTGACCTTCAACTGTGGGTAGGTAGTGAAATACTTAGCTACTGTATGTCACTGCACAAATACAAGTCCTATCCTCACCGCTGATCACCAATGTTAGAAATTGGGTTTTTGGTTGGCAGTCAGGTTACCCCCGTCCAAGCAAAAGCCCTCACTCTAGTCAGGGTAAATCACACACAATCCAAGATTATCCTGTGCCCACCCTCTGGTAGCTTGGCACGAGCAGTCAGGCTTAACTTAGAAGGCAATGTGTAAAGTATTTGTGCAATAAATCATACAATACCACCATATAACACCACAAAAATACACCACACAGTGTTTAGAAAAATATATAATATTTATCAGGATAATTGTAGGTCAAAAAGAATACAGTTGTAATGTGAGATTGTAGAGATATCACTGAAAAGTGATATAAAGTGTCTTAAGTCTTTAAAATATAAACAAAGTCTCTTTCAAGCACAAGTACCTGGTTTGGAGTGGAAAACAATCTCCTCAGAGGGCCACAAAAGAAGAGGTGCATGGAAAAAGGGTGTGTGCGTCGATTTCGCCCCAGCACACACGGACTTGCTTAGTTATTTTCCACGCAGGGAAGTCGGGCGTCGTTTTCCGGCGCGCGGACAGTCTCTTTCTGTGGATCGCGGGGATTACCAGATGTCCCGGGTCTGTGCGTGGATTTTCCTGCTTGTTTTCCGGCTGCGCGTCGTTCTGCGGGGCTGCGTGACGAAATTACGATCTCACGGCAGGCGTCGCGTCGATTTCTCCTCTAGAGGTCGGGCGGCGTTGTCCTTGCGAAGCTGTGCGTTGGATTTCCGGTCGTCCCGAAGGCGTCGCGTCGATCAGCGTCGGTGTACGGCGTTTTTCTCGCCGCGGAACAAGCTGTGCGTCGAAATTTTCGCCGCACGGAGCGTCCAATTGAAAAAGAGAAGTCTTTTTGGTCCTGAGACTTCAGGGAACAGGAGGCAAGCTCTATCCAAGCCCTTGGAGAGCACTTTCACAGCCAGACAAGAGTTCAGCAAGGCAGCAGGCCAACAGCAAGGCAGCAGTCCTTTGTAGAAAGCAGACAGGTGAGTCCTTTGAGCAGCCAGGCAGTTCTTCTTGGCAGGTTGTAGTTTCTGGTTCAGGTTTCTTCTCCAGCAAGTGTCTGATGAGGTAGGGCAGAGGCCCTGTTTTATACCCAAATGTGCCTTTGAAGTGGGGGAGACTTCAAAGAGTGGCTAAGAAGTGCACCAGGTCCCCTTTCAGTTCAATCCTGTCTGCCAGGGTCCCAGTAGGGGGTGTGGCAGTCCTTTGTGTGAGAGCAGGCCCTCCACCCTCCCAGCCCAGGAAGACCCATTCAAAAAGCAGATGTATGCAAGTGAGGCTGAGTACCCTGTGTTTGGGGTGTGTCTGAGTGAATGCACAAGGAGCTGTCAACCAAGCCCAGCCAGACGGGGATTGTAAGGCACAGAAAGATTTAAGTGCAAAGAACTGCTCACTTTCTAAAAGTGGCATTTCTAGAATAGCAATATTAAATCCAACTTCACCAGTCAGCAGGATTTTATATTACCATTCTGGCCATACTAAATATGACCTTCCTACTCCTTTCAGATCAGCAGCTACCACTTCAATACTGTATGAGGGCAGCCCCAATGTTAACCTATGAAGGGAGCAGGCCTCACAGTAGTGCAAAAACGAATTTAGGAGTTTTACACTACCAGGACATCTAAACTACACAGGTACATGTCCTGCCTTTCACCCACACAGCACCCTGCTCTAAGGGTTACCTAGGGCACACATTAGAGGTGACTTATATGTGGAGAAAGGGGAGTTTAAGGCTTGGCAAGTACTTTTAAATGCCAAGTCGAGGTGTCAGTGAAACTGCACACACAGGCCTTGCAATGGCAGGCCTGAGACAAGGAAAAAGGTGCTACTTAAGTGGGTGGCAAAACTAGTGCTGCAGGCCCACTAGTAGCATTTAATCTACCGGCCCTATGCACATAGAGTGCACATTACTAGGGACTTATAAGTAAATTAATAGTCCAATCAGGTATGATTCAAGGTTACCATGTTTTAAGTGAGAGAGCATATGCACTTTAGCACTGGTTAGCAGTGGTAAAGTGCGCAGAGTCTAAAAGCCAGCAAAAACAGTGTCCAAAAAGTGGAGGGAGGCAGGCAAAAAGTCAGGGGTGACTACCCTAAGGCTGTCAGGTCTAACACGCCTTATTTAAACCCCCGTGCAAAAATGGCGCACGGGAGTGGGCGGGTCAAAAAAAATGACGTCCAGCCGCTTTTGCGTCATTTTTTAGCACCTGGTCAGGGCAGGCGTTAAGGGACCTGTGGGCTCGGAAGGAGCCCAGAGGTGCCCTCCCATGCCCCCAGGGACACCCCCTGCCACCCTTGCCCACCCCAGGAGGATGCCCAAGGATGGAGGGACCCATCCCAGGGAAGTTAAGGTAAGTTCAGGTAAGTATTTTATTTTTTATTTTTTTGTGGCATAGGGGGGCCTGATTTGTGCCCCCCCTACATGCCACTATGCCCAATGACCATGCCCAGGGGACAGAAGTCCCCTGGGCATGGCCATTGGGCAAGGGGGAATGACTCCTGTCTTTGCTAAGACAGGAGTCATGTCAATGGAGGGTGGGAGTCAAAAAAAATGGCGCAACTCGGGTTGAGGCAGATTTTTTGCCTCAGACCGACTTGCCCCATTTTTTGACGCCCAAGCTCCATTTTCCCCTACGCCGGCGCTGCCTGGTGTGGGTCATTTTTTTTTACGCACACCAGTCAGCTCCGCCGGCTAACGTCATTCCATAAATAAGGCGCCCGCATGGCGCTTTGGAATGGCGTTAGCCGGCGTTAACATTTTTGACGCACAACTGCGTTGGCGCAGTTGTGCGTCAAAAAGTATAAATATGGCCCATGGTTTCTTCCTCGAGGATGGAAGCGAATGTTGCAAGTGTGAAAGTTTAAGGTACGGTTTCCTTTCTGACTTTCTGAAGCAGCAACATTTGTTGGCATTATTGGTTGGAACTAACAAAAAGTCTGTTTACGTTGGCTGAGCAATGGGTTACTGGAAATGGGGGACAGGATGTGGTGTAACGGCCAGAGCTGCTAACCTAGGACCTGGGGAACCAGGCTCAAGCCTTGGCATCAGCTCTATATCCTGTGATTTTCGGCAAATCACCTAATCTCCCCTGTGCCTACCAAAAATAATGTGTCCTTGTGTAACGTAACTGGTGCTCATGTAAAGCACCCCAATACCTTCAAGTCGAGTTTGTTACATAGAGTAAGGACCACTTACTGTGGGGTCCATAAGTTACTCGGACCTGTGATAGAGCAGTGTCACATCTCACAGAGAGCGTTACATGTGTGACACCCTCCCTACAGTGCTGCACATATGATTGCTACTGCCTACTTCATGAACAAGCAAACGGGGCCTTTGATCCTAGGTAGTGAATTCCAAGGGTTAGATAAACAGGGCCGTGGGTGGTCACTCCAGGACCTAACACACAGACAGTGGTCCCTTCTGCAGCACCCGCTCTCGATGCCACAAACTTGAACAATTGGAATGCCATAGTTTTATTGCACAATGCTCTCTTCATCCCAAACCTGTAAAATGGATACTGTTTGTCACTATTGTTTCCTAAAGTCTCTTTAGTTCCACCCCAATTTGGTTGAGCCAATCAGCAGTGCTTAATTTGAGCTAGTGGTGCCCACCGGCACTCATTTTTGGGGACGGCACTTATTTTAAATCATCATACATTGACTGCAAGCAAGAGAGGAAAGAACGCAAATAGAGAAAGATATATGAAGAGAAAGACGGGAAAACCGTGGTGAGAGAGAAATCTGGAACTTGCACAAGTCAGAAAAAGAAAGCTCAGCCAAACGTGTGGATAGAAGATAATTAAAATAAACCGCAGCCAAACGTGTGCAAGGAAGATACAATAATTTAGAATTCACTTTAAAAAGTTCATGTTTATTTCAGGGAGCTCAATCTCACCCAAAATAAACAGAGTAAGCACAGCCATATGTGCGAACAGAAGATACATTTAATTTTTTTTAAAAGGAACAAAAGGGAACCTTCCGAAAACACAGGCTAATCGGAAAGCAACTAGAAAAATAGTCTGTACACCTACTGACATAGCCAAAAGTGCAAGAACACAAGTAACAAGTCACTGCTCCGTAGTCGCGACCAAATTGCCAAAAGGAGGGACAACAAATTAAGTTTAGCCACATACATGCAAGCTTTTTTAAAGGACATGTAAACAAACAAATCAACAATGATGGGCGATATGTCAGCCCACAGAGCAGATACAGCACGTCTTGAAGAGACAGTGCATGTGCTGCCTAGGCGAAACCTAAAAATCAGCAACTTCACATGGTGAATGAAGCTGGGTATAAACACCTCAGCCTTATTTTCAAATTGTGACTTCTAAGCGGGGGAAATCGTAATGCCCTAGACAGATAGTTTTTGTGTTGCTGGCGATAGTGCACATTAATGGATTTAAACATTCTTTGCTGCATGCAGCTGTACAAGTCACATAAAGTAGTGTCTTGTCAAGTGGTGAAGGGCATGATAAGGTTGTCAGCATTTTTTTACATTTGAGAATTCAAAAACGAAAGTGCCAGACCCTTTGTTTTTCTTTCATATAGTGAACAAAAGCAACCAGAGAAGTTATCAGTAACTTAACCTATGTATCTACTCTCTGAAATATGATTGTAATGTTGTTTGCAGCATTCAGGCGTGATGCTACAGTTTAATTGTGAAGGCTCTCTTAAGGTTTCTCCTGAACACGCGTTTTTGACAAGGTCAAATTGGAAGACCACAAAACACCCCACTCATGGCTATAAAACCTTGAAATGTATGCTGTGGGATATCAAAATCAAAACGCGTGATTGAAATTCATAGTAGGAGATTTAGTTGGGGCTATGCTGCCCCCTTAAGGGCATTTAAAAATATGTCAGCGACAGAGCACATTGAATTTCATATGGAAAACTGTGGACCTCAATCTTTGAGTTTTATTTCTGCTGTTTACTTTTCCACGAGTGCCTCCTTTAGGATTCAAAACACCAAATTTAATACTTTAAGATTCAAAACACCAACTTTAATACAATTCAAAACCTTGTGCTGGTCCTTTTTGGAGCAAGAAAATTTTACTTTTGGATTTGAGAATTTCTCTATTTATTTTAAGAACTGTATGGATAATTTTCTTGTTTAGAGTTGTTTTATGGATTATTTTTGCAAAGTTGCATTCATTTATCGAAGTGCTTTATTTAAAAACAAATTATAATAATGTACGTAACATACTCCAAGCATTTGCCATTATAATTGTCCTTAGACTCAACCCATGAGGACCAACTGTGGGGTCTTTATTGCTAGACATTCTGGGACTGTTCATGTCACTTTCGGCATAAAGGTACATTTACCAGGGGGGGCTCCTCTGCAGTGGCGGAGGAGCACCATCCCACTGACTAAGAGCCAGCAGCAGCATATCATTTTATATTTCAGCTGCTGGCTCAGCCAGCAGGTGCAAGGAGGGGCGGGGCTGGGCCTCAGGAGGTGGGAGGGGAGATGAGGACTAGTGTCCACTAAGTGCACATGTGTGTTTGGACGGCCTAAGACGGCCATCCAAACACACATTGTCACTTAGGTTTCACAGCTGGACTGGAGAAAGTGCACAGACTGAGAGGCCAGTTTGGTGCACGACTGCATGTCTGAACGCTTGCAACTGGCAAATATGAATAGGATCTTGTTGCTTGCATACTTAAAAATGACCTTTTGAAATCTGGGGCTTGAAAATACGTTTGTAGACCCTCAGTCGTTGCCAGAAAATGCAAAAGAGGTTGTGAAGCAGCGCTTTAGAGAGTATACTATGAACCTCAGACTGCAGGGTGTGCTGAAGTTGAGATCAGTTGAGCCTTACACCCAGATTTCTACTACAGACTCATTGGAATCTTACTTGGCCTGTTTTAAGAGTCCATTAGTATGCCTTTTCTTAACCATGGTCAAGCTAAACTTAATCCACTTCAGAGTAGCTTTTCCTACGCAGTGTATATGGTGAAGAAATCTGCCCCCTTGTCTTTTTGACTCGAAGCCCAAGCAGAGCACTTGTCACTTTATTTTATTTTCTACATTGTATACTGACCCAAGATTCGTTTTCATACTGCCAATGTTGCGTAGGGCAGATATTGGATATTATAAGGAAGCAATGATCTATATACAAAAACTTTTGACAATCAAACTTGCCATTTTATATTAAATTTTATTAGATCTGCTACTGCTTTTAGGAAACACTATGAACTGCTTGATCTACCTGCACAACTGTAATTGGATATATGCTATGGAATTTGAATGCTGTACAATCTCCCTCCTAGTAATAGGGAAGGGTATGTTTCTGATTGTTGATATTTGATAATCTGTTATTTTAGTTATATTTATGGTACACATGCACGGTCATGATGTAAAGCCATATGTTTTAGAATTTTAACTGTATATAAAGGGTTTTTAAGTGTTTATATGGCAATTGTCGAATAAAGAACGATTTTGACTGAATGACTTACACTATCAAGTACTCCCCACTACTTTATCTCACCTTCCAGATTCCTGCTTTCACTCTTTGTGACAATTTTTCTGTCTTTCGCTTCCCACTTCTTTCTCCTTGTGTGTTTTTCTCTCTCTCTTTGCTCACAGTCAATGTCTGATGAGGAAAAATAACTGCTGGTAACCAAAAATGAGTGCCAGTGGGCCCTGTAGGTATAAGGATTCCCAAACTTCCTACACCCAATATTTTACCACAACAGAACAACCACTGGTTGATGAATTAGAGATAGTGTTAAGTAAACCTCAAACTTCAGCAATTCAGAGCCCCGTTTTATTACACATTACATTGCATTAGCACCTAAGCACTATCCCACTGCATAAATATTGATTCTGTCCAGTCTATACTAATGTCATCCGGAGAGGGCAGGACAAACCAGATACATGAACAACAGCAAACTATTACGAATGGGTAGGGCACAGTGCACCAGCGAAAGATCCTTGGAAAAAGGTACAGTATGAGGAGCCTGTTAGAAAGATTTTGTCGAGAACAGCAAGGACAACATAAATGAAAATAAACAAACAGGACTGTGTTCAACAATATCAATCAGTCAATCAGTTATTTGTATAGAGCAACTTCTCACTCATGGGGTCTCAAGGCATTGGTGAGGGGGGCGCTGATCAGTTGAAGAGCCAGGTCTTGAGATTCTTCTTTAACTCATTCAGCGTAATAATAAAAAGTGAAATGTGCATGGGGGAATACATCCATTTTGAAAAATATGGCTAGCAGGCCCAAATTATAGACTTGTTAACAATGGTGGGACAAACACTTCTTCATGTCATGGGAACATTGTTTCAAAGGCATTTGCAAAATATCCGTGGATAGATCGAGAGTAAATCCACAATTTGCACATTGTTCATGATGCACAAAAATAAAAATGCACAAAACCTTTAACAGCTCCACTGGCAACCACCGGCTCAATATGAATGAGTGAATTAGAGCACAGTTTACCATGAAATTTGTTAAATGCCCACAAACTCATGAATTTGCAGGAACCTACAAGGCCCAGTCCGATCCTATCACTCCCTAGGAATGGTCAGACATTTACTCAAGCAAATGGCAGGAGCATCTCCCCTTCTGGGTGGGAAGGGGATTCAGATCACCTCCAAACTTGGAGGCTCAGGGTTTCTTGGTGGTAAAATGTTTTTCTTAATGGAGAAATTAAAAAACTGCACAGATACACATTTGGCAACATTTCACCAGGTTGGATTAGTACAGTTTGTAGAATTCCATGTTTTTAAAAATGGAAGCCAGAGAAAAAATGTCAGATCATTTTCACAATGATATGCCTGAAAGATGAAACTTGTTCACCCTTCCAGGCACAATACTGGCAATAAGAAAGTATAGAGAATGCCATGCAATAATCTATATCACATGGAATTGCCTCTTTACTTTCGAAATTTGGAATACACTATTGAGTTAGTGCATTCATACTTAATGAGTAGGGCCCACTAACCCAAACTATTTAGTAAATCTTTCAGTTGGAATGCAGTCACCTCAAATTCATTGGCATAGTTATGAGCTTTTTTGTATACAACAATTGCTTCAGAGATTTGATTATTTCTTAAACATCGTACAATATTAGATTCAAAACATTATTATAGCGCATAAAAAGAATTTCACAATGATGCAATGTTATAGACATTTAGGGCCAGATTTACAAGGCCCTTGCACCCCTTAGCGCCACATTTGTCGCACAATGTTTGCTGCAAATGTGACGCTAATGGGCCACTACCATATCCCCATATTTACAAGGTGGTACAAACTAGGTTTGCACCAACTAGTAAACCCTTTGCGCCACATCATGCATAATATATGCATGATGTATGCAAAGGGGGCGTTCCCTCGTTAGAGGGTCGCTAAACATGGGGCAATGGAATCTACAAGATTCCATTTCGCCATTTTGCCATTTCTAGCCTCATTTTTAACACCTGCTTAAAGCAGGTGTTAAAATGAGGCTGCCATTGATTTCAATGGGCCTTTTAACACTATACTGGATTTGCATCATTTTTTTACGCTAATCCAGTATAGCGATACAATAGCATTAAAAAAATGAAGCTATTACCCCTAACATGCGCCATGGTGTGCCGTATTGTAAATACGGCGCTGCCATGGTGGCGTTAGGGTACACAAGGGGGCCGCAAGAAAAGTGCTGCATCACTAGTGCAGTGCCACTTTCTTGTAAATATGGCCCTAAATGTTCTTCAGTGTTCATTATATATCCATACTCTCAATACTCCTAATCATGTTGAATAATACCAGAGGGGAGCAGAGAGCATGAAGTGAACAGTGATAGAGCGTTCCGACCTAATAAATTACCTGTATGTGGACGCTCTTAGGTCGATGAATCTTTTGACCAAGTGGGGCTCTCCTCACCCTAGATCAGTCAATTTAATCAAATCAATAATCAATAACGAACATAAGCAATGCCCTGATCAACATAACACTTCACAATTAATCCAGAAAACATTTCGGCGAACTATGACCTTTCGGCCATAAATAACCACACCAGTTTATTCAAAGTTAATGAATTTATTTCCCTATATTAACAAAGCTAGCACAATATAAATGTGTCTCAACACCAAATGATATATGTAAATGAACATTAATAGCTGTCCATAACGGCGGAAAAGATGCAATCTATGCAGCATTTGAATAACGAGGCATTCGATAATAGCAATGCAAATCACTAAAACTATAATCTGTAATGAGCTAATTGCATACATTGGTCAGCATAACAAGGTCTCAAATTGCATCGTGCAACAAATGAATCCTCATCTATCCTCAAATTAGCATCTGCATGTGGGACTTCATGCGAAAACAATTTAGCAACATTAATTTGGAAAACTCCTAACTAGGGCTCTTATAAAAAATCAGCAGTTGGTTACCTAAAAAGAAACACAATGCAATTGTACATTTCCTTTCATATTTACCAAATTCAATCAGCATTCAAGGAAGTCTTCGTCTCACAGGTACCGGTTTCGATCAGCATGGATACCGGTTTCGATCAGCATGGGACGGGGCAAAGGGGCAGGGTGGACGGGGCAATTGCCTCACAGCGGCAAGATAAAGGACAAAACTACTACTTCATGCAAAGGGACGAATCAAAGTTAAAGTCTCTAGGGCGAGAATCTCTTTCTCTCGATTAGAGAAAGCATCAAAGTCTCTTTCAAAATGGCGTCGCAGCAAGATGGGCCATAATAGCTGCAATGTCCTGCAAAATGGCGGGTAAAGCTGGTAATGGCGAATGAGGCGAATAATAGCAGCAGCCCCTTTCTCCTTGTGCACCTGGTTTAAATAGACAACAGTTCAAATCCAGTAGGGTCTTCCATTGGAGGGTTCATAGGTTGGCTTCAAATTGTCCAATCAAAAACTACAGTTCACAAGCTTCTACCTAAGCATAAAGGTAACATCGGGAACGTAAGTTGCAACATATTTTACCAATTAACTCATTTTCAGAGTGTCCATTGTCTGCACCTGCAAATTGACCTTGGAGCGAAGAAGAAGATGCCAGGCTGGCACGAAACCTTAAAGATAAGCATGCGAACCGATCTCACTGGAAAAGTACAGCTTCAAGCAAGAATACACGTTTTACTAGCACATTGGAAAAACACGAGCATCTAAATCGTGAGACAAGGCAACTAGGCCAAAGCCTCCACTAAAGTTATGCTAAGCTAAGACATTTCTAACAAGCAAATCATGGCACACGTTTACGATTATGTCAAATACTACAATTCTAATACATCACGTTATATAAAGCACGCTTATAAATGTTGGCAAACTACTCTGAGGGCACATTTGTCCCCGTACAATCTTTATTATTTCGGTTAAAGCCACACTTGATTATTGCAGTACTACGTTTATGCGCTAATAAATGTAAAACCTTCATTTCTGCGTCATCAATCCCTCCTCTGATGGCTACTTGTCATCACACAAAACTATTCCCACAAATTTTATTCCATTAAAATTCTGTCAGTTCTCTTTGCCTTTTAGTTCCCCTTGTTCTTGCCTTGTATTCTTCTGCCATTCTTTTCATCATTTTCTCTTCCTTCCTTCTTTTAATTCTTGCCATGATCATTAATATTCCCCTTTTTATTCCCCAAATCCCAAAGATACAAATCAGTACTATTAATATTCCCTGTATTATTTTTAGCAATATTCCATTCCAAATGCCACCAAGCCAATTTCCCACTGAAGCAATTCCCTTTCCAACCTTCTCCCAAACTCCTGGTTCTTTCAATTCCTTCAAGTCTGCACTCTCTTTTGTTAGATTAGCAAGCATTGTTTTAATTTTCACACTGTTGTCTGGTATATACGTGCAACAGTGTCGCGCACCAAGCATTTTGCAAACGCCGCCATCCTTTGCTAAAAGAATGTCTAGGGCAAGCCTGTTTTGAAGAGTCATAGCTCTTTCTGCTGCAAGTTCAGCATCCATCAGGATTATAGCACCTGAAAACTTTGTCAACATGTTATCCACTATAGTAGACAACTTTCTTATTTTGATGGAATTCAACACAACTCCCAATGAAGGAATCATGGCTCCAAATATATCTCCTACCACAGCAGCTGCGGTCTCTCTTTTCTGGATACGATGAGATCCAGGCGTCTTTGAAATCACCGATGGGTCATCCAGTTGATAAACCTTTGGGAACACTATACCCAAATAACATCTCCCCCACCATCCCTTTGGAAGACGATAATAGGCATTATGCCCACAAATGTAATATACACCTGGTATGACAGGGTCAAGTCCGTTCAGCATGAATGTCCATTTGGCCTTAAAGATAAACGTATGTTTACATTCACTCGCTCCTACAAAAATGTTGTCATAATAAGATTCACCTCGATATATACAAAATTTCCCTACATGCCAAGCATCTAAAGCTATTCTCCCTTGTGTTCTTATTGCGGCAAAAGCATAATGATCTACTGAAGTCCTCTTATTTAGCTCTTTTTCTAATTTCGCATTCATTTGTGCCCTTCTATCATCTGTGCGATCTAAAAAGCTTATTTCTACTGCAGAGAGCGAGCAGGGAAGATTGTCCCTATGTGCGTGAGCCGTTTCAAAAGGTTGCATTGGCTCGAAAAATTCCCTCATTATTTTAGCATCCCAATCTTTAGCAATCTGGCTTAGCTGCGTGATTATAGGAACATATGCAAAGGTAACATCATAATTCGAGTAAAAATACTGTATGTTTGTCTGACCATAAAACCTAGAAGTTACTATACTACATGTAATCCCATATGTAAGAGGCATGTGGTGATAAGTCACCCCTTCTTTTACCGATGTCGGTATCTGTGTACACACATAACAATCTTTCGCATCCATAGTCTCAACATATTCTGTTAGCAAGCGATAGAAAACGTTATATGAAAGTTCCTTTTTATCATGCAAGTGTCTCTCATCTAATTCTAGTCTTTTCAATGCGGTTAGTTCAGTGACAGTAACAGGAACAGGAGTAGAAGCACCAATTTTCTCATTCTCACCCTTACCATGCGTTGCAAGCACTATTGCCATTATTATTAGTACACATGCAGCTATCAAGCCTATACACGCATATTTACAATATCTCATTCTACTGTTTTGTGTAGCGTACCTAGTCATGATCTGTATAGAATCAGAGAGCTAGAAGCACCTATAAAAAGAAACTATTTAGCAATTCAGTTACAAAGCTGAACGAGCGCAATGTTCACACAGTTCTCTTCAGGAGCCCAGTCACTTATCGGTTAGCAGCATTTGTCTCAATTCGGCAATAACTCAATCCTTTTTTTTTTTTCTGTTAGCAACGTTGTCTCAAATCAGGTTTAAGAGTCAATCAGGTTATCAAAGTCTTATCAAGTTAGCAAATGTCTCATCCGGTTTAGCAATGTCTCAGCTGGTTATATCACGTTATATTATAGCAATGTCATTTCTCAGCTTTTCAATCAACAGTGTCCATAAAACTTTTCTTTTCTATTGGTATCTCTTCTTCTTCGTTCTCGAGGCTAAGAGATACAAATTCGTCAGTCCAATCGTCATTGACTACATATGCCCATTCTGGACGGGAATATCTCCGGTTTGGTATTCTTTTCCTTTTCAATTTTGCCTCTCTCTTTGATTATGCCTCACTGGTACTTTCCTCTTTGGCAAAGTCTTTTTCTTCACTTGGTGTTGGTACCACGACAGACACTTCCTTTCTTTTCTCCTTCACTTTTGGCCCTTCACCGTCATTCAACTTTTCTCTAGTCTTTGCTTTTACTGGTGATATATTTGGTCTTTTCTTCGCACTGTGTCCATTTGATGGACTTGCGATCTCTTCTGATGAGGTTTGAGCAGTTTCGTTCTGTTCTGCCTTGTCCCCTCCTTCTGGAGAGTCAATCACGTTTTCCTTTTCTTTTTCTGTGCCGTCTGCTTCTGGGAAAGCCCTCCTCTGATCAGGCTCTCCTGCTTCTTCACCTCTTTCGAGCCCTCTGTCACCGTTACTTTCTTCAGGCTCTTTGTCACTTTCAGCTGCTTCAGGCTCTTTGCTACCTTCAGCTGCTTCAGGCTCTTTGTTGCCTTCAGCTGCTTCGTCGCTGTCTGAGGCTTCTCCTTGGTCTTCCCCAAGTGAATCGGTTGTTTCGTCCTCAGAGAATATTTCTCTCTCTTCTATTTCTGCCTGTTCGCTTCTAGTTCTGTTTTGCTCTGTCTCAGCGCTTGACACTTTGTTATCAGGAACTGGCAGTTTCAGCGCTTCAACTTCCTCATCTGTGGGACACAACACTTTCTTTGTATGACTGGCGTGAATCCAGTTGGGAACTCCCGCACACTTCACAGCGGTAGTGGTCGTCAGGATCACTTGGAAAGGGCCTTTCCAACGGGGTTCCAGACACGACTTCCTCACGTGCTTCTTTACCACGACCCAGTCACCTGCTCTCAGTGTGTGTCCTGGACCTTGGATCGGTGGCAAGGTGGTTGCTTCCACCTGGTGAGAGAAAGAGCGAACCACGTCAGCCAGACCTTTGCAGTAGTCTAACACCATATCATCTGTAATATTCAAAAGCGCATTTGCGGGAACTGCAGGAAGTCTCATGGCCCTGCCCATGAGAATCTCGTGCGGGGACAATCCAGTCTTTCTGTCAGGAGTGTTTCTCATTGACATTAACACCAAAGGCAATGCGTCAGGCCATTTCAAATTTGTCGATGCACATATTTTCGCCATTCTTGATTTCAGTGTACCATTCATTTGTTCCACCAGTCCTGAGGCTTCTGGGCGATAGCTACAATGCAGTTTTTGCTCAATGTTCAGCGCTGCGCAAAGTAACTTTATCACCTCGTTATTGAAGTGACTTCCTCTATCTGATTCTAAAGAGATCGGGAATCCGAAACGTGGTATCAACTCCCTCAACAATAGTTTTGCAACTGTAAGGCTGTCATTTCTACGTGTGGGGTATGCTTCAATCCAGTGACTAAAAATGCACACAATCACCAACACATACTTCAGACCTCCATGCACAGGCATTTCAATAAAGTCCATCTGCATTCTGCTGAAAGGGCCGCCTGCCCTACCGATGTGGCTCACGTTCACAACCGTTCCCTTTCCTGGGTTCATCTGTTGACAAATGACACATTGATGGCAGACTGCTTCTGCAACTTGACGGAATCTGGGGTTAAACCAATCAGTTTTGAACAATCTCATCATGGCATCTCTCCCTAGGTGAGCCTGCCCATGATAGAACCGCGCTAGCTGCGATAAGAGACAATTTGGCAAAACAAATTTTCCCTCATTTGAAACCCATAACTCATCTGGTCTTTTTGTACATTGTGATTTAATCCAGGAAGCTTTTTCATCCTCCTTGACGCTATTCTGTAATGCTTTTAGTTCATCCATTGTATCCACGACCTTCAAGGCAAATGCTTCAGCTGGTTCGAGCTCTGGCTCACTTATCGAATTCCATTCATCCCTGAGCAATATACAGTTCAAGGCACAAAATCTTGCGACTTGATCCGCATATGCATTTCCCAGGGAAACATAGTCCTGTCCTTTTGTATGGGCACTACACTTTACCACTGCAATTTCGGCTGGCATCTGAATGGCGTGTAACAATTCCCTTATTCTCTCCCCGTTTTTCACTGGGGACCCTGAAGAGGTCAGGAAACCTCTCTGTGACCATAATTGCCCAAAGTTGTGCACAATTCCAAACCCGTACTGACTATCAGTGTAAATGGTAACCTTCATCAATGTAGACAGTTGGCATGCTCTTGTAAGGGCTACAAGCTCTGCTACTTGTGCGGAATAGACTCCTTGAAGCCAGGACGCTTCCAAGACACCTGTTACAGTACATACAGCATATCCTGCTTTCAATATTCCCAATGCATCTCTTAAACATGACCCATCAACAAAAACAATTTGGTCATTTTCATCAAGCTTAGTATCCTTAATGTCAGGTCGGGGTTTTGTGCAAAATTCAGTCACCTGAAGACAGTCGTGCTCGACGTCCTCAGCGTTCTCAATTTCAGCATTTTCACCGGGAAGCAAGGTTGCTGGATTCAACGTAGTGCACCTTTTCAGCTGCACATTCGGTGAGCCCAGAATTATTGTTTCATACCTTGTGAGTCTTGCTCCAGTCATGTGTTGCGTTCGGGAGCGGGTCAAAAGTATCTCAACTGAGTGAGGGACCATGACTGTTAATGAGTGTCCCATCACTATTCCTTCACTCTGAGTGAGGCTGATACCAACTGCTGCTACGGCACGCAAACACCCAGGCAGTGCTGCTGCGACCGGATCCAAAGTATCTGAAAAATACGCTACTGGTCTGTTTATGCCACCATGGGCTTGGGTCAAGACAGACAAAGAACATGCATCACGTTCATGACAAAACAATGTGAAAGGCTTTGTGTAATCAGGCATACCTAAAGCTGGAGCCCTGCAAATGCATTCTTTCAATTCAATAAAAGCATCCATCTCATCTCCTTTCAGCTCAATTTCATCCAATGCATCCTTCTGGGTCAGTTTCAGTAAGGGCTTTGCTAGAGTTGAGAAGTTGGGAATCCACTGGCGACAGTAGCCCACCATCCCCAAAAACTTCCTCACCTCCCTCCTTGTCTTTGGTGGACTCATTTGAAGTATACTTGTTATTCTTTCCTTCATTATTCTCCGTGACCCTTTCTCTATTTGATGTCCCAAATATTTCACTTTCTTCTGACAGAACTGCAACTTTGAAGGAGACACCTTGTGTCCATTCCTTCCCAAATGGTTCAGCAGAGCAATGGTGTCGGCTGTGCAGCCACTTTCTGTCTTAGACGCAATCAGTAAGTCATCGATGTACTGTACTAGGGTTGACTCGAATGGCAATTCTAACGCTTCCAAGTCTTTCTTTAGGATCTGATTGAAAATTGACGGTGACTCAGAAAACCCTTGAGGAATTCGACACCAACTGTAAACTCTGTCTAAGAATTTGAAACAAAAGAGAAATTGGCTGTCCTCATGAAGAGGCACCGAAAAGAATGCTTGTGACAAGTCGATGACTGAGAACCACTCGGCATCGCAAGGAACTTGAAACATTATCACAGCTGGATTCGGTACTACGGGGCAACATTTAACTATGATGTCATTTATTTTCCTCAAGTCCTGCACAATTCGGACCTTTCCACTCGGCTTTATCAGTCCCATGATTGGTGAATTACATGGACTGCTTAACACTTCTTTCAGTACTCCCTGTTTTACAAACTCGTCAATGAGTTGGGCAACTTTCATGAGGGTGTCTTGTGCCATGTGGTATTGTGGGGTCTGGGGAAAGGTTACATTGGGTTTTACGGTCACTTTCACTGGTTCCACTCCTTTCACCAATCCCACCTCTTTTCCTGTCATATCCCACACTTCCTTTCCGACTGTTTCCCGTAACTCAGCTGGAATATCTGCTTCAGTTATCATCGGAAAAAGGTTAATCAAAGGATATTCTTCATCGACAGTTTCCATCTTATCCCCTTCTACACTTTCCTCATCTTCCTCATCACTGTTCGTCTGAATTCTTATTCCATTGTTCGAACACATAATCGAACATCCCAATTTGCACAATAGGTCTCTCCCTAACAATGATATTGGGCTTGAGTCACATACCACAAAATTGTGTAAACCTTGATAGTTACCAATTGTGACTGGTACTGGATCTGTTATTGGGTTCGTCAGGTGCCTGTTTGCTACTCCCACTATTTGAACTGTTCTCCCTGAGAGTGGCAAATTTGGTACTTCAATGCTCCTAACAGTTGAACGTGTGGCTCCTGTGTCAACCAAGAATGAAACATGATGATCCATGACTCTTCCCTCCACATACGGACCCTTCTGATCAACTTCCAAGGATGCTGCAAGCACACAATTTCCCTCCTCATCTGAACTTTCACTCTCCCATACATTGTTTATTCCATTCTCACTGTGTAGTGGGAACTGTTGTACTGTGCCATTTGTACTCATCACCTGACCCGAGACCTGTGGAGGAACCATCACTTGCTGCTGACTCACTGGTGCCAAGGGTATTTGCATTTGCTGATTAGGTACCATAGGAAACTGCTGTTGCATTGGCTGCATTTGCGTCATCTGCATACGGGGCATCTGCATCTGCTGCGGCTGCATGGGCTGTAATCCCTGCAGCTGATTTATGGTCTGAAAATTTGGGTTTGGACCTCTCATTTTCGGTCCCATCATTGTCTGGAATGCATTGACATCATTGTTTTGCTGACCAACACCTGCACCTTCCTGCACCACCATCGGGCACTCGCGTTTCCAATGTTCGACGATTCCGCACACGTGACACGGCATCACCTTTTTCATTGCCTGCACACCATTCGGAATCACAACAGTGTTCAAATCCGGACCATTACTCCCAAAACCTCCTCTGCCTCTGCCTCTCGCCTGTGGCTGAAACATCATATTTCCCTGCGGCTGCGGCTGCGGTATCTGCTGTTGGAACCCTTGCAACCCTTGCAAACCTGTCTGAGCTGCTTTAAGTTGCATCATCATCACTTTCTCTTTCAACCTTTTCTGTTTCACTTCAATTTCATCGCTACAGTATTTCGCATAATTCAACACCTCATCAATAGGTTTCGACTGCCAACAAATCAAATGTGTCTTTATCATCTGACTTATCTCTGGTCTCAGCCCTTCCACGAATCTAAACACAAAATGAAGCATGTCCTTCGCCTCTATTGTTTCCGTGCCACTGTAGTTCTTGAACGCCTTCAACAACCTCTCATAGTAACCATGAATCGACTCTTTAGCCTCTTGGGCAGTTCGATCAATCTTCTGCCAATCCACATTTTTCACGGCGACCTTCGTCTTCAAATGCTCAATCACCTTATAGTACAAGCTCATCACCATAGGTGATGGTGCACCCGTGTCCCTGTGTCTCTCTAGTTCACTTGTCGGCCAACCTACAGCCCTTTTACAGTCTTCCCACAAATCTGCCGGAACCACAATCTCAAAGAGGGTGTTCAGGTCTTCCCAAAGACATTTTGCAAGCTTCACAAACCTATCAGTCTGTTGATACCATTCAATCGGTTTCTCTCTCAGTTTGGGAAAATCATCTGTAAAAGACTGAATGTCACTTCTGTGCCACGGTACATGTACTAATTTTCCCCCTGCTGTCTCCCTCATTGGTAACATGGTTATTGCATCACTACTCTGTGGTCTTTTCTCGTTGTGCTCTGGGACACTGTCTTTCTTCTTTTCCTTTTTCTTTGCCCACCTGCTTTCCCATTTGTCTAAGCACCTCCACACTTGTGCACTCTGCAGCAATTCTCTAAGGTGTGTTTTCATACCTGCTGACCTCATGTGTTCAAAGTCTGTGGTTCCGAAATCCAATCTATAGCTCCTGCTCAAGTGTTTTGTCTTGTCTATCTCAACCCCGTTTTTGTCAGCTATTTCTTGCAACCTTCTATGTACCTTGTTCACTTCCCTCGTAATCCTGGGACATAGATACCTCAGCTCTTCTTCCGAGTAGGACTCTAGCCTATTCAGACCCATAGTCCCTTCTACCAATTCTTCTGCTTCCATGTTCAACCTTACCCTATTCAGATAGTCTTCTCCCTTCCCACTGGCTGGGCTTTGTGTGGAATTCAGACTGTTGAACCACTGTGTTAGCTGTTGCGCATTCAACCCCATCAGTGTAGCATTCACATCGACTGCCATTGACAGTTGCGGCAACTTTTCAGTGTTCGATGATAGCGGTATCATCAGTGGGGGACTCGACCTCACCATTGTTGACTGAGCACATATGGGACTAAACTCCATCAAGGACCCAGATCCAGTTGGCTGAGCCACTATCGGAGTTGTCTCTGGAGTGTTTTCTATGCACCTCCTTTCCGTCCCATTCTGCACCATTAATCCTTGACCGCTCATACCTGAGTTAGGCTGAACGTACAAAGGTACCGGTGGACCTACAGTAATGGGTAGGGATATCGCATCTGGGTTCTGTCCATTCCCCATGTTTTGAGGCATGTTCATTCCCACACTATGGGTCATCATTGCCGGCATGCCCGTCTGACTCCCCGTCATCTGAGCATGTGCCTTTCCCCCCTGCATCTGCTTTTGAGGCACCAAAAACTCGGTTGATTCAACTTGTGCCAATGTTGGGTTGCGACCATTCAGTACTCCCATTACGGTTGGATCTAGAATCATTCCCGTACTGTTGTCACTGCTGTAGTACCTTGGGACCTGCGGCTGATAATTTTCTGCTGTTTTCAATTTAGGCACATCTGGATATATTCTCCTAACCTGCGGTATCTGCGGGGTGTAAAGTAAACTCGGGTCCTTAGATCCCGATGGCATTTCTGAATTCGGAGTTTCATTATTCTGTACCGGTGCCGGAGGGGCAGAACTGGTACTTGGACCTTGTCCACCCTCTGCATAAGGTGGTGGACGGTCATTCAGCAATTGCATGATGAACTCCTCATCCTCTGACTCGTCTTCCTCTCTATCTTTGGAACACCTCCTGTTTGTCTTACAGGTAGCTTTCTTGCCTGTCGCCTCTTCTTCCTTAGCAATTGCGGGAAACAATTTTATCCCCTGCAATATATCTGACCTCCACACCTTCTGTGCATTATCCCACCTAGCGTCCGCTAGTGTCTTTTCTGCCTTTCTTATCCTGGTCTCGAACTTCTTTTGCTGTTGCTGTCTAGCCATTAGTTCCCAAATCGCTAAAGCCTCAAACTGTGCTGGCCTTGGAGGTACCTTCATGTCGTACATCGCGAATCTCAAATTCTCTAGGATCCTTATATTGAATGTCCCATGGATAGGGAACGCTACGCTCCCATGTTTCTCTGTCAGCTTGTGCCATTGCTTTAGCCAAAGGCACAGAGCTACCCCCCTTTCCTCCATTACAATGTAAGCTGGTGTACCTTCGGGTGGCGTCTCCTCTCCTACACTCGCCTTAATGTAAGACTCCCCCTTCATCGCACTCTTTAATGCTTTCAAAAATTTCATTTTCTCGTCTTTTATTTCGCAAAATTTGTAATCAATAGGTGACTTTAATTCCCGGAATACTCTTCGCTTGCCTTTCCCCTTCCAATCGAGCCCCACAGACTGCGTCCAATCCGTGCGCGACCCTTCTCTGCAACCAACCTATCCCAGCGCGGCTCCTAGTGACGTCACACTCACACACACTGCGGCTGACAAAGCCTCGCGGCTAGTCCTCCTTCACTCAGCTCCTCTCGTAACAACTTCTAGCATATATCGCGAGCAACCAAAATAATAATAAAACAGATCTGTCGGTTTACTACAGGAAGGGTAACACAATCGCTTCAGGACCTTAGGGATTTTTCACTAGCCTCGGAAGTTATTCCATCTTTCTCGGTCCCCACGTTCGCAAGCAAATCTGACCCGCAGACTGCTCTCAACTTGTCAATGATCTATTCTACTGCACTTAGAATTTGTCAAAGCCCGAAGTCGAAGTTTTCTTTCACTCCCTTAACACACGTACCGACTCGTTGACCACGCCCGATCAACCTACTAAACCGACCAGACCACAACATAAAACAAGTGTCTCATACACTTTTCAACATACTCCGGAGTCTCTTGACCTCGCAGGGCCCGTCTCAACAACAACAACCACGTGGACCTTTTTCTGCACAAAGCGCCACATACACATGAAGTTCGACGACTTCCCTACTCTCACACTCGGAGTCGCACCTCCGCTATTCTCTAAAATCCTCGCAACCTTTTCACACAATCTGCGGCAATAAGCTCTGCAAGCGCAAAATCCTAACTTCACTCATACCATCACTAGTACCGCCAACGCCGATCTCACACCTCCATTCTCTCCATTCGCAAGCTCCGAGATCCCGGGAAAGTCGCGGGGGACTTAGCCCATCATCATTTTCTCAATCTGTTTTACCCAAGAAAAATCTAATTCAACACCATATACCTCTCGAGTGGGGTCCCAAAAAATGCCAAACCGTTAATTCAACACCATGTACTTTAAGAGTGAGGGGTCCCAAAAGGCGAAACCGTCCTCTGCTACCATCTACTGATAGAGCATTCCGACCTAATAAATTACCTGTGTGTGGACGCTCTTAGGTCGATGAATCTTTTGACCAAGTGGGGCTCTCCTCACCCTAGATCAGTCAATTTAATCAAATCAATAATCAATAACGAACATAAGCAATGCCCTGATCAACATAACACTTCACAATTAATCCAGAAAACATTTCGGCGAACTATGACCTTTCGGCCATAAATAACCACACCAGTTTATTCAAAGTTAATGAATTTATTTCCCTATATTAACAAAGCTAGCACAATATAAATGTGTCTCAACACCAAATGATATATGTAAATGAACATTAATAGCTGTCCATAACGGCGGAAAAGATGCAATCTATGCAGCATTTGAATAACGAGGCATTCGATAATAGCAATGCAAATCACTAAAACTATAATCTGTAATGAGCTAATTGCATACATTGGTCAGCATAACAAGGTCTCAAATTGCATCGTGCAACAAATGAATCCTCATCTATCCTCAAATTAGCATCTGCATGTGGGACTTCATGCGAAAACAATTTAGCAACATTAATTTGGAAAACTCCTAACTAGGGCTCTTATCAAAAATCAGCAGTTGGTTACCTAAAAAGAAACACAATGCAATTGTACATTTCCTTTCATATTTACCAAATTCAATCAGCATTCAAGGAAGTCTTCGTCTCACAGGTACCGGTTTCGATCAGCATGGATACCGGTTTCGATCAGCATGGGACGGGGCAAAGGGGCAGGGTGGACGGGGCAATTGCCTCACAGCGGCAAGATAAAGGACAAAACTACTACTTCATGCAAAGGGACGAATCAAAGTTAAAGTCTCTAGGGCGAGAATCTCTTTCTCTCGATTAGAGAAAGCATCAAAGTCTCTTTCAAAATGGCGTCGCAGCAAGATGGGCCATAATAGCTGCAATGTCCTGCAAAATGGCGGGTAAAGCTGGTAATGGCGAATAAGGCGAATAATAGCAGCAGCCCCTTTCTCCTTGTGCACCTGGTTTAAATAGACAACAGTTCAAATCCAGTAGGGTCTTCCATTGGAGGGTTCATAGGTTGGCTTCAAATTGTCCAATCAAAAACTACAGTTCACAAGCTTCTACCTAAGCATACATTATCCTTGGAGTCGGGAACGTAAGTTGCAAAATATTTTACCAATTAACTCAGTTTCAGAGCGTCCATTGTCTGCACCTGCAAATTGACCTTGGAGCGAAGAAGAAGATGCCAGGCTGGCACGAAACCTTAAAGATAAGCATGTGAACCGATCTCACTGGAAAAGTACAGCTTCAAGCAAGAATACACGTTTTACTAGCACATTGGAAAAACACGAGCATCTAAATCGTGAGACAAGGCAACTAGGCCAAAGCCTCCACTAAAGTTATGCTAAGCTAAGACATTTCTAACAAGCAAATCATGGCACACGTTTACGATTATGTCAAATACTACAATTCTAATACATCACGTTATATAAAGCACGCTTATAAATGTTGGCAAACTACTCTGAGGGCACATTTGTCCCCGTACAATCTTTATTATTTCGGTTAAAGCCACACTTGATTATTGCAGTACTACGTTTATGCGCTAATAAATGTAAAACCTTCATTTCTGCGTCATCAACAGCCAACACGTGTTTCATGCTCTGTGGCAAGCAGTCCTGTGGATTTTTCAAGGCTTGAAGAGGAAGGCCAGTGAGCAGCAAGTAAAATGCAAAATGGTTGATGCAGATGATTATGAGTATGAAATATAATGAACACTGCAGAAAATGAAATGCATGTCTACAACATGATATCATTGTGGAGCCACTTTTATTTACTATAATTATGTTTTTAATCTAACGTTGTATGAGGTTTAGGGAATAATCAAACCACTTTAACAACAGCAGTATAAAAAAAAAATCTCGTAATCATTCTTCTTGATTTAAGGTGACTACATTCCAACCTCTAGATAATATTGACCATGTTCTAATTCTCAAAAATACTAACGCTGTGCCCTTCCATAGGAATGCAATGATGTGTGAAGGTTCACTGCTTTTTAAGACTTAGCCTCACTACCTTTACAGATTTGAAAATCAAATCAAAATCTTGGACACGTCTTTTACAGCCCAAGAGCAGTGTTAATTTGAGGCAAAAGACAGTTATTATGTAAATCTATCAATGGTCACAGATGCTTTTCATCCTGCTGGAGCCTCAATTGTATGATGCAGCTGTATTTCCTGGCTAATATCAAACAACCTTTATTTACTCATAATGTAAGAAAGTAAATTATTTGTCTTTAAACTCCTGCACTTTATTTTCTTTTTTTGCAGGCACATTTTGATGTCAGAGTCCCCATAGAAAGAACATTTCTTTGCTACTCACTTGTCATATTCCAAGTGAACAATAATATCACACTCTGGCTAACTTTTGCTTAGTCTCAAGGTTGCCCTATCCAGCTAAATCATTAAAAGAGATGGAAGAATATGACATCTTTCACTCAGCTAATGAACAACTTACAGTATTGAAACATGTACGTTGTTATACGAGACGACTTGAGGAGGGAATGTGGTTGCAGTAGTGCAGAGGTCTTCAAACTGGGGGGCGGGCCCCCCTTGGGGGGCCTCAAGTGATCCCACGGGGGGTGCCAAACTCTGGCCAAAAGAAATATTATACAGATAACATGCCTTTGTTTCAAGCAGAAGCATGTTATTGCAGTTTTAAAAAGGTAACGGCACCTAACTGCAATGTTTAAATAGGTTTAGACCTATTTAAACATTGCCATCTTTCTAAAATAATTGTGAAAAATTCTGAGGGGGGGCCCAATGATTTTTATTTTTCAACTGGGGGGGCGCGGCATTAAAAAGTTTGAAGACCACTGCAGTAGTGTCATGGACCTGTTTTTGTTAGACCTATCAGCAGAATACATTAGCGTTCTATCCTGACCTCAAAATTAGAGGACTTTGGGGTTAAATGCTTTGCATTGGATTAAATTAATTCCTTTGTGAGAGGGAAACCACAAAGAGTAGGAAGATATCCATAAGTACCAGCCCAACAGGCGTTAAGTGTGGAGAACCACAACCTTATTGCTGACCTGATGTATATATATTGTGCCTCTCATCATATTGGTTCAGTTATTCAGTCTTTGTGTATATGACTATGCAGATCACTCCCAGGTCGTCTTAGATCTCTTCATGTCTAAATCAGAGCCACAGCAACACTTTAGTGACAGCTTGGAGTGGCATAAGCATGGATGTGTGGAAACAACTACACTTAAACCCACTGAAATCAGAGAATAGGATGGATCGACAGAGCATCCATCATGATCCTTTTGGGCATGTTGCCTTTGCCCAACCCATAGAGATTCCTTTGACATGCTGGTGCCACCCTTCCCCAGCCTCCCTCAATATTTGCATGCCCTTTGGGGAACCTAGAATCAAACCACAAAACCAAGACTTTCCCCTCCCAAACCTTTGCAAAACAAATTCCTCATTTGGGATGTCTGGGACTGAAACAGGAAAACTTGACAGGAGGCTCTATGTATGAGCATGACCTCCTTCCAGGCACTAAAGGGTTTTAGAGTGGACCCACAGGATTGAGATAGTCCCATAGATTCTACTGTAGTCTTGCTGAAAAATGGTGGTCAACCTGGGTATGTTTTTGGTATATGAACACAACCAAGAAGTGCTGCTTGTTTTTAAGGTGTTTTCAAGAGAATGCATGACAGTGGTCAGCACTTTGGTCCACAAGCTTCCTTGCAAATCGGTGTTCTTTAACCTGTATTATCACTGTAGATATGCGCCTGGCAGTTACCTTGATAAAACCAAGGAGTGAGGAATCCTGCAAAGAAATAAAAAATGTTGCTGACTGGAACACAGATGATTAACTACCTAATTCCCTTCAGCTATATATCTCAACCTGCTTGTCTTGACATCTGGATAAACAAAGTGTCAGTAAAACTAAGCTACCATTTAAGCAACATTAAGCTCACCTAAGTGGTAGAAGGTGCCCTGGCTACCTAGCAAAGGTGCACCCTTAACAGGCACAATTCCCTAGATTGTCCCGATTGTTCTGGTTTGTTTTTGTTCCAAGAACAAAATCTTCAGCTCAACCTTTTAAACAAGGTATCTCTCTACTCTGCCATGGCTCCCATCCATGTCCCATTCACAGAATTTGACTTCTATAAAAAATTCTAAGTCTG
Organism: Pleurodeles waltl; assembly: GCF_031143425.1. Taxonomy (NCBI): domain Eukaryota; kingdom Metazoa; phylum Chordata; class Amphibia; order Caudata; family Salamandridae; genus Pleurodeles; species Pleurodeles waltl. The sequence goes on from NC_090437.1 coordinate 704,744,646, forward strand.
AACGGAACATGCAATAGGAGGACAAGGACCATCTGTGAGACCAACGAAGAAACACCATCAGTGACTATGACATCTACATTTGTCCCACTGTGAACCTTGTAATTTCCGTAATAGCCACAGCTTTCCAACTTACTCTTCGTGGGTTTTAACTTCCGAAGAGTAGACATGGTGCAATGTTTTGAATGGGATGATATTTTTGTTTTGGCTGAAACTGCAGTTTTCAGTGAAGTGGAATTACAAGTGGCCCGGTATTTTTGAGCATATATTCCAGCAACTAAAATCAGATGGAATATTTTCCTAGAAAAGTGGCCTGAATTCGAGAAACAATTAATGAAACGGTGCAATAATATAGCATGAGTTATTCTTCATTGCAGTTGCTAAACCAGAATTGCCCTGCAATGGTGTAGTAATACCAAGTGGTATTGGTAATGTTGCCACAGTATTGTTGTATCATTGTTCCCAGGTCATTTGTACCACCTGGAAGAGTAGTAGCTACACTTCATAAGCTTTATAACATAACACACAATATGCACCCCATGCTGCAGAAAATGTCTCTATAGGATGCCGAGTCAACAGCCATAACAAGTCCATCTACTGACCCACCATTGACCAAAGTAGAGAGATCTTGGGTCTGATTTAGATATTGGTGGATGAGTTAATCTGTCACAACCGTGACAGATATCCTGTCAGCCGAAATCCAAATCCTATAGAATAAAATGGGATTCACATTTTGGTGGATGGGATATCCGTCAACATTGTGATGGAGTGACCCATTCACCACTATCTAAATCAGGCCTCTTCTAGTGCTCTATGCCGCTGCGGTGATAAAAGTTCTGATGCCTCAGAAAAGAATGACAGAAATAATGTTTTGCATATGTACTGTCTCTGTTTGATAAGGTTTTTGTGCTCTAAGCTAGCATTTTACCAAAAATATTATCAACATTTTTTGGCACTAAGCAGTAGTAGATTAACTGTATGACTTTTTATTTGAAGAAAAAGTGTAAGTGCCAAACAAAGGTAATCTGCATCTTTTACTACACATGCAGAGTGATTTGGAACACAGCGCTATGCTGCCTATTATCAAAAACTTATAACTGCAGTTTTTATTTTGTATGAAACATAATGTAAATTAAGTCGGTCGATTTCTGACTGTCGCCTACAAAGCCCTGCACAACCAAGGATCAGCACACATCAACCACCGCCTGAGCTTCCACCAACCCTCCAGACTCTTGCTGTCATTTTCCCTCTCCCTCGCTCACACACCCCGCATCCGCTGAAGCACAGGGGAGGATGCTCCTTCTCTTACCTCACTGCAAAGTCCTGGAACAGCCTCCCCAGGACTTCACTCACTCTTCAGGAGTTTAGAAGGGGACTCAAGATCTGACTATTCAACTGAGGCCCCCGAGCAGTTTGATCTCAGCACCTGGATACCTTCACAGGTAAATAGCTGCCCTTCATAAATCCTGGTTGATTGATTGATAAAAATGTAAAAGCATGAGTAAATGTATATTTGAAAAAACACGTTTCCTTGTTAAGTCTTTAAAACAGACTTAAAAAAGCAGTGGAAAATTGAGAAATTTATGAAAAAAAGTGTGTCCTTACAGCCATTGAGTCTGCACTCACTACTTTATGTCATCATCTGTTTCTTCCACATACAGAATAATTATTTTGTTTGTTTGGTTACTTAAAACCATTGATTTGTTTGGTTATTTAAAACCATTTGGTTACTGAAAACCTTTACAAAAATAAGAACAGCATAAACAGAGAATGAGTGTTTCCTATACAAAGGACTTTATTACATTCAGCTTGTTGATAATATTCTATAGTCAATCCAATAATTTTACTTTAACAATGGAAGAGATGTAGCTGAACCACCTAGCAAAACAATTCAATGTTCAAAGAATTAAAATTAAGCTAGAGAGAAAAAATATGACTACAGTAAAAAGCTACCACAGTGAAACTAGATTGTTCAAAGTACAAAGAAGCAGTGAGCTTGTTTCAATAGGAGTCGGTTACAGTAAACCTCGTACTTGTATAGCGCACTACTCACCCATTAGAGTCTCAAGGCGCTGTATGCATACCACTGTGGAATCCCTCCTGGCTTTTCCCTGTGAGGTGCCCACTCCTGGGCAACCTCCAAAGTGAAGCCAGGCATCCCAGCACTGTTGGGGCCGTTGTTTAGATTAAGCAAGCTATTGGCCAGAGTTACAGAGTGGGACCCATGAATTAGATGAGGCACCAATGCGAGAATTATCAGGTCTGAGGAAATTGAGTCCAAGACCCACTGAGGCAGGAATTGAACCCTGGTCCCGGGCCAGATTTCTGCATCAGGGTCTGCTGCTCTAACTATTGAGCCACACTTCTTCACTCCATGTTTACAGTTTACAGTTCTACCTACTTAGTTTGTTGACCACTAAGTCCATGCACTTAACCAGTTGAATATTCGTAACAATATTCTCTTGATCTAGGTTGTTGATGATTGCCTTCCAGCATCTACCGATGCCTAGTTTATTCCATTCTGATCTCAGGAGCACTCTCCATTCTTTCAACAAGGTAGGGCAGCTGTTGAAATGATTCCCTATTAAGCACTGCAACCCCTGCACATTACTGATTCCAATGGTCTCAGCCACCTAGGTACATGTTTCAAAAATGGCCATCCCACTAGCCTAAGAGCCAAAAACGTACATTTTTTTACATTTTGAGTATGTGCAAGCCAGATAGGGTTGTTGAACCCTCTGTTGGTAGGAGCTAATAACTGCCTAAGAGTGCCTACACTTTGCTAAAACAACCATATCAAGCTGGTGCGAATGAAATCTTACTCGCCTTCTGGTACTTTGCTTGAAGGCGTTCTGGGAAACGTGTGAGTTCCAAAGCTCTGTTGCATTCAGCTGGTTGTGGCATTCCTCAAGGTAAAAGACTTAAGTCTAACTGACCCCATCTGACTGGATTTCATGCCAGAATAAGGCCTTCAAGCTTTCACCTCTGGCCAGTTGGAATTTGTGGCAGGTATTTAAGAATGCATCTGCCTGTGCCACCTTGCGGTTCTGGAGACCGAATTCTAATCAGATCTGCACGGCAGATGAACTTCTCGGTAGCCTTATAGATCTTAATGACAAGATTGTCAATATCCTCAAGGAGACACCATACGACTCAGGAACTGAAAGAATGGTCTGCCTAGATGTCGAAGCATTATATACGAACATTCCCCAAGAGAAATGCGTAATAACTACCCTCCTAGAAGAAAATGAATGGACTTTGGCGGCAACAATCAACTGGCTCATGAAATTAGTTAGTCTAGCCCTTATTGAGAACTGTTTTGCGTTTGAAGACCAGTTATACCTCCAACACCACAAAACATCTATGGGAAGCACATTAGCTCCAGGCATAGCATGCCTGGATATGCATTGGTTCAAAGAAAACACATCTGGACCAATAATTCATACCAGGCTAAAACACCTCTCTGGTTATGATACATTGATGATATCTTCACTCTATGGCAGGGAAATGAAGACGATCTTTCGCTATTCCTGGACTGGTTCAGTGATAGGAACCCTAACCTATCCTTCACAATGTTCTCTGATACCCATGCAGTGTCATTTCTTGACGTAACTGTCAAAGCTACAAATGGCATGCTTTCTACTACTCTGTATACCAAACCCAAGATAAAAATAGCCTTTTGCATTTTAACAGAGCTCACCCATGAGCACTACAAGAGAACCTTTCCATAGGCCAAATCTTGAGAGGTAGAAGGAACTGCTCTGAGCTAGTGGATTTTAAGTTTAAGAATGAATCAAACTTTCTAACAAAAAACTACTGCAGAAGGAATACCCAGAAAGATGAATTACCAAAGCAAAGAAACGTACCCATAACACTCCTGGGAGTCCCTATTGGAACCTAGCACACCCCTAAAGGGACACAAGCCTTGATCTGTGTCACTACCTTTAATAACTCTACCAGTGTAATAAAGAAGATTATCAATAAACACTGGCGCATACTGACCTCGAACCACCTGTACTTCGAGAAACCTATGTTTTCCTTCTAACGGAATTGAAGTATAAGTGACTGACTTTCCCACACCAGACCCAGACAACAGCTTCTGTCTAAGCAACATACTGTGTGGGACTTAGCACTTGTCATGGGTCATTTCCTGTGTGGCCAGTGTGTCATATGCCCCTTGAACAAACAGGCAAAGGATCTGGATCCTGGCTGACCTACGAAGTGGGAAAAACATTCCCATAACAACTGCAATTTCGAAAATGTGATCTGTTTGATTGAATGCCCATGTAAACTAAAATACATTGGCATGACCACACGCAAAATAAAATTACGAATTGGTGAACACAGAAACACTAACCCCTGCAAAAAAATCTACCAGAATGACAGCACATTACCTTGAGAAAGGACACAGTGCAAATGATACGTATTGGACTATCATTGAGAAACTTCAATACACAAAGTTAAATTCAAGATCTCTTTTAAAGAAGGAGCAACGATGGGTGTACAGGCTCAAACCAATATCAGGGGTTCGATTGACGAAATTCCATGGAACCAGTTGCATTCCACAGTGTGAACAATAACTATATTTAGATACATGAAGCACACATTCTGGAACTAATGATAGTTATTGTACACACTGTGGAATGCAACTGGTTCCATGGAATTTGGGTTCTGAGGCTGTGCACCCATCGTTGCTCCTTCCCCCTTAGCCATCCTCTGTCCACAGGGAATATCTTTGTAAAGCTACCCACACGAATATTAAGGTGCATGACATATATTTATTTTTTTGACTCGTTTTTTCACAAATTTTAAAAATTGTTTCTCCTTGCGAATCCTCATGCCAGCTCCTTTGACTATCTTAAGTCAACCCGCAAATATCTTCGATAGACATTATGACTGAGTGATATATTGTTGACACGAACCCTTGTTTTCATATACACATCCTGACATACTTAAACCTTCTCCAAATAGAGTAGTGTGTGACTACAGGGGTATGCCAGCCCAGTCCCCTGAGAGGTATGAATGCTAACCCTACATGGGTAAGTGTGGATGCTACTTTTTATACCACCCTATACTATGTGTATGTCTTGTGTGTTCGTTTTCACTGTGTTGTGTGTTACACCCAGGAATGTCGATCACAACTGTGAAATTAAACTCCCTCAATACATTTAAAAGTGTGTTTACACCATGCAGGCGTCATGAACGCAATAATAGATTGATAACAAGCATGAATTTGTGCTTTTGACCTTAATAGTGCATGTATTTCAAGTGCACACAATTGAAATGAAACTTGGTCAATTCATGATAAATAGTGTGTTCTCACACCATGAAGGCGTCCTTTTTGCATGCAACAACAGATCATTATCAAGCATGAATTCATGATTCAGAGTTTGATATTGCATGTATTTGAAGTGCATACGAGTGACTCAATAATGACACAGCCCTTGTGTTGGGACTTTTTCCCCTCTATTCTTACAAGAACAAACAACTTTTAAAGAAAAGAACATGGAAGAGACCATCCACTGGGATACTATTGTCTGATTGTCCCTTATGCGTTTTCCTTGAAGGTACTGTTATTCTATTTACAAACATTTACAGGTGAGTAAATGCAGCCCTAGCTTGGAAGTCATTAGCACTGCATTTTCCACGTGTGTATTATATCTGTTTACATGGTTATACTAGGGCCATTAGAAATTTGATACATCCTGATGAAAGCCCGGGGCCTTGTTTAGGCCAGTAATAGGGGCTGACACATGTCAGTGGCATAAGTGAGGGTCTTAGGACCATTAGAACCTAATAGTCCTGCCCTATTGACTTTTAACCATACCCTCACCTGCAGTGAATGAAGGGATACCTTTGGCCGCTAGGTATTTTTACCTTTATATTCGCCGGAAGGTGGTACCAAAGTGTTCCCTCAAAAATGGTTAGCTCACCTTGGCTTTTAGGGGCTGATGTGGACCTGATGATGAAGCATGCCTCTATTAGAGTAGGAGAGAGTCATTTATATAAAAAAAAGCTTTCTTTTTTCATACATCTTTTTTGATGTTCTAGAGAGGGATTCTGTTCTCTTAGTGAGACTGGGAATACTCATTTGTTTTGGTAGACTATATGAGGGAGGGTGTATTCTCCAGACCCCTTCATTTGTGAAGTTTTCTTCCTTGTCCCTTCTAGTGACTGGAACATCTTTGTCTCTGTTTCACTGAGTATGATAGCTTTGATTCCTCCCCAACACGATCTTGCTGCCATTGACCAAGGTTGGGATGACCTTGGTACTCATGACATTCAGAAGTGGATCAAGGCTCCTCCCCCACAGCAAGCTAGACAGTTTTGAAAAGGAAGACAAGAGGGCCAGAGCCTTTACTTCAATAACCCCCAAATGATGGACAAAGGAATACCTTGCATAAATTGTAACACCAAGATATCTATGTAACTGTTCCTTGGAGATTTTGTTGTTAAAGTGCCAGCTTCCCACATTATTGATTTTCCTGCCCAGGATGAGAATCTTTGGTTTCTTTAGATTGACTTCCAGGCTGTATACAATGGTGTAAGACTGCAAGGTGTCTCATAACCGCTGCAACCCAACTCTTGTGTGACTGAACAGAACTAAGACCCTGATTTAGATCTTGGTGGAGGGGAATACTTAATCATAAAACGTGACAGATATCCCGTCCGCCGTATTACGATCCCATTATATCCTATGGAGATCATAATATGGCTGACGGGATATCCCTCACATTTGTGACGGAGTATTCCATCCCCCGAGCTCTAAACCAAGCCTTAAGTCATCTGCATAAAGCAGGTTATTGATGTATTCACCCCGATCTTGGCTGTTCATGTTGTTGAGGGCGCTAGGCAGGTTGGCGATGTATAAGCTGAGGAGTAATGGGGCAAGCAGAAACCCCTACTTAACCCCCAGCAAGGTGGTGATTTTCCTAGATAGACGGGTCCCATTGCCAAGGTTAACACAAAACCACATATCAGTGTGCAGTTGTGTGATGGCCTCAAGGAGGCTTAGAGGGATTCCCTAGTTCCTTTGTTTTTTCTCAGGCTCCACTCGGTACACAATTGAACGCTGCTCTAAAGTCCACAAAACAACAGTACAGCATAGTGCAAGAGGCTACCATCCTCTCTGATAGTAGAGAGATTGCCAGCAGGTGCGTTGAGGTACCAGAATTCTCAGTGAACCCTGTTTGATTCTTTGGGATAATATCTCTGGACATTGCTGCAACTCGTCCAATAACAGGCTGGCAAATACATAGTTGGTAAACATTTATTTAGTAATTGTTGGTTCTGATTTAGGGTGACCTTTCTATATAGGCTGAATGATGTTACTGCACCATGATTTTGGTGAACTCCTCAGACAGTAATCACAGAGTGGCATAAGTTTCCTAGCCCAAAAAGATGTCTCCTGCTTAAACAGGTCCTTTGGAAAGTCATTTGGCCCTGGAGCTCTGTCAGATCTGGCTTTTGTCATGATCATATCCAGTTGTTGCAAGGAGAAAGTCAAATGCTGAAATGGGGACGATAGACCCTTTGAACAAAAGGTGACAGGGCTGAGGGCCTCCACAGGGCATGCATTTCACGGCCAGCTCCACAGGGCATGTATTGCAGAGCCAGCTTCTTAATTGGTCTTCATGACAGTCTGAACCTTCTACAAGATCACTGGATGGAAAATGTCTTCTCAGAAATGATGACCAAACAAGATCAGATATGTTAGTACTGCTGGCTCTGCCTGTGCCGTTTGCCTGCCGATTGACCATGGATCAAAAGTTCTTCAAATTACTCTTTTTGCTCTCATAAAAGAGCTGGGCCCAAAAGTGACTAACTCACATGGTCTTCTCAGCCCATACTGCTTGCTTAAGGCGCTTGTGTGCCAGGTTGGACACAGTCATTAGCTCTTTCAGTCTTTTACATCCTGGATTTTTAGGTGATGCTCTCAAGAAAAAAAGTTCAAGGCCTCCTTCAGTCTTGTGACTGTAGCAGTAAGAGGGAACAATTTTGAGTAAGGAGGAAGCTGCATTTTGGCTGCTGTGGGGGGGGGGAAATTTTGCCAATAGCTGGGTGGTTAGACTATTCCAGTCAACACCTGAAGACATTTTCTCAGTGGTGGCCCTATTTGCAATTCTAACTCATTCTGCCAGAATTTTTTCAGTGTGCATCCTCCCTCCATTTGAGCCTTCTAAGATGGTAAGTAAATTTTCCTTTGCGAGAGGCACAAGTCATGGTATGTTCGTCCATTATAGGTTTCAGTCTCATAACTTGGGGTTGATGGTTGCTTTCTAAATGGGATACTATGCCAAAGCTTTTCACAAGGTTGAACATTTCCACGTTACACATTGTGTTGTCAAGATTTAACCTTGATGTATCATCTGATCTTGTCCATTCGGGCGGAACATCCTGCAGAAACCTTCATTTAAAACATTAAACCTCAAGCTATTGAGCTGCATATTCACCAGTTTCCCCAGCTGATTCTGTTGATATTCCCTGGGCTTAATCTGCTTAGGAATGCTCCATGAGCAGTCTTGAGCCTGCTCTAAAACCTTTTTATCTTGCAATAGACTGACACTGAAGTCCCCGGTTATGACGCAGTAATTATGGAGTGGTCCCTTCCCAGTTCACATAGTACTGAGATGGGTCAGTTTTGATATTCTTTCCCTTAAGCATGGGTTAAGGTACATGTTGATTAACAGGAGAGAATGATTTGGTTTCCATTTTGTCACTTTGGCTATTTGGTCCCTTCCCAGTTCACATAGTACTGAGATGGGTGACTTTTGATATTCTTTCCCTTAAGCATGGGTTAAGGTACATGTTGATTAACAGGAGAGAATGATTTGGTTTCCATTTTGTCACTTTGGCTATTTGAAGCCAGTTCTCTTCCATGTCTGTAGTTTCCATTAAGACCTTGAGGTTCATAGAAATATACAGGGAAAGACCTCCTTTAGGCCTGCTGTTTTAATGCTCTTTGAAAGCAAAGTTGTTGAGCTCAAGTAAACCAGTTAGATTCCTCTGTGGACCATGTTTCTTGAAGGGCAGTGATTTTGATTCCCCCCAGTACTCCAGGAGACCTACATTATGTTGTTTTTGGGTGAGACTGCAGATGTTCCAGGAACATAGTGAAAGAAGCCAAATGCTCCTGAATCCGTGGCTGGGCACTTTTCTTGGTTCATACGATGTGCTTAGAGGCAAGGGTTGATGGCAGCTGACTCCATTCATCCAGGGGTTTTTGCCTGTCTTCGTGCGCTGATCTTAAGGTCAGTGATGAGTGGCCTTTCGCACTTTTTAGGATGGAGTAGGTCCCTTGCTTTGACACTGACAGCACTGCCTTCTGTTTCGAGAGAACCAATGGGTAGCCCTTTTCTTTAAAAATGCTGAGTTTAATGCCGCAGGTGTTAAACACCTCCTCTTTTGACAAAATCAATTACACATGATCAGGAGAGATGAATGTCGCCAGCGCTGAGTCGGAAGTATTTCCGCCCCTTGGAGTAAGGAACTCAATTGCGATGATATCCTTTAACTGCAAATGACTAAGCTTGGGTATGGCCTTCATTAGGCTTAGAATGTTTCCACAGTTCAGTAGGTTGTGGAGCACAGAGAATGGTATTCTGGGATGAATAACAGTGTAAGATTAAACTGGTGCAAGTCAGTAGGCCTAGCAACACTTAAGCTTGAGTTTAGTGTGGATTGGGCCAGGGTGGCAGTCAGAGCATTGTAGCTGACTATACTCTCATTTACTAGTATGTCACTTGGCAGGTGGTTCATTTTTAGATCCTTCTTAGGCCGGCTGTCCACAGCTGATGTGCCCTTCTGATCTATTACTGGCACACAGAAGACTTACTTGTTGAGCTGGAACTTGAATGCTTCCTAGGTTCACACTTACAGAAGCTCATGAGGATCTTTCCGTACCACTCTGGTTACAAGGGAGACCAGCTCCTTCCCCCTTTCCTGATGACTTGGCCTCAGGCCAGCGATGATGTTGGAATCTTTTTGGCATGGCATAGTTCCTACTGGATTTAAATTCCTGCCCAAGGAGTCTGAATGGGGGTTAGGATCATCAGTGCCAGTCGCAATATTGTATTCCAGACTAATTACCACTGGGCACAAGTGGGCACAGCTCCATGTATCCATAAGCACCACACTTGAAACACTCCTATTTAAGAACATCACATACATTAATTGTTGGTGAACTAAGGCTGAACGCTTACGGTCTAGGTTTTGTTGCTCCTGACAATGTTTCCTTTCCCTTTTACTTAGGGGAGATGCACACAGGTTCAAGGGCAAAGCTTTTTCAGATCTGGCCTGAGGTGACCTTGTAGTTGAAAGTTTATTGGTAATGGGCTCTGGCCTGGGTTAAATTTCAAGTGGGGGAATCCCACTCACTCCACTGAAGAAGCCGCTCCCTGAGGATGCACAGCAATATTCGTCAAAGGAGCAATGGATTTAGCTTGTCCCATCAGCTCAATCTTGCGTGAAGATCCACCCTCTGCCCCATCACTATTGCCGTTAACTAAGAGCTTGACTTCTTCTGTGGGGCTTGGGGAACTTGCATGCTGGTTGCTGCAGCCGTGGTCTTACTTTGCCCAGACCCTGCTCTAATGTATTTTATCTTGGATAAACAGTATTCAGGAAGGCTGGAAGAGAAGACAAATTATCAATGATTGGTGAACAGCAACAAACTGCTTGCAACAGGTTGGTTCTAGATTGCGCTGTGGTCCATCAATTTATTCATATTGTCAAGCTTGTTTTCAGTCACTGCAGTAAAAACAGCAAGGGTGTTCAGAATATCAACCTGAAGGTCCAACTTATCTGACTGATAGTTAAGGGCAGTAACTGTAAGGTCTGAAATAATTGGGGCAGGTATGGTCCAGCACTGGCGAGGGAAGGTTTGATCTACTATTGATGGTGGTGCCGCAATTGCAGGGTTTATCAGAAAAAGAAAGTGAGTGATCCAGTAGTGATTGATCATTTGGTTCCAGGTCAGCAGTGCTTTACTGATTATTGCCAACGGTTCCCAACTGAGAAGGTTTGGTCGTAGCAAAACAATGTTGCCCACTGTGGCCTGGTCCCACCGTGCAGATAATGTACTAAGGAGGCAAAGTGTGTTTGGGTCTAAACCTGGCTCCATCCAGTGCTGGCCTACTTTTTGTGGGGATCACCTCCTTAGAGGGCTATATTTGTCAGACTTACTACAAGAACAATTGAGTCACATTCATGTTCAATACTATAATGAGCTGAAGCCAACACAGGATTAGAGCACACAGGAATGTCAGAGGCAGGACAAGGATTGGTAGCCTCCAAATAGTCCTGAGGCATCGTGTCTGGGGCAAAGTCACGGGGAAGCGTTCAACTAGAAAGGCAGGAGAAGAGCATTGTCTGGCACTAAATTCCATTAGTTTGTTTCCTTGCGAATACCCCAGACTTATTGTCTCTATGTGATTTTTGTGGCTTGGAAGACTGTTGAGGAGGTAATTCCCCGCTTACTTACTGGAAATCTACATTACTCAGAGTTCAAGTCTTCCTCGCCACATCAGTGGCATAATAAAATTGGAGGGGGCCCCCTTCAAAGAACATGGAGGGCTCCCCCTGCGGGCTCACTCAAGGGCCCTCAGGTTAGTGTGCTTTGCTGAGGGGGGCTGCCTGGAGCCAGCCCTGCACTGTGGCGGCTGTGGGGGCCTTTGTGCCAGATCTTGTTTCCCATCCCTCCCTTCCTGTTTTTTAGGGTTGAGCGCATCAGTTTGGTTGGTTGGTTCGTGGGATTGCCTTTTAAATTTCACTTGAGTTTGTTTGTGAAAGGCATGCATAGGTCATACCTTTTCCGGTGTTTAGCCCTCCTCGAGCGCACCGGCCAACTACTGAAAACTTACGAGGCTCCATGTTTTCGTTATGGTTCTGGACTACTTTTTCTCTTTATTTCGTTGGCAGAGCGATCTCACTGGGCAGTAGTCAAGCGCTTTGCATGACATCGACCCTGTTACATGGATACTTGCGCTTTTGCTAGTTACATGGATAATTCCACTTTTGCCGGTTATATGGATAATTGCACTTTTGCCAATATGTTTCACTGCAAGCGAACTTCTGTTTCCCTTGGTCTGCCTCCTTCGCACTCATGGCGGCCGTTGGCTCGCTTATGTAAAACTGTTTTACTTTTCATTTTCAGTTTATGTGGCAAGAAAAGTCCGGTTAGGAGTTTACAACGCTAATAGCTCTAACTCGAGCAAACTCAAGACCCATTGCATTGCAAATGCTTGTTCTGTTTTGGCTTCATGGATTGTGTGGCTTAGGTGCAGAACAGGAAGTGGGGTGGGGTGGGTTGACCTTCCTTTTATGGTTAGGATCAGAGGTAAAGGAGGTCGGTCATATGAGAGAGGGATGGGGAAGGCTAGAGCTCTAAATTTGCTTGAAGGGTTCTGTGGGGGAGCTAAAGCTCACTATGCGATTCTTGTGGCGAGGAAGTTTTCAACTCGCAGTAATGAAGATTACAGGTAAGTAACCGGGGTGTAAACACATATATGTCTACAACGGAGGGTCTTCTGTGTGACAAGCGGTGGCAGATACACACACACACACACCCAGCCACCGCCTCCAGCACCACCCCCCCACGAATGTTACGGGACTTCTACCACCTAACTTCAAAGCCATATTTTTTTTGTACTTTTCATTAAAAAAAATCAGGGAAAGGGCACGGCTGCTGCTGCCGCCAAAGCCTCAGCACAACAAAAACGGGTGTAGTTCTCCCAGACCCAGAAAAATAGAGCGTGAACACCCGCCTTCTAGGACTCAGGCATAGCGGAATTCTATGAGGTAATTCCATTACACCTGAGTCGTAATGAGGGTCTGTGTGTTATGATTAGGGCTCCCTGTTTTCTGTTTTCACTGATTGTTACAGATAAATACAGAGAGAAAACATTGTGTTTCCTGACTGTATTTATTTTTAAAAGCAGAAAAACACAGATAATTGGGCTGCTTTTGAGTGATTCTCTGTGCTGAGATTAATGACTTTTAGGCCAGTAGCTGTGCATATTGGCTGCATGGGAAGATAAAATGAGAATGAGATTTGCTTAAATTACTGCATATCTCAACATGCATTTGTGCTATTATGCTATTGTTTTTATGTGGTTTTATTATTTTTATTTTTTTGGCAGTGTAATGTGCTAAAACCTGACAGGCATCAAAGTACGTGTGCACGTTTATCTGTTAAAGAAATGCAGAAATATATAAGTTATAAGCTCATCTGGTCACAAAACACGACAAAATATGGATAAATTCCAATAGGATAGCCAAAAAATAAATATGGATTAATACAGATGGAAATGTTCAAAAAATTAATACCATAAAACCGGGAGCCCTAGTTATGATGAACAAGTAAAACGAGTATTGGAGCGTGAACTAGCATATGGTGGAGAGCTGAAGTCGATGAGTCACCTATTCCTCTTGGGGATGTGTGTGGGGGGGTATTTACTCTGTAGGTTGCCTAAGGGACACCTACGTATGGCATCGCATGTGCATTTCATATCAAAGTTAAAATGTTCCCTCGATCTTATTTCCAGACATATAATTATTTTACTCAACCCTAATATCCCCAGGTCCACGAGACTTCTCACACTAACATTAAAGGTGTCCACTCATAAGCTAAAGAACGACATTTTCATGGTAACCTAGTGCAGGGCCACTTTTATTGTGAGTAGTGGTTTAATAAGATTGTGTTCCCCTCTAATCGTCAGGCACACCCTCTTCTGCTTATCTCCGGTGTCATTCGCTGCCTTTCGCTTTCGGATTAAGCTTCAATCCTATTAGAGGCGTGATGCCTCCGCCTTTCTTAGCACACACACTCCGGGGACCACTGTCGCGCCAAGCTTAGTCACAAAGCATTACTGTAACTTTCTCCCCTGACTGCTCCCCGAAAGAGCAATCTGTGCCCAGCTCCTTTCTCCTCAGGGCTGTCTGCTGAGAATGTCAGGGAGAAATCATAGACTATGCAACGGGATGGTCGCCAGACGGTCGGCGCAAGGTTTGTCAGAGAATATCGGTCAAGTGCGCTTGGCGTCTGGCGCGCTGGCACCGCAGGGTGCGTGGCAAGCGCCGAAAAAGGTGGAGCAACTGAACTGCATGCACATTCATCTAATGTAAATCCATAAATTAAATATGAAAGCCTTAAAAATGAATTTTTTTTAGATTTGAAACGCTAATTTTAATGAAGGCATCTAGTCACAGCTAAAGAAGCAGCGTATATTTTTCATTAGTATTACAATTTCTAGTAATGATTTATATATATATATATATATATATATATATATATATATATATATATATATATTTTTTTTTTTCTTCTTTTTAGGTGTTGTACTGAGTGGACTTGGGCCAAATGGATGAAGGAGCCCTTCAACAAAAAATTATGAGAAAAGATGAACAAAATACAAAACTAACAGAGGCAGGATTTAAATGCTCCAAATACCAGTGAGGTAGGAAACGGGTATGTCTCTGTTGTGTGCCTTCCTTTTCTGGGTATCGACTCAATGGACCAGGTGTACAAAAATAATTGCATTCGGAAAGCAAAATGGGAATTTAAAAGAGTGCACTGCGATTTGTTATGAACATTACACATCTCAAGGAAAGCGTTTCGAGACTGTCCATCCCTAAAGGAAAGTGTGTGGCCCAGGGATCTCCCTTCCCTTCTTCCGATTCACAATCAATTGGACATAAGCTGTGCTTCGTTTTTTTTTCTTTAGTTTGAAACAACAGCATAGTTAACCCTGCCGAGGACACTCAGAAAGTGTAAGGTGTCATTTTTTGGCATCTTCACATTATGCTTGTAATTTAACATGCCATGATTGATGTAATACTTGTGGTCATAAGCGCTGCAGACGGGGTCACAAGTTATAGATAGCTCATAAATTATAACTGGTGGATTTCAGTGTTCTTTTTTGTTTTTACATTTTAGTTTTTGTGTTATTTCCACTATAGCGTCACTTTTTTCAGTGAATTTCTTCTATATATATATGTGTAAACACACACACACACATATATATGTAGATGTATGTATATACATGACTACAAAACAAAGTGGCTGTGCATAAGGTTCGCACCTCCTATACATAAGTATATTGTAATCAAGCACACAGTGTCCATATGTTGCGAAAAGTAAGGTAAAGTGTGCCAAACTGGTAAGCACCCAACCACAAAGGATGCAGTAGTGTCAGTTGAAAAATCAAATGACACTTGCAAATTGTTATATCAAGGCACACCACAAAAGTCAATTTCTTCTTCTTGTATCAGTCAAAGTTCTGATTCAATGTAAGTATATGGTAGCAATTTTATTCATCCAAGTAATCCATAAAGGTAAAAGCCATCCTGAGTCCAGAGATACAACAGCCAACACTTGTTTCGTCAACAAGACTTTTTCAAGGCCCAAGACTAGGTATAATTCAATGTCAACAAAATTATATTGAATTTCTGAGCGAAGAAAGATCCTGAAGATATGGTGGTCAAATCCATGTAAATCAATCTTGTATTCTAAACAACACTCACGACCATGATAAGCCTGTCGGACATCGTAAACATGCTTGCACAGAGTATACCGGCTGCAAAAAGCAAAGGTTATAGGGTCGATATAGATAGGAAATTGATTTTTTAAAAACATAGAAGTTCGCTTAAAATACCAAAGGTTACAGAGGTATTATAGTTAGGCTCACAGGTTAAAAGTACAAAACCATAGAAATCCACCTATTATATTTAGAGTTATCTCAAGTAACTATAACTTATGCCCGAAGGTAACTATAGCACGCAGCCCGCCATGCACAGTTTTTTTGTAATTTTTTTTGCTGCAAATACTACATTGATAATATCAAATGATATTATCAAAGATGTCATGAGTGCTGTATTTTGTGGGGTAATTAAGGAGTGCACGGCGAGGGCGAGAGTTATAGTTCCCTCAGGGCACGACTTATAGCTACTTGAGATAACTCTAACAGATGAATTTCTATGGTTTTGTACATTGAAAGTGTGATCCGAACTATAGTGCCCTTGTAACTTTTGTTTTTTTAAGTGAATTTCTATGTTTTTTAAATTTGATTTCCTAACTATAACAACCCCGTAACCTTGGTTTTTTTTCAGTAAATTTCTATGTTTTTTTAAGCAATTTTCATTAATATACGTTAATCCAACCACTGCGTGCTCGGCCTTCGGTCCTGGTCTGGCCCAGGCCCTGCAGCCAACCCTGATAACAACCAACCCCATGTTGCGCATGGCCTTCGGTCCTGGTCTGCGGCCAGACACTGAAGCCAACCCCTCTATCCACCCAACCCCACACTGCACCTTTAGCTGTGCACAGCTGGGTTGTCCGAGGCCTGCCTTGCTTGTTGTGAGAATAGGTGCAACAGAGTATATGTGGGTGTGAGAGTGTCTGCCTGGGTGTGAGAGTGTCTGCGCCAGTGTCTTAGTGCAGTGGTGTAACAAAACTGGAGGGGCCGCCTGCAAAGAACATGGAGGTGCCCCTCTCCAGGCTCACTCAGGAGCTCTTGGTCCAATGTGCTGTGCTGAGGAGGCCCCTTGGAGCTCGGCTCCCCGCTCCATGGGGGCTTTGCCATGGCATTGTCTTAGTGAGTTTGTGAGTGGCTGCATCAGTGCCTGTGTGGGACTGTGAGTAGGTGCATGATGGTTTCAATGGGTCTGCGAGTGGGTGCGTGAGAGTTTGAGTGTGTCTCTGAGTGGGTGAATTAGGGTCTGAGTGTGGCTGTGAGTGAATGCGCGAGGGTCTGAGTGGGTCTGAGAGTGGATGCAGGAGTGTCTGAGTGGGTCTGTGAGTGGATGCATAAGGGTCTGAGTGGGTGCCTGAGTGGGAGAAAGAGATTGAAAGAGAGAGAGAGAGCAATAGAGTGAGAGAGAGAGGGAGAGTATTTTAGGCTTTAATGGGTGATATACTTAGAATGAGATATTTCTGGACAAATTGAAAAGAAAAATGTATTTGCCAATTAAAAAGAATGAGATCACCTTTCAATATGAACCTTACGCTTTTGAAGTTTAAAAGAAATTAAAGAAGGAAAACAACCAGCGGCACACCTGAAGTAGAACCCTCAACTTTTAGTGTGAGAGTCTGTGACTGTAACCTTTAGGCCATAGGTGACTCCTTACTGTGATGTTTCCAGACATATCTATGATAGTCAAACCCACATATGTGATTGGAAAGAAATGTGAATGTTCCATTACTAGGAAGGTTTAACAGTCAAAACACCAGTGAATAGACAAACACACTGCCAAACGATACTAGGGTTTGAACCTTCAGCCTCCTGAGTGACAGCACAAGACCGTGAGCGTTTGGGCCAAAAGTGGCTCTGTTCTGCTCTGCATCCAAACATAAATATAAAATTCATACCAACATCTTGCTAGTCTTACTCTTTGAAGTCATTGTATGGAGAGACCATTGCAATGACAATCTCTCTCTCTATCTATCTAGCCCACTATGAGATGGAAGAGCGAGAGAGAGATAATGACAGGACCGTGGTGGGAGTCTGAAGGCCCGTGGTCCCAGCTAGCTCTCCACGTCCTGTGGCAGCCAGCATTGCTCCCTCAAGCAGGTAGCTGCTTTTCATCTGTTTCCCTGCACAAATATTTGCTTGCAGGGAAACAGGTGAAAACTCTGCTTTCTGACAGCGGGAGCTGTTTGACAACCCTTGCTCTCAGAAATCAGACTTTGCTTTTGGTTGCTGGGAGCTGTAAGTTCCCACCAAGTAAAAGCAAACAGCTATGTCCCAGGGTAGCACCCGGGAGATAGCAGGAGCCAGCCATGGTGGGTGGCAGTCCCCAGGGCCATCAATGGCTCCTCGAGGGGGGCCTCCAACAAGCGTTGCCCTGGGGAGGTGGTGGTCCCCAGGGCACGGGGGTTCAAAACTGACTCCCATCACTTTTCATAGTAGCCCCGAGAAGGTGGCAGTCCCCGGGGCTGAGGGGGGCTTGGCACCCCGTACTGTATTTAATGAAAGCCCCAGGGAGGTGACGGTCTCTGGGGCTGCATGGAGGCCATGCAGCCCCCGCACTGTATTTAATGAAAGCCCTGGGGGGTAGCGGTCCCTGAGGTAGCAGGTCTGAAACAGACACCCCTCATTAATTCATTTTTATCCCTGGGGAGGTGGTGGGCCCCCATACCCTTTCGAAGGGTACCCCAACCACAGGGAGTGGGATTAAGGGGGCCTTTAGGTGGCCTCCTGCCTTGCCACTGGCTCGGCAGGTGACACAGGACTGAAAAAGTCCTTCAGCTTCTGGGACATTCCAGGCCAGTAAAAGACATTAACGAACCTGCTCCACTCACTCACACAGCCACTGACACAACCACTAACTCACCCATACAGCACTCACTCATCTATTCAGAGACTCATACAGATACTCACACACCCACTTACAGACCCTTACAGCTACTCAAACACCCACTAATACACCTATTCCACCACTCACATACCCACTAACAGACCCACACAGCCACTGACACACCCACTCACTCACCCATTCAACCACTCACACACCCACACACTTACCCATACAGTCACTGACAAAGCTACTCACTCACATACAGCAACTGACACACCCACACATTCACCCATGCAGCCATTCTCACAGCCACACACACAGCCATACAACCCCTCACACACCCACTCACACATACAGTCACTGATAATAACTCACACATACAGCCACTCCCACACACTCACCCTTGCAGCCACTCACACACCCACACAATCACCCAGGCAGCCACTCACACATCCACTCACTCACTGATGCAGCTATTCACACATTCACTCACTCTCCCATACAGTCAGTAACACAGGCACTCACTTATGCATATTCACTCACACACCCACTCACTCATCCATACAGTCACTGACTCACCCATTCACTCATCAGTATAGCCGCCCACACAGCCACTCGCTCACCCACACAGCTACTCACATACCTACTTATACACCCATACAGACACTCACACACGCATACAGGCACTCAGACACTCACTCACAGATACATAGTCACACAGCCACTCACATAATAGGTTAGAAATAGTATCACTCATTAATAGTACAGAATGTGTACTGTTTTAACTTTTGTAGTACCTTGGTCTATATGCTTAACACTCAGAGGATGATGTCATGAGTGATGTCATCAGTGATGTAATTTGAGATTTCATCAGTGATGTCATCTATGAAGTCACTGACCATGTCATGAGTGATGTACTATGTGAGGTCATAAGCTGTGAATTACGGGGGCGCATGTTATAGTTAGCTCAGGTAACCCTAACTGCGGAATTTTACTTGTTTTGTACAAGTGGAATGTGTGCCTAACTATAACCTTCCTGTGACCTTTGTTTTCTGAGTGAATTTCTTAGTTTTTTTTCAATTTTATTTCCTAACTATAAAGCCCCTGTAACGTTTTATTTTTTGGGTGAATTTAAATTGTATTTTGTAACTATAATCCGTATGGTTTCAAAATGGGTGTGTGAGTGCTTGTATAGGCTGAATGGGTCTATGAGTAGGTGTATGGGTCTGTCAGTGAGTTTGTGAGATGTTTTGTGGGTCTGTGAATGGGTGCATAAGTCTCTGAGTAGGCCTGTGAATGAGTGTATGAGTCTGTCAGTGGGTCTGTGAGTACATGCATACTTCTGGCTTGCTGTATATATGGGTGCATGAGTCTCTGAGTGAGTCTGTGAGGGGATGTGTCAGTGTCTCATTGGCTATGTGAGTGGATGTGTCAGTGTATAAGTGGGTCTTTAGGTGTGTGCATGAGGATCTGAGTGGGTCTGTAAGTGGGTGTGTGAGGGTATGAGTGGGTCTGTGAGTGGGTGCATCAGTGTCTGAGTGTGCCTATGAGTGGGTGTGTCAGTGTATGATTGGGTCTGTGTGTGGGTGTAAGAGACTGGCTCTCTGTATAGTGTAGGAAAATGATGTACACTGTGCAGAGAGCCCAGGCAATCCCAGGTTTGGTATCCAGAGGTAAAAAGCATACCACCTAATGCTCTGTTTTTGTGGTAGGGTGGGCGAGCAGTTAGGCTTATCTTGGAGATATGTTAAGCATTTGTTGTAATCACATTATTAGTAAACCTGGACACACACTCGGAAGAATAACTCAAGACCAATTTACAAAAATACTTCAGATTTTTATAAAATGTTTAAGATCAAGATCATCAATATATAGTAAGTGCTTCTTTTATTATTATTTTTTAAAGTTTAGAAAAGACATTATTTTTATGCGTATTTATGCACCATAGGAATAAATGGAAAAATCTTTAAATGCATAAAAAATCAGTCAGTGCTCTCACAAGTGTCACCTTCTATTTTAAGGATGAGGTCATTGAGATGTCCTGTGGGCCAGCGGGAGAAGTTCAGGCAGCTACCAGTTCAAGCGGGAGCAGTGGCTGAAAGTCTTGGAACTGGTGCACAACAGAGAAGGAACCACTTGGTAAGACCAGTGGGTTCCTTTGGATGGTAGATGGGGAGTTAGGGAACCCTAGAGCACAGCTGGTTTGGCATTGCAGGGGCCAGGGAGGCCAGGTGCAGTGTGGATAGGTCAGGCAAGAGTCATCCATCAGGGAGTACTTGGAGCCAGGAGCAGGTCATTTGGAGGGTAGATAGCAGGTCAGCAGGGCCATTGCAGTGGATGGTTCTTGAGTGTTCTAAAAACCCTCAACTGGTGCTTGCTTCTGGGCTTTGGAGAATCTAGAGTGGACTTTGCTTCTCCATGTCCAACGTTGGGGTTCCAGTACCCCGGGCAATGGAACATCTCAGGCCCTGAAAGTCGCAGTGCCACCAAAGTTGGCACATTTGCAGGTTTGGTCCTTTGGTTCTGTTGTGTGGATTTTGGTTGGGGCGGCTGGTCTGGTTTGCTGGTCAGTGGCTGGTCAGTGAAATGAACTTCACTGGCTCCTTGCTTGTAAGTTGCAGGAGAGTGATACCTTCACTCTGAGGGAGGTTCTTGGGGATTTGCATAAGGCTAGAGGTGCTCTGGATATTTGTAGAGTGTTTCAGGTTTCCAGGTGACACCTCAGCAGCGATTGATGAGTCCTAGGAGCAGAAGGCAGGGGTTGGAGCCTTTGTCTTTGTGAAATAAGGATCTGCTTTTGTGCCTTGGGTCTTCTTTGTTCTTGGTCTACCTGTGTCCATTAAATCTGATCTGTAGATCTAGGAATGCCCAGTAAATACTGCTTTTAGTGGGCATTAGGGGGAGTGCCCGGTAGTGCCAAACATAGTACAATTTTAGAGAAAGAGATCCTGTTTAGCAGGGGCCCTGCGAACTTACAGTTTGAAACCACATAATTTCCAGGCAAAATGTAGGGGGCTACCATGTCAAAAGAGGCCCTTCTTCACAGTGGGTGTGTGAGGGAATGAATGGGTATGTGAGTGGGTGCATGAGTGTCTGACTGGGACTGTGGGTGGGTGCATGAGTGTCTTAGTGGGTCTGTGAGTGGATGCCTGAGAATCTGAATGAGTTTGTGAACGGGTGCGTCACAGTCTGAGTGTGTCTGTGAGTGACTGTGTGGGTGTCTGAGTGGGTCTCTGCGTGTCTGAGTGGGTCAGTGAGTAGGTGCATGAGGGTCTGAGTGGGTCTGGGAGTTGGTGCATTAGGGTCTGAGTGGGTCTGTCAGTAGGTGTGTCAGTGTGTGAGTGGGTCTGTGAGTTGGTGTGTGAGTGTCTAAGTGGATCTGTGAATGGGTGAATGGGTGGATGAGTGTCTGAGTGGGTCTGTGAATGGGTGTGTCAGTGTCTGAGAGGGTCTGTGAGTGGGTGCATGAGTGTCAGATTGGGTATGTGAGTGGTTGCATGAGGGTCTGAATAGGTCTGTGAGTGGGTACATCAGTGTCTCAGTGGGTCTGTGAGTGGTGAATGAGTGTCTCAGTGGGTCTGTGTAGGAAGCTGGCTCTCTATCTAGTGAATGAAAATGACATACACTGTGCAGAGAATCTAGACAACGTCACCTTAGTATCCAGAGGCAAAAATAGACAACCCAATGCTCTATTTTTGCGGTAGTGTGGGCGAGCAGTTAGGCTTTTCTAGGAGTCTTGATAAGCATTTGTTGTACTCACAGTATCAATAAATGAAGATACACACTCAAAAGAATAACTCAAGTCCAATTTACAAAAATAACATGGACTTTTATATAATTGTTGACACCAAGAACTTTGTTACAAGGTAAGCAGTCTTTAAATTAAAAATACTTTTCAATTTAAAAAATCAACAGTATAATTTTCAAAATCTTCAATGGTAATCTATGGGAGGAAAACAAGAATGCAGTTTTGCAGGTAAGCACATGACTTACAGATCCAGTCTTCGAGGTGCCCAATGTTAACCAATTAAACTGGGGGTGCACAAAGATGCATTGCTCACAGGTGAGTAAGAGCGGCGTCAGAGGGTAGTATATGGGGGTTGATGTAAGCACAGGAGGGGACACAAGGCAGCACCAAACTTACACCCTCAGTGGAAAAGGGGCAGCCAGGTGCAGAGTGACAACAGAGCATCGGGCACCCAATGTTAACCAATAGAGACAGGGGGTAATTGAAGATGCACTGCTCCCTGGTGAGTAGATCAGGGTCAGAGGTTGCTCTCCTAGAGTTGAGGTAAGTACAAGGGGCACCACAAGGCAGCACCTAACTTACACATTCAACGGCACAGGGGCGACCAGGTACACATTTTCAGACGCCCAATGTTAACCAATGGAGACTGAGTAACCGAAGATGTGCTGCTTCCAGGTGCTTCCAGGTGAGTAGAACGGGGTCAGGGTCAATCACCTAGAGTTGAGGTAAGTACAAAGGGGGCCACAAGGCAGCACCAAACTTCCACCATCAGCAGCTGCATAGGGGCGGCCTGGTGCAGAGTGCCAACACAGTGTCAGGTGCCCAATGCTATCCAAAGCAGGAGATCAGTTTCAGAAACAGGCTGCAGGCTCTGGTCTGGAGGCTGGGCGAGGACAACCTACAGCTGCCCAGGTAAGTAGAGATGACAGGGTCCGTAGGGACACTGACAGTCCAGCTCCCCAAGGCCCAATGGCTCCAGGTGCAGGGGTGTCTTTTGGTATCGTAAACAGCTTACCGGGCAGGTTGCTGTCAGGGGAAGTCTTCAGATTGAGGCTGCAGGCCTCGCTGTGGATTCTGGCAGGGGTCAGTCCACAGTGGACTCGGGCGGTGGGTGTTGGGTGCAGAGATGGTTCCAGAGGCAGTTTTGTGGTTCCTCAGGCAGGCTCTTCTTCTTTGAATTTGGTTTATTTTGGACATGTCTGCTGTCCACGGGAGATCTTGGTCTTTATCGAAGGCAGTTAGTCCTCCCAAGGCTTTGGAGGTCGCAGAGCTGCAGGACAAGTCACCTTTTGGTGCAAGTTCTTTGAGGGTTGCAGACAGGCTGGTAGGGCTGAGGCCAAGTCAGTTGGTGTCGGCAGTCTTCTCTGCTGATGCAACTTTTGTGGTGTCCGGCTCTTCTTAGGTCATCAGGAATCTAAACTTCTGGTCAGGGGATACTGTATTTAGGTGTGTTAGGGGGAGTACCTGGTAATAGCCGATGACCTACCTACCTTAGAGTGGCTACACCCACTATGTGACCACCTCCTTTGGGAGGACACAACCGTGACCCTAATTGGTTATTTTTCCTTCCATCCAAGATGGACTAAAATGAAATGGGGGTGGGAGGTCACCTCGCCTGCCACACCTGAGGGGTGGTGCTGGCTGAGGGTGGCCACTCCTTCTATTCTTTCTAGTTTTCCATCTGGTTTTCCCATCTAAAGTGGGGACTGAACCAGGGGGTTGCCTTCTGCTGGTAGCAGCAGAGGCTGGGGTCACATTTCAAAGGAGGTATAGCCTTTGAGGATTCCCACCTGAGCAGGGTGCCTGCCTGGGGCAGGAGGTGTGACACGACCATCCAGGAAAGACTTTGGGGGTCATTCTGACCCTGGCGGTCTTGGACCGCCAGGGCGCAGAATGACGGAAGCACCGCCAACAGGCTGGCGGTGCTTTCAAGCCCATTCTGACCGCGGCGGTAAAGCCGCGGTCGGAAAACCGGGGCCGGCGGTTTCCCGCCGCTTTTGCCCCGGCTGGGCGAATCCGCCAGGGCAGCGCTGCAAGCAGTGCTGCCCTGGGGATTCTGACCCCCTTACCGCCAGCCTGTTTCTGGCGGTTTTCACCGCCAGGAAGAGGCTGGCGGTAAGGGGTGTCCTGGGGCCCCTGGGGGCCCCTGCACTGCCCATGCCACTGGCATGGGCAGTGCAGGGGTCCCCTAACAGGGCCCCGGCCAGCTTTTCACTGTCTGCCTAGCAGACAGTGAAAAGCGCGACCGGTGCAACTGCACCCGTCGCATGGCCGCAACACCGCCGGCTCCATTCGGAGCCGGCTTCTGTGTTGCGGCCTCATTCCCGCTGGGCCGGCGGGCGCTAACTTGGTTAGCGCCCGCCGGCCCAGCGGGAATGTTGGAATGCCGGCAGCGGTCTTTTGGCCGCATGGCGGCCGATTGGCAGTTCCCGCCTGGCGGGCGGCTACTGCCGCCCGCCAAAGTTGGAATCAGGGCCTTTGTCTTCTGTCTCCAGAGAACAAAGGCTGTCACCCCAGGAGTCCAGAATCCATGCTGGTGGTAGCAGGCTGGCTAAGACCAGTCAGCAACCATGCCAGGGCTGTTAGGTTTTCAGGGACCACCTCTAAGGAGCCATCTGGGTACATTTTATAATAAACCCAACACTGGTACCAGTGATGATTTATTATGCTGAGTTGTTTGATACCTAATAGCCCAAGGTTCAGAGAGGCCTTAATGTAGCTGGAGAGCACATGCACTTACTATGGCCTCCCTGTACACTTGCTATGTCTAAGAATTGACAAAGGCACAGTAGGGGCATATTTGCTCATGCATCTATGCCCTCACATGTATTATAGTGCACCTTGCCTTAGGGCAGGAGGGTCTGCTAGAATGGTGACTTATATATATTGCATGCAATGTTAGGGGACATGGCACTCAGGCTGAGTGCCATGTTGCAGTTGCAATTGTGGGGTCACCTTGTCATGCAACCCACAATGGCAGCCTGCAAAAGGCTGGTGTGTGGCTTCTCAAAGTGGCACATTTGGTGCAGTAGCTCTGGGGGGCCCTCTTCAGTAACCATGCCCTAGGTACTAGGGGTACCATTTACTAGGGACTTACAAGGGTGGGTGAAGTTGCCAATCACAGTACAGTTTTTAGGAAAGAGATCTGGCCCTGGGAACCTGTTTAGCAGGGGCCCAGGGCACTTTCAGTTTGAAACCACAGAATGTACCAGGCAAGAAGTGGGGGGCTAACTGTAAAAAAGGGACTCATTTAGCATAGTAGGAGGAGGGAGAACCATCAGAAACAGAAAACCAGGAAAACTCCAATGAAGCTGAGGATAATGAGGTAGGATCCTCCATCTCAGGAGCCCCCTCAGAAGAGGACGTGGCTCTAGAAAGGTTAACCAAAAAACTGGCTTTAGAAGTCCAACTTATGAAGACATAAGTTAAAAGAATAGAGTTGGGCCTAGGACCCATCTCTGATAGCAGCATACAAATAACTAGGAAGAAGGAGAAGTCTTTCAACCTAAAACTCCCCAAGGGAGCTCAGACAATTCTTACACAGGCCTGCCACTGCAGCCCGCCTGAAATAATGGTCACGTTATTTCACAGCCATTTTCCACTGCACATAAGTAACTTATAAGTCACCTATCTGTCTAACCTTCACCTGGTGAAGGTTTGGTGCAAAGTTACTTAGTGTGTGGGCACCATGGCACTAGCCAAGTTACCCCCACATCGTTCAGGACAAATTCCCCGGACTTTGTGAGTGCCGGACACCATTACACGCGTGCACTATACATAGGTCACTACCTATGTATAGCATCACAATGGTAACTCCGAACATGGCAATTTACATGATCCCCCGGGTCTCTTCCAGGATTTCCTTTGTGCACAGCCTAGCCTGGGTCCCCAGCACTCCGTCCTGCAGTGCTCAACCCACTGAGTTGGCCTCCTACGCCGTGGGACCCTCTTTTGTAACTCTGCGTGAACTCCAGTTCACAAATCTTCCAAGTGCCTGTTCAGGTACTTCTGCGGGTGCTGCCTGCTTCTGTGAGGGCTCTCTGAGTTGCTGAGCGCCCCCTCTGTCTCCTCCTCCAAGGGGCGATATCCTGGTCCTTCCTGGTCCTCAGCAGCACCCAAAAACATCTACCGTGACCCTTGCAGCTAGCAAGGCTTGATTGCAGTATTTCTGCGTGGGAACACTTCTGCAACCTTCATCGCGACGTGTGACATCTGCCTTCCAAAGGAGAAGTTCCTAGTCCTCTTCGTTCTTGCAGAATTCCAAGCTTCTTCCATCCAGAGGCAGCTTCCTTGCACCTTCATCCGGGGTTTCCTGGGCTCCTGCCTCCCCTGGACACTGTCACGACTATTGGACTTGGTCTACTTGCC
This sequence comes from Pleurodeles waltl, assembly GCF_031143425.1. NCBI lineage: Eukaryota > Metazoa > Chordata > Amphibia > Caudata > Salamandridae > Pleurodeles > Pleurodeles waltl. The sequence goes on from NC_090437.1 coordinate 704,771,053, forward strand.
TTGCAGGTCTTCAGGTCTGGAAATCCGTTGTCAGTGCACTGCTGGTGTTTGTTATTCTTGCAGAATCCCCCTATCACGACTATTGTGCTCTCTTGGGGTAGTAGGTGTACTTTACTCCTACTTTACAGGGTCTTGGGGTGGGGTATCTTGGACACCCTGACTGTTTTCTTACAGTCCCAGTGACCCTCTACAAGCTCCCATAGGTCTGGGGTCCATTCGTGATTCGCATTCCACTTTTGGAGTATATGGATTGTGTTGCCCCTAGACCTATGCTTGCCTATTGCAACCTATTGTAATTCTACACTGTTTGCATGACTTTTCTGACTCTTACTTACCTATTTGTGGTTTGTGTACATATAACTTGTGTATATTACTTACCTTCTTACTGAGGGTACTCACTGAGATACATGTGGCATATTGTCATAAAAATAAAGTACCTTTATTTTTAGTAACTCTGTGTATTGTGTTTTCTTATGATATTGTGCATATGATATAAGTGGTATGGTAGGAGCTTTGCATGTCTCCTAGCTCAGCCTAAGCTGCTTTCCCATAGCTACCTTCTATCAGCCTAAGCTGCTAGAAACACCTCTATTCTACTACTAAGGGATAACTGGACCTGGCACAAGGTGTAAGTACCTTTGGTACCTACTACAAGCCAGGCCAGCCTCCTACATTGGTGGTGCAGCAGTGGGATAAGTACTTGTAACTGCTTTACCACTTTGTCATTTTGTACTTTTCATAGAAAAATCATATACCAAACAGTTCAGCGTATGTACACTTAACCCAAAAAGTTTGCTTTTCTATCCTAAAACCTTTTTCAAAGTTCTGAAAAGTTTCTTAAAACTTCTAAAGGTTTTCTAAAAGTTTGAAAAAGTTTTTCTCTGTGCTTTCAAAAGTTCTAAATCTATTACTCTCTTCTCCCTATCACTAAATCTTTTACTATCATGTCTGTGGTAGATTATACTCTCAAAAGTGTCAATGCTACTTATGACATTTTGAACTACAAGAGCTTAATGAGTATCTGCTTAGACAGAGGTTTAGTTATAGGAAAGAACCCTACAAAAGAGTTTCTGTTTGACATGCTTATGGTGCCAGAACCAGTCTGGCCCATCAAATGAGAGGTTAGTAGAAGCTTCCCAGTCTGATTCAGAGGATCCCCCTGGGGAAGCTGGGGAGGGTTCAGATAGGGGTCTGCTCCCTAGCAGGGCACCTAGTAATGCTGGTAGTGATAGAGGTTCCCATCACAGTAGGACATCCTTTATTCCTAGAGGCCAGGTTACCAGGGTCCAGACAGTTAGGGACAGGTCCCCCTCTGAAGTTTCCAATTTGTCATCTGTGTCAAAGCATTCCCAACCCACCATCCCTGAGGATAACTTGTTAGAAAGGGAACTCAAAAAGTTGAGGGTTGAAGAGACCACACTGAAGCTTAAACAGCAACGACTGGCCTTAGATAGGGAATCCCTAGACATTGAGAAGGAAAGACAGAGTATGGGGTTAGGGTAGCAATCCTGTTAGAGAGCAGGATTCCAGGAATCTGCACAAGATAGTCACCCCTTACAAGGAGGGGGATGACATCAACAAGTGGTTTGCTGCACTTGAGAGGGCCTGTATGGTACAGTTGGCCCCTCAAAGGCAGTGGGCTGCTATTTTGTGGCTATCTTTCACTGGAAAGGATAGGGATAGGCTCCTTACTGTTAGAGAAAGTGAATCTAACAACCACACAGTATTGAAGGATGCACTCTTGGATGGATTTGGCTTAACCACTGAACAATACAGGATTAAGTTCAGAGACACCAGAAAAGAGTCCTCTCAAGACTGGACAGATTTTGTGGACTGTTCAGCGAAGGCCTTGGAAGGGTGGTTACATGGCAGTAAGGTATCTGACTATGAAAGCCTGTATAATCTTATTCTGAGAGAGCATATTCTGAATAACTGTGTGTCTGACTTGTTACACCAATACCTAGTGGACTCGGATCTGACCTCTCCCCAAGAATTGAGAAAGAAGGCAGACAAGTGGGTCAGAACAAGGGTGAACAGAAAAGTTCATACAGGGGGTGCCAAGGATGGCAAGAAGAAGGATGGTAAGTCTTCTGACAAGGGTTAGGACAAAAGTAAACATTTTGAGTCTTCATCAGGCCCATAAAAATCCTCTGGGGGGTGGTGGGTCCAAATCCTCTTTCAATAATCAACCTAAAAAGCCTTGGTGTTATTTGTGTAAAGTCAAAGGCCATTGGGCAACTGATTCCAGTTGTCCAAAGAAAAACACCAAACCTCCCACCACCACAACCCCTGCTGCAAATTCTAGTGCCCCTAGTAATAGCAGTGGTGGTGGGAAACCTACTAATAGCCAATCGAAGGGTGTAGCTGGGCTCACTATTGACAATGTAGTTGGGGTTGGTCTTCTTAGAGAGACCACAGAGGCTATTTTAGTCTCTGAAGGTGCCATTGATTTGGCCACCTTGGTTGCTTGTCCCCTTAATATGGATAAGTACAAGCAACTTCCCCTAATAACTGGTGTTGAGGTTCAGGCCTACAAGGACACAGGAGCCAGTGTAACCATGGTGATAGAAAAACTGGTCCACCCTGAACAACACCTACTTGGTCAGCAGTACCAAGTGACAGACGCTCATAACAACACTCTTAGCCACCCCCTGGCTGTTGTGAATCTCAACTGGGGGGAGGGGTTACTGGTCCAAAGAAAGTTGTAGTTGCCTCAGATTTACCTGTAGACTGTATACTAGGGAATGATTTAGAGACATCAGCTTGGACAGAAGTGGCGTTGTAGGCTCATGCAGCAATGCTGGGCATTCCTGGGCATATTTTTGCTTTAACCAGGGCTCAGGCCAAAAAGCAAAAAGGACAGGGTAACTTGGATCCTGGAACAATGGACCAAGTGCTCCCTAAAGCTATGGGTAGAAAGGGTAAATCCCTACCCACTATTCCTCCCTCTACAGATGATTCCCCTTCTGAGGAAGAGGAATTTCCTCCCTGTGCAGAACCTTCACCAGATGAGCTGGCAGCAGACGCTGCAGAGCTTTTGGGTGGAGGGGGACCTGCCAGGGAAGAGCTGAGTGTGGCACAGCAAACCTGTCCCACATTAGAGGGTTTTAGACAGCAAGCTGTCAAACAGCAAAATGGGGATGTCAGTGACAGCCATAGAGTATACTGAGAAGATAACCTCTTGTACACAGAGGCAAGGGACCCAAAACGTGGAGCAGCCAGGAGATTGGCCATTCCCCTGCAGTACAGAAAGTTTCTTCTCACCCTTGCACATGACATTCCTTTGGCTGGGCATTTGGGCCAGATAAAAACCTGTGAAAGACTTGTCCCCTTGGTTCACTGGCCTAGGATGTCAGAGGACACCAAAGATTTTTGTAAGTCTTGTGTGACCTGCCAAGCCAGTGGCAAGACTGGTGGCACTCCAAAGGCCCCTCTAATTCCACTTCCAGTGGTTGGGGTGCCCTTTGAAAGGGTAGGGTTTGACATAGTTGGCCCCCTTGACCCTCCTACTGCTTCAGGCAATAGATTCATCTTTGTGGTTGTGGACCATGCCACAATATATCCTGAAGCCATACCTTTAAGGACCACTACAGCTCCTTCAGTGGCAAATGCCCTCCTGGGAATCTTTTCCAGGGTGGGTTTTCCTAAAGAGGTAGTATCAGACAGGGGTAGCAACTTCATGTCCGCATACTTGAAAGCAATGTGGAAGGAGTGTGGTGTTACCTACAAGTTCACCACCCCTTACCATCCACAGACTAATGGACTGGTAGAGAGGTTTAATAAAACTCTCAAAGGTATGATAATGGGACTCCCTGAAAAACTCAGGAGGAGATGGGATGTCCTGTTACCTTGCCTCCTTTTTTCTTACAGGGAGGTACCCCAGAAAGGAGTGGGCTTCAGCCCCTTTGAACTCCTCTTTGGGCACCCTGTAAGAGGTCCACTCACTCTTGTGAAGGAGGTTTGGGAACAACCTTTACAAGCTTCTAAACAGGACATAGTGGATTATGTACTTGGCCTAAGATCCAGAATGGCTGAGTACATGAAAAAGGCCAGTAAAAACCTTCAGGCCAGCCAAGAGCTGCAAAAGCAATGGCATGGCCAGAGGGCTGTTCTGATCCAGTACCAACCAGGACAGAAGGTGTGGGTATTGGAGCCTGTGGCCCCAAGAGCACTCCAAGACAAATGGAGTGGACCCCATCTAATTGTTGAGAAAAAGGGTGAGGTTACCTATTTGGTAGACCTGGGCACTGCCAGGAGTCCCCTTAGGGTGATTCATGTCAACCGCCTGAAACCCTCCTATGACAGGGCTGATCTCACCCTGCTCATGGCAACAGATGAGGGACAGGAAGAAGAGGGTGGCCCTTTCCCTGATCTCTTCTCCACCACTGAAGCAGATGCCTTAGTGGAGGGAGTAGTTTTAGCAGATTGTCTGACAGCAGAACAGAAAGAGAATTGCATCAATCTCCTTGGACAATTTTCAGACCTCTTTTCAATTGTACCAGGTACAACATCCTGGTGTGAACACACAATTGATATTGGAGACAGCCTGCCTGTCAAAAGTAAAATGTGTAGGCAGCCTGACCCTGTCAGAGACTGCATTAAACAAGAGGTGCAGAAAATGTTGGATCTGGGAGTGATTGAACCTTCTGAAAGCCCATGGGCTAGCCCAGTGGTGCTTGTACCAAAACCTCACACCAAAGATGGAAAGAGGGAGATGAGGTTTTGTGTAGACTACGGAGGTCTCAATCAGGTAACAAAAACTGATGCTCACCCTATACCTAGGGCAGATGAGCTCATTGATACACTGGCTTCTGCCAAGTATCTTAGCACTTTTGATCTGACTGCAGGGTATTGGCAGATCAGATTGGCAGAAGATGCTAAACCAAAGACTGCATTTTCAACTGTAGGAGGGCACTACCAATTTACTGTGATGCCCTTTGGTTTGAAAAATGCACCTGCCACTTTTCAGAGGTTGGTGAATACAGTCCTACAAGGGTTGGAGGCTTTCAGTGCAGCATATCTTGATGATATTGCTGTCTTTAGCTCAACCGGGGATGATCACCTTGTCCACCTTTGGAACGTTTTGGAGGCCCTGCAAAAGGCAGGCCTCACTATCAAGGCCTCAAAGTGCCAGATAGGGCAGGGAAAAGTGGTTTATCTGGGCCACCTGGTAAGTGGAGAACAGATTGTACCACTACAGGGGAAAATCCAGACAATCATGGATTGGGTTCCCCCTACAACTCAGACCCAGGTGAGAGCCTTTTTAGGCCTCACAGGGTATTACAGGAGATTCATTAAAAATTATGGCTCCATAGCAGCCCCTCCTAATGGTCTCACAAGTAAGAAAATGCCTAAAAAGGTATTATGGACAGCTAGCTGTCAGAAAGCTTTTGAGGAGCTCAAACAGGCCATGTGCTCTGCACCTGTCCTAAAAAGCCCATGTTACTCCAAGAAATTCATTGTTCAAACTGATGCATCTGAATTAGGGGTAGGGTCAGTCTTATCACAACTGAATTCTGAGGGCCAGGATCAACCAGTTGCTTTTATCAGCAGAAGGTGGACCGCTAGAGAAAAGCGTTGGTCTGTCATAGAGAGGGAGGCCTTTGCTGTGGTCTGGGCACTGATAAAGTTGAGGCCATACCTGTTTGACACTCACTTTATTGTTCAGACAGACCACAAACCTCTACTTTGGCTAAAACAAAAGAAAGGTGAAAACTCTAAATTGTTGAGATGGTCCATATCGCTACAGGGAATGGACTATACAGTGGAACATAGACCTGGGAGTAACCACTCCAATGCAGATGGACTCTCCAGATATTTTCACTTAGACAATGAAGACTCATCAGGTCATGGCTGGTCTTATTGTCCTTCGTTTGGGGGGGGTGTTATGTAGGAAAGTACCATCTTGCATGGCATGTTACCCCCATATTTCACTGTATGTATGTTGTTTTAGTCCTTGTGTCACTCGGGCCCCAGTGCTCATAGTATGTGCCCTGTATGTGTTCCCTGTGTGGTGTCTAACTGTATCCCTGAGGCTCTGCTAACCAGAACCTCAGTGTTTATGCTCTCTCTGCTTTCTAAATTTGTCACTACAGGCTAGTGACTAAATTTACCAATTCTCATTGGCACACTGGTACACCCATATAATTCCCTTGTATATGGTACAGAGGTACCCATGGTATTGGGGTTCCAGGAGATCCCTATGGGCTACAGCATTTCTTTTGCCACCCATAGGGAGCTCAGACAATTCTTACACAGGCCTGCCACCGCAGCCTGCGTGAAATAATGTCCACGTTATTTCACAGCCATTTTCCACTGCACATAAGTAACTAACAAGTCACCTATATGTCTAACCTTCACCTGGTGAAGGTTGGGTGCAAAGATACTTAGTGTGTGGGCACCCTGGCACTAGCCAAGGTACCCCCACATCGTTCAGTGCAAATTCCCCAGACTTTGTGAGTGCGGGGACACCATTACACGCGTGCACTATACATAGGTCACTACCTATGTATAGCGTCGCAAAGGTAACTCCGAACATGGCCATGTAACATGTCTAAGATCATGGAATTGTCACCCCAATACCAGAATTCTGGTATTGGGGTGACAATTCCATGATCCCCCGGGGCTCTAGCACAGAACTCGGGTACTGCCAAACTGCCTTTCTGGGGTCTCCACTGCAACTGCTACTGCTTCCAACCCCTCAGACAGGTTTCTACCCTCCTGGGGTCCAGGCAGCCCTGGCCCAGGAAGGCAGAACAAAGGATTTCCTCTGAGAGAGGGTGTTACACCCTCTCCCTTTCAAAATAGGTGTGAAGGGCTGGGGAGGAGTAGCCTATCCCAGCCTCTGGAAATGCTTTGATGGGCAGATGGTGCCCATCTCTGTATAAGCCAGTCTACACCGGTTCAGGGATCCCCCAGCCCTGCTCTGGCGCAAAACTGGACAAAGGAAAGGGGAGTGACCACTCCCCTGACCAGTACCTCCCAGGGGAGGTGCCCAGAGCTCCTCCAGTGTGTCCCAGACCTCTGCCATCTTGGAAACAGAGGTGTTGCGGGCACACGGACTGCTCTGAGTGGCCAGTGCCAGCAGGTGATGTCAGAGACCCCTTCTGATAGGCTCTTACCTTTCTTGGTAGCCAATCCTCCTTTCTTGGTAGCCAAACCTCCTTTTCTGGCTATTTAGGTTCTCTGCTTTGGGGAATTCTTCAGATAACGAATGCAAGAGCTCACCAGAGTTCCTCTGCATCTCCCTCTTCGACTTCTACCAAGGATCGACCGCTGTCTGCTCGTGGACGCCTGCAAAACCGCAACAAAGTAGCAAGACGACTACCAGCAACATTGTAGCGCCTAATCCTGCCGGCTTTCTCGACTGTTTCCTGGTGGTGCATGCTCTGGGGGTCACCTGCCTTCACCCTGCACCAGAAGCACAGAAGAAATCTCCCGTGGGTCGACGGAATCTTCCCCCTGCTAACGCAGGCACCAAAAGACTGCATCACTGGTCCTCTGGGTCCCCTCTCATCCTGACGAGCGTGGTCCCTGAAATGCAGGAACTCTACCCAAGTGACTCCCACAGTCCAGTGGCCCTTCAGTTCACGTTTGGTGGAGGTAAGTCCTTGCCTCCCCACACTAGACTGCAAACTTGTGCACTGCGTGATTTGCGGCTGCTCCGGCTTCTGTGCACTCTTCCAGGATTTCCTTCGTGCACAGCCTAGCCTGGGTCCCCAGCACTCCGTCCTGCAGTGCTCAACCCAGTGAGTTGACCTCCGACGTCATGGGACCCTCTTTTCTAACTCTGCATGGACTCCAGTTCACAAATCTTCCAAGTGCCTGTTCAGGTACTTCTGTGGGTGCTGCCTGCTTCTTTGAGGGCTCTCTGAGTTGCTGAGTGCCCCCTCTGTCTCCTCCTCCAAGGGGCGACATCCTAGTCCTTCCTGGTTCTCAGCAGCACCCAAAAACATCCACTACAACCCTTGCAGCTAGCAAGGCTTGTTTGCTGTATTTCTGCATGGGAACACTTCTGCAACCTTCTTCGTGACGTGGGACATCTGCCTTCCGAAGGAGAAATTCATAGTCCTCTTCGTTTTTGCAGAATTCCAAGCATCTTCCATCCAGAGGCAGCTTCCTTGCCCCTTCATCCGGGGTTTCCTGGGCTCCTGCCCCCCCGGACACTGTCGCGACTATTGGACTTGGTCCACTTGCCTTGCAGGTCCTCAGGTCCGGAAATCCGTTGTCAGTGCACTGCTGGTGTTTGTTGTTCTTGCAGAATCCCCCTATCACGACTATTGTGCTCTCTTGGGGTAGTAGGTGTACTTTACTCCTACTTTTCAGGGTCTGTTTTCTTACAGTCCCAGTGACCCTCTACAAGCTGCCATAGGTCTGGGGTCCATTCGTGATTCGCATTCCACTTTTGGAGTATATGCTTTGTGTTGCCCTAGACCTATGCTTGCCTATTGCAACCTATTGTAATTCTACACTGTTTGCATTACTTTTCTGACTCTTACTTACCTATTTGTGGTTTGTGTACATATAACTTGGGTATATTACTTACCTTCTTACTGAGGGTACTCACTGAGATACTTGTGGCATATTGTCATAAAAATAAAGTACCTTTATTTTTATTAACTCTGTGTATTGTGTTTTCTTATGATATTGTGCATATGATATAAGTGGTATGGTAGGAGCTTTGCATGTCTCTTAGTTCAGCCTAAGCTGCTTTGCCATAGCTACCTTCTATCAGCCTAAACTGCTAGAAACACCTATACTAATAATGGATAACTGGACCTGGCACAAGGTGTAAGTACCTTTGGTACCCACTACAAGCCAGGCCAGCCTCCTACAAAGGCTACCCTGATTAAGGGCTTTGGACTTACCACTGAAGAGTACAGAATTAAATTCAGGGAGTCTCCAAAAACCCAGAGTCAGTCCTGGGCAGAAGTTTTGGACTATTCAGTAAAAATGCTGGGTGGCTGGTTAGAAGGTAACGAGGTACAAGATTTTGATGGGCTTTATAATCTAATAATGAAAGAGCATCTTTTAAGTAATTGTTACACTGAGAAACTACATCAGTTTCTGGTAGACCTAGGTCCACTTTATCTTCAAAAGTTAGGGAAGAAGGCAGACCACTGGGTCAAGACAAGGGTGACCAAAACAACCACTGGCGGGGGAGACCAAAACAAAGAGGCCCAAAAAAACCTCCAGGGGAATAATGGGAACCAAAATTAAAGCAGAGTCTTCACCAGGCCCCCAAAAACCTGCTCAGGAGTGTGGGCCCCGAGATTCCTCACAGCCCAAGAGTGGGCACAAAGGTAGGAACTGTAATCTCAACAAGGCTTGGTGCCATGATTGCAAGAAAAGAGGGCACCAAACTGGGGACCGTCGCTGTAAAAACAAGAAACATTTCTCCAGTCCACCTCAAGTAAATGCAGTTGCCAATCTCCAGATGGGATCACAGTTGTGGTCTGACCATGTCGGTGAACCCACAGAGGCAACATTAGTCACTGAAGAGGGGTAGATCTAGCCTGAGCTGCCTGGCCCACTAACATGCAAAAAGCAGGCAGAACCCGTTCATTAATGGGACTAAGGTGGAAGCCTTGAGGGACACAGGGGCTAGTGTCCCCATGGTGACCCAGCTCCTGGTCCACTCAGATCAGTACTTGTTAGTGAAAACATATCCTGTCACCAATGCTGACAGTGTCACAAAGATCCATCCCAGGGCAATGGCATACTTTGACTGGGGGAGGAGTAGTTGGACAAAAAAAGGTGGCTGTGTCCCCTGTAGACTGTCTGCTTCGAAATGATTTTGAACAATCTCCCTGGGCTGAAGTTGAACTGAGGACTCATGCAGCATTGATTTTGCTAGAACAAACTCCAGAGTGAACAAGAGGTGTTAGATCCTGGAAGAATGGATCGACACTCTAAGAGAAAAGGCAAGAAGACTGGGGGACCAGCTTATGAACCTACCACAAGTCAAAACCCCTCTTCCCAGGAAGAGAACTTGTTAACCCCTGAGGGACCTGAGCCTGCAGAGTTTGGGCCCTACCACCCATAGCTCTTAGGACCAGAGGGACCCTCTAGGGAGGATCTGTGCCAGGGACAAACAACCTGTCCCACTCTTGAAGGCCTGAGACAGCAAGCTGCACAAGACAATATAGTAATGCCAGTGGTACTCACAGGGTTTATTGGGAGGATGGACTCCTGTTCACTGAGGCCAGAGACTTCGAGCCTGGTGCAACCAGGAGGGTGGTAGGGCCCCAGAAATACAGATAGTTTCTTCTCTCTCTAGCCCATGACATTCCCCTAACTTGGCATCTGGGCCAAAACAAAACCTGGAGCACCTGGAGCAGGCTGGCTAATCACTTTTACTGGCCTGGAATATCCCAGAAGGAAAATGACTTTTGTCAGTCCTCTGTCACCTGCCAAGACAGTAGCAAGGCAGGAGGCCACCCGAAGGTCCCCTTAATCCCACTACCTGTGGTTGGGGTCCCCTTCTAAAGGGTAGGGGTTGATATTGTTGGCCCCTTAGACCCTCAAACAGCCTCAGGAAATAGATATATATTAGTGGAAGTGGATCATGCCACTAGGTAGCCTGAAGCTATTCTTGTTAGGACCATTACTGCCTCTGCAGTGGTCAAGACCCTCCTAGGTATTGTTATCAGAGTTGGTTTTCCTAAAGAGGTAATATCAGACAGGGAGTCCAACTTTATGTCTGCATACGTAAAGCATACGTGGCAGGAATGTAACATATAGGGCCTTATTACAACATTGGCGGGTGGCAACCCCGCCCGCCAAGTTGTAACTGTCGTGCGGCCGCAAATGCGGCCACACTCCCGCGGTGCCCATTATGACATCCCCGCTGGGCCGCAACATGGGAGCCGGCTCCAAATGGAGCCGGCGGTGTTGCGGCCGTGCGACGGGTGCAGTTGCACCCGTCGCGCTTTTCCACCGGGGCCATTGTGGCGGGAAACCGCTGGTCCCGGAGGTGCGACCGCGGCGGAAGTACCGCCAGCCTGTTGGCGGTGCTTCCGTCATTTTAGCCCTGGCGGTCCTGTACCGCCAGGGTTGAAAAGACCCCCATAAGCTCACTATATTATCTGCAGACCAATGGATTGGTTGAACGGTTTAACCAAACGTTGAAAGGCATGATTGGAGGACTTCCTTAAAAACTCTGAAGGAGATGGAATGTCTTGCTTCCATGTCTGGTTTTTGCCTACAGGGAAGTGCCACAGAAGGGAGTAGGGGTTTCCCCCCTTTGAACTTTTGCTTGGGCATCCTGTTAGGGGTCCAGTAAGTCTGTAAGGGAAGGCTGGGAGAGGCCTGTCAACGAGCCCAAATAGGACATAGTGGATCATGTGCTTGGCCTTTGTTCCAGGAAGGCTAACAATTTGGAGAAAGCAGGCAAAAATATTCAGGCCAGCCAGGAGCTCCAGAAGCACAGGTGTGACCAAAAGGCTAAATTGGTGGAGTTCCAACCAGGGCACAACAACTGGGTATTGTAACCTGTGGCTCCTAGGGCACTCCAAGACAAGTGGTCTGGGCCCTACCCCATACTTGAAAGAAAAGCGGAGGTCACCTACCTGGTTGACCTTTGTAGTTTTCAAAAATCTCAACAGGATTATACATGTCAAACGCCTGAAGCCCTATTTTGACAGAGCTGATGTTACCCTGCTCATGGCTACAGATGAGGGACAGGAGGAAGAGAGTGAACCTCTCTCTGATATCCTCTCCAGGAATCCACAAGATGGTTCCGTGGATGGAGTGGTCCTGTCAGACACCCTCACAGGACAACAGCAGGCTTATTGCCGGCAGCCAGTATGCTGAGCTATTCTCTCTGACTCCTGGTAGAAATAACTGGTGTACCCATGATGTGGACTTTGGTGCCAGCTTGCCTATCAAAAAACAATAATAGGCAGACAGACCATGTCAGAGAAAGCATCCAAGTTGAAGTCAAAAAGATGCTGGATCTTTGAACCCTCTGAGAGTCCCTGGGCTAGCCCAGTAGTTGTAATCTCCAAACCTCATTCAAAGGGACAGAAAAGGAAATAACGTTATGTGTGGATGTAGGAGGCTGGACTGGCTTGTAGTGAGTACCAAGGGGTACTTGCACCTTGCACCAGGCCCAGTTATCCCTTATTAGTGTATAGGGTGTCTAGCAGCTTAGGCTGATAGATAATGGTAGCTTAGCAGAGCAGCTTAGGCTGAACTAGGAGGCGTGTGAAGCTACTACAGTACCACTTAGTGTCATATGCACAATATCATAAGAAAACACAATACACAGTTATACTAAAAATAAAGGTACTTTATTTTTATGACAATATGCCAAAGTATCTTAGAGTGTACCCTCAGTGAGAGGATAGGAAATATACACAAGATATATATACACAATAGCAAAAATATGCAGTATAGTCTTAGAAAACAGTGCAAACAATGTATAGTTACAATAGGATGCAATGGGGAAACATAGGGATAGGGGCAACACAAACCATATACTCCAAAAGTGGAATGCGAACCACGAATGGACCCCAAACCTATGTGACCTTGTAGAGGGTCGCTGGGACTATTAGAAAATAGTGAGAGTTAGCAAAATAACCCTCCCCAAGACCCTGAAAAGTGAGTGCAAAGTGCACTAAAGTTCCCCTAAGGACAAAGAAGTCGTGTTAGAGGAATAATACAGGAAAGACACAAACCAGCAATGCAACAACTGTGGTTTTCCAATCTAGGGTACCTGTGGAACAAGGGGACCAAGTCCAAAAGTCACAAGCAAGTCGGAGATGGGCAGATGCCCAGGAAATGCCAGCTGCGGGTGCAAAGAAGCTTCTACTGGACAGAAGAAGCTGAGGTTTCTGCAGGAACGAAAAGGGCTAGAGACTTCCCCTTTGGTGGACAGATTCCTCTTGCCGTGGAGAGTCGTGCCGAAGTGTTTTCCCGCCGAAAGAACGCCAACAAGCCTTGCTAGCTGCAAATCGTGCGTTTGGCGTTTTTGGACGCTGCTGGGGCCCAGGAGGGACCAGGAGGTCGCAAATTGGACCAGAAGAGAGAGGGGACGTCGAGCAAGACAAAGAGCCCTCACTGAAGCAGGTAGCACCCGGAAAAGTGCCAGAAACAGGCACTACAAGGATGCGTAAAATGGTGCTCACCGAAGTTGCACAAAGGAGTCCCACGTCGCCGGAGACCAACTTAGAAAGTCGTGCAATGCAGGTTAGAGTGCCGTGGACCCAGGCTTGGCTGTGCACAAAGGATTTCCGCCGGAAGTGCACAGGGGCCGGAGTAGCTGCAAAGTTGCGGTTCCCAGCAATGTAGCCCAGCGAGGTGAGGCAAGGACTTACCTCCACCAAACTTGGACTGAAGAGTCACTGGACTGTGGGAGCCACTTGGACAGAGTCGCTGGATTCGAGGGACCTCGCTCGTCGTGCTGAGAGGAGACCCAAGGGACCGGTAATGCAGCTTTTTGGTGCCTGCGGTTGCAGGGGGAAGATTCCGTCGACCCACGGGAGATTTCTTCGGAGCTTCTGGTGCAGAGAGGAGGCAGGCTACCCCCACAGCATGCACAAGCAGGAAAACAGTCGAGAAGGCGGCAGGATCAGCGTTACAGAGTTGCAGTAGTCGTCTTTGCTACTATGTTGCAGGTTTGCAGGCTTCCAGCGCGGTCAGCAGTCGATTCCTTATCAGAAGGTGAAGAGAGAGATGCAGAGGAACTCGGCTGAGCTCATGCATTCGTTATCTGCCGTTTCCCCAGAGACAGAGACCCTAAATAGCCAGAAAAGAGGGTTTGGCTACCTAGGAGAGAGGATAGGCTAGCAACACCTGAAGGAGCCTATCACAAGGAGTCTCTGAAGTCACCTGGTGGCACTGGCCACTCAGAGCAGTCCAGTGTGCCAGCAGCACCTCTGTTTCCAAGATGGCAGAGGTCTGGAGCACACTGGAGGAGCTCTGGACACCTCCCAGGGGAGGTGCAGGTCAGGGGAGTGGTCACTCCCCTTTCCTTTGTCCAGTTTCGCGCCAGAGCAGGGGCTAAGGGGTCCCTGAACCGGTGTAGACTGGCTTATGCAGAATTGGGCACATCTGTGCCCAAGAAAGCATTTCCAGAGGCTGGGGGAGGCTACTCCTCCCCTGCCTTCACACCATTTTCCAAAGGGAGAGGGTGTCACACCCTCTCTCAGAGGAAGTTCTTTGTTCTGCCATCCTGGGCCAGGCCTGGCTGGACCCCAGGAGGGCAGATGCCTGTCTGAGGGGTTGGCAGCAGCAGCAGCTGCATTGAAACCCCAGGAAGGGCAGTTTGGCAGTACCAGGGTCTGTGCTACAGACCACTGGGATCATGGGATTGTGCCAACTATGCCAGGATGGCATAGAGGGGGCAATTCCATGATCATAGACATGTTACATGGCCATATTCGGAGTTACCATTGTGAAGCTACATATAGGTAGTGACCTATATGTAGTGCACGCGTGTAATGGTGTCCCCGCACTCACAAAGTTCAGGGAATTGGCTCTGAACAATGTGGGGGCACCTTGGCTAGTGCCAGGGTGCCCTCACACTAAGTAACTTTGCACCTAACCTTTACCAGGTAAAGGTTAGACATATAGGTGACTTATAAGTTACTTAAGTGCAGTGTAAAATGGCTGTGAAATAACGTGGACGTTATTTCACTCAGGCTGCAGTGGCAGGCCTGTGTAAGAATTGTCAGAGCTCCCTATGGGTGGCAAAAGAAATGCTGCAGCCCATAGGGATCTCCTGGAACCCCAATACCCTGGGTACCTCAGTACCATATACTAGGGAATTATAAGGGTGTTCCAGTAAGCCAATGTAAATTGGTAAAAATGGTCACTAGCCTGTTAGTGACAATTTGGAAAGAAATGAGAGAGCATAACCACTGAGGTTCTGATTAGCAGAGCCTCAGTGAGACAGTTAGTCACTACACAGGTAACACATTCAGGCACACTTATGAGCACTGGGGCCCTGGGTTACCAGGGTCCCAGTGACACATACAACTAAAACAACATATATACAGTGAAAAATGGGGGTAACATGCCAGGCAAGATGGTACTTTCCTACACAACCCCCCCCCCAAACGAAGGACAATAAGACTAGCCATGACCTGATGAGTCTTCATTGTCTAAGTGGAAATATCTGGAGAGTCCATCTGCATTGGAGTGGCTACTCCCAGGTCTATGTTCCACTGTATAGTCCATTCCCTGTAGGGATATGGACCACCTCAACAATTTAGGATTTTCACCTTTCATTTGTTTTAGCCAAAGTAGAGGTTTGTGGTCTGTCTGAACAATGAAGTGAGTGCCAAACAGGTATGGCCTCAACTTCTTCAGAGCCCAGACCACAGCAAAGGCCTCCCTCTCAATGGCAGACCAACGCTTTTCTCTAGGGGTCAACCTCCTACTAATAAAAGCAACAGGTTGATCCTGGCCCTCAGAATTAAGTTGTGATAGGACTGCCCCTACTCCTAATTCAGATGCATCAGTTTGGACATAGAATCTTTTAGAGTAACAAGGGCTTTTCAGGACAGGTGCAGAGCACATGGTCTGCTTCAGCTCCTCAAAAGCTTTCTGACAGTTTGCTGTCCATAATACCTTTTTAGGCATTTTCTTGGATGTGAGGTCATTAAGAGGGGCTGCAATGGAGCCATAGTTCTTAATGAACCTCCTGTAATACCCAGTGAGGCCTAGGAAGGCTCTCACCTGAGTCTGAGTGGTAGGGGGAACCCAATCAATAATTGTTTGGATTTTCCCCTGAAGTGGTGCAATCTGTTCCCCACCAACAAGGTGTCCCAGATAAACCACCTTACCCTGCCCTATCTGGCACTTTGAAGCCTTGATAGTGAGGCCTGCCTTTTGCAGGGCCTCCAAAACTTTCCATAGGTGGACCAGGTGATCATCCCAGCTGGAGCTAAAGACAGCTATATCGTCCAAATATGCTGCACTGAAAGCTTCCAGCCCTTGCAGGACTGTGTTCACCAACCTCTGAAAAGTGGCAGGTGCATTTTTCAAACCAAAAGGCATTACAGTAAACTGTTAATGACCTCCAATGGTAGAAAATGCAGTCTTAGGTTTAGCATCTTCTGATAATTTGATCTGCCAATACCCTGCAGTCAAATCAAAAGTGCTTAGATACTTGGCAGATGCCAGTGTATCTATGAGCTCATCTGCCCTGGGTATAGGGTGAGCATCAGTTTTGGTTACCAAGTTGAGACCTCTATAGTCTACACAAAACCGCATTTCCTTTTTTCCATCTTTGGAATGGGGTTTTGGTACCAGTACCACAGGAGAAGCCCATGGACTGTCAGAGTGCTCAACTACTCCTAGTTCTAACATTTTCTGGACCTCTTGCTTTATGCAGTCCCTGACATGGTCAGGCTGCCTATAGATCTTACTTTTGACAGGTAAACTGTCTCCAGTATCTATAGTGTGCTCACACCAAGAAGTGGTACCTGGCACAGTAGAGAAGAGTTCAGAGAATTGATCTAGGAGATTTATGCAATTATCTTTCTGCTCAGCAGTAAGACAATCAGCCAAAACTACACCTTCCACAAGAGCATCTTGTTCTGTGGAAGAGAAGAGATCAGGTAGAGGATCACTGTCTTCTTCCTGTCCCTCATCAGTTGCCATGAGCAGGGTGAGATCAGCCCTGTCATAGTAGGGTTTCAGGCGGTTGACATGGAGCACCCTAAGGGGACTCCTGGCAGTGCCTAAGTCAACTAAATAGGTGACTTCTCCCTTCTTTTCAACAATTGTGTGGGGACCACTCCATTTATCTTGGAGTGCTCTTGGGGCCACAGGCTCCAAGACCCACACTTTCTGCCCTGGTTGGTACTGAACCAAAACAGCCTTCTGATCATGCCATTGCTTCTGGAGCTCTTGGCTGGCCTGAAGGTTTTTACTGGCCTTTTTCATGTACTCAGCCATCCTTGATCTGAGGCCAAGTACATAGTCCACAATATCCTGCTTAGGAGCTTTTAAAGGTTGTTCCCAACCCTTCTTTACAAGTGTGAGTGGACCCCTAACAGGGTGTCCAAAAAGAAGTTCAAAGGGGCTGAAGCCCACTCCTTTCTGGGGTACCTCCCTGTAGGCAAAAAGGAGGCATGGTAGAAGGATATCCCATCTCCTGCGGAGTTTTTCAAGGAGACCCATAATCATGCCTTTGAGAGTTTTATTAAATCTCTCCACCAGTCCATTTGTTTGTGGATGATAGGGTGTTGTGAACTTGTACGTTACACCACACTCCTTCCACATGGCCTTTAAGTATGCAGACATGAAATTGCTTCCCCTGTCTGATACTACTTCCTTTGGGAAGCCCACCCTGGAAAATATTCCCAGGAGGGCCTTTGCCACTGCAGGAGCTGTAGTGGTCCTTAAAGGAATAGCTCCAGGATATCTTGTGGCATGGTCCACTACCACCAAGATAAACCTATTGCCTGAAGCAGTAGGAGGGTCAAGGGGGCCAACTATGTCAACCCCTACCCTTTCAAAGGGAACCCCAACCACAGGCAGTGGGATAAGGGGTGCCTTTGGGGTGCCACCTGTCTTGCCACTGGCTTGACAGGTTTCACAGGACTTACAAAATTCCTTTGTGTCCTCAGACATCCTAGGCCAATGAAACAATAGAACCAATCTGTCCCAAGTTTTCATTTGACCCAGGTGCCCAGCTAGGGGAATGTCATGTGCCAGTGTTAGGAGGAACTTTCTGTACTCCTAAGGAATCACTAATCTCCTGGCAGCTCCAGGTTTAGGATCCCTATGCTCAGTGTACAAGAGGTTGTCCTCCCAGTAAACTCTGTGAGAGTCACTGACATCCCCATTAGCCTGTTTGACAGCTTGCTGTCTGAGACCCTCTAATGTGGGACAGGTTTGCTGTGCCACACTCAGCTCCTCTCTGGCAGGCCCCCCTTCACCCAAAAGCTCAGCAGTGTCTGCTTCCAGCTCCTCTGGAGTAGGTTCTGCACAGGGAGGGAATTCTTCTTCCTCAGAAGTTGAATCCACTGTAGAGGGAGGGATAGTAGGAAGTGGTTTGCTTCTACTAGCCCTAGCTTTAGGGAGCACTTGGTCCATTGTTCCAGGATCCAAGCTTCCCTGTCCTTTTTGCTTTTTGGCCTGAGCCCTTGTCAAAGCAAAAATATGCCCTGGGATGCCCAGCATTGCTGCATGGGCCTCCAACTCCACATCTGACCAAGCTGATGTCTCCAAATCATTCCCTAATAGACAGTCTACAGGTAAATCTGAAGCTACCACAACTTTCTTTGGACCAGTTACCCCCCCCCAGTTGAGATTTACAACAGCCATGGGGTGGCTTTGTGTTATGTTGTGAGCATCGGTTACTTGGTACTGGTGTCCAAGTATGTGTTGTTCAGGGTGCACCAGTTTCTCAATCACCATTGTGACACTGGCACCTGTGTCCCTGTAGGCCTGGACCTCAACACCATTTATTAGGGTTAGTTGCTTGTACTTCTCCAAGTTATGGGGGCAAGCAACCAAAGTGGCTAAATAAATAGCCCCTTCAGAGACTAAAGTAGCCTCTGTGGTCTCCCTAATCAGACCAACCCCAACTAAGTTACCAAAAGTGAGCCCAGCTACTCCCTTGGATTGGCTATTAGTAGGTTTGCTCCCACCACCACTGCTATTAGTAGGGACACTAGGTGTAGCAGTAGGGGTTGTAGTGGTAGGAGCAGTGGTGCCTTTCTTTGGACAACTGGGATCTGTTGTCCAATGGCCTTTTATTTTACATAAATAGCACCATGGTTTCTTTTCCTTGTTCTGATTAAAGGAGGATTTGGACCCACCACCCCCACCAGAGTGTTTTTGTGGGCCTGATGAAGACTCATTTTTAGATTTGTCCCCACCCTTGTCTGAAGACTTACCATCCTTCTTTTTGTTGCCATCTTTGTCACCCCCTGTATGAACTTTTCTGTTCACTCTTGTTCTGACCCATTTGTCTGCCTTCTTTCCCAATTCTTGGGGAGAGGTCAGATCAGAGTCCACCAAGTACTGGTGCAACAAATCAGACACACAATTATTAAGAATATGCTCTCTCAGGATTAAGTTATACAGGCTGTCATAATCAGTAACTTTACTGCCATGTAACCACCCCTCCAAGGCCTTCACTGAATGGTCAATGAAATCAACCCAGTCTTGTGAAGACTCCTTTTTGGTCTCTCTGAACTTTATCCTGTACTGTTCAGTGGTTAAGCCATAACCATCCAGGAGTGCATTCTTAAGAACTTGGAAATTATTAGCATCATTTTCTTTCACAGTAAGGAGCCTATCCCTACCTTTTCCACTAAATGATAGCCATAGGATAGCAGCCCACTGCCTTTGAGGGACATCCTGTACAACACAGGCCCTCTCAAGTGCAGCAAACCACTTGTTAATGTCATCCCCCTCCTTATAAGGGGGAACTATCTTGTGCAGATTCCTGGAATCATGCTCTTTTGCAGGATGACTATGGGGAATACTGCTGCTGCCACCATGGGTTTCTAAACCCAACTTCTGTCTTTCCTTCTCTAGTTCAAAAGACTGTCTATCCAAATCCAGCTGTTGCTTTTTAAGCTTCAGTCTGGTTTGTTCCACCCTCAACTTATTGAGTTCCCTCTCTAACATTCTGTCATCAGGGTTGGTGGGAGGGACATTCCTAGAAACAGAGCTATGATGGGAATGAACAGAAGGAGACCTGTCCCTTACAGAAGCCACCCTAACAGCTTGGTTAACAGAAACATTACTACCAGTATGGTGAGAATAAATGCTTTTGCTATGATGTGAGACAACACTATTTATATGGTGTGGCTCATCATCATTACCAACTATGCTAGATTGTCTAGTAATGGGCAGGCTAGGAAGTTTCTTTCCTGAATCTTTTCCTGGGGGAGTCCCTGAATCAGATTGGGAACTATTAGGTACTTTTTCAACAGATGAGGCACCTATGGCCTTATCCTGTTCTCTAAGCATGTTAAGTAACAGTTCCAAGGAAGGATTCTTCCCTACACTCAAACCTCTCTCTATACAGAGACTCCTTGCTCTTTTCCAGCTAAGGTTGTCATATGCAAGTTTGGACAGATCAACATTTTGGCCTGTGCCAGACATTTTTAGAGAGAGTTAAAGTGATAGAAAAGAGAAAAAAGTTTTCAGAACTTTTTTGGAAAGACAGAAAAAAAAACTTTTTAAACTTTTAAGAACTTTTTGAAAGTTTAGAAGTACTTTTCAGCACTTTAGAAAAGAGTGAAAAGAGGAAATGCAAAATTATTTGGCTATGTGTATATACACTGACCTTGTTTTGTATATTTTTCTCTTATGAAAAGTACAATTACAAGAGTGGTAAGCAGTCTCAAGCACTTATCCCACCACTGCACAACCAATGTAGGAGGCTGGACTGGCTTGTAGTGAGTACCAAGGGGTATTTGCACCTTGCACCAGGCCCAGTTATCCCTTATTAGTGTATAGGGTGTCTAGCAGCTTAGGCTGATAGATAATGGTAGCTTAGCAGAGCAGCTTAGGCTGAACTAGGAGGCGTGTGAAGCTACTACAGTACCACTTAGTGTCATATGCACAATATCATAAGAAAACACAATACACAGTTATACTAAAAATAAAGGTACTTTATTTTTATGACAATATGCCAAAGTATCTTAGAGTGTACCCTCAGTGAGAGGATAGGAAATATACACAAGATATATATACACAATAGCAAAAATATGCAGTAAAGTCTTAGAAAACAGTGCAAACAATGTATAGTTACAATAGGATGCAATGGGGAAACATAGGGATAGGGGCAACACAAACCATATACTCCAAAAGTGGAATGCGAACCACGAATGGACCCCAAACCTATGTGACCTTGTAGAGGGTCGCTGGGACTATTAGAAAATAGTGAGAGTTAGCAAAATAACCCTCCCCAAGACCCTGAAAAGTGAGTGCAAAGTGCACTAAAGTTCCCCTAAGGACAAAGAAGTTGTGTTAGAGGAATAATGCAGGAAAGACACAAACCAGCAATGCAACAACTGTGGATTTCCAATCTAGGGTACCTGTGGAACAAGGGGACCAAGTCCAAAAGTCACAAGCAAGTCGGAGATGGGCAGATGCCCAGGAAATGCCAGCTGCGGGTGCAAAGAAGCTTCTACTGGACAGAAGAAGCTGAGGTTTCTGCAGGAACGAAAAGGGCTAGAGACTTCCCCTTTGGTGGACAGATTCCTCTCGCCGTGGAGAGTCGTGCAGAAGTGTTTTCCCGCCGAAAGAACGCCAACAAGCCTTGCTAGCTGCAAATCGTGCATTTGGCGTTTTTGGACGCTGCTGGGGCCCAGGAGGGACCAGGAGGTCGCAAATTGGACCTGAAGAGAGAGGGGACGTCGAGCAAAACAAAGAGCCCTCACTGAAGCAGGTAGCACCCGGAGAAGTGCCAGAAACAGGCACTACAAGGATGCGTAAAACGGTGCTCACCGAAGTTGCACAAAGGAGTCCCACGTCGCCGGAGACCAACTTAGAAAGTCGTGCAATGCAGGTTAGAGTGCTGTGGACCCAGGCTTGGCTGTGCACAAAGGATTTCCACCGGAAGTGCACAGGGGCCGGAGTAGCTGCAAAGTCGCGGTTCCCAGCAATGTAGCCCAGCGAGGTGAGGCAAGGACTTACCTCCACCAAACTTGGACTGAAGAGTCACTGGACTGTGGGGGTCACTTGGATAGAGTCGCTGGATTCGAGAGACCTCGCTCGTCGTGCTGAGAGGAGACCCAAGGGACCGGTAATGCAGCTTTTTGGTGCCTGCGGTTGCAGGGGGAAGATTCCGTCGACCCACAGGAGATTTCTTCAGAGCTTCTGGTGCAGAGAGGAGGCAGGCTACCCCCACAGCATGCACAAGCAGGAAAACAGTCGAGAAGGCGGCAGGATCAGCGTTACAGAGTTGCAGTAGTCGTCTTTGCTACTATGTTGCAGGTTTGCAGGCTTCCAGCGCGGTCAGCAGTCGATTCCTTATCAGAAGGTGAAGAGAGAGATGCAGAGGAACTCGGCTGAGCTCATGCATTCGTTATCTGCCGTTTCCCCAGAGACAGAGACCCTAAATAGCCAGAAAAGAGGGTTTGGCTACCTAGGAGAGAGGATAGGCTAGCAACACCTGAAGGAGCCTATCACAAGGAGTCTCTGACGTCACCTGGTGGCACTGGCCACTCAAAGCAGTCCAGTGTGCCAGCAGCACCTCTGTTTCCAAGATGGCAGAGGTCTGGAGCACACTGGAGGAGCTCTGGACACCTCCCAGGGGAGGTTCAGGTCAGGGGAGTGGTCACTCCCCTTTCCTTTGTCCAGTTTCGCGCCAGAGCAGGGGCTAAGGGGTCCCTGAACCGGTGTAGACTGGCTTATGCAGAATTGGGCACATCTGTGCCCAAGAAAGCATTTCCAGAGGCTGGGGGAGGCTACTCCTCCCCTGCCTTCACACCATTTTCCAAAGGGAGAGGGTGTCACACCCTCTCTCAGAGGAAGTTCTTTGTTCTGCCATCCTGGCCCAGGCCTGGCTGGACCCCAGGAGGGCAGATGCCTGTCTGAGGGGTTGGCAGCAGCAGCAGCTGCAGTGAAACCCCAGGAAGGGCAGTTTGGCAGTACCAGGGTCTGTGCTACAGACCACTGGGATCATGGGATTGTGCCAACTATGCCAGGATGGCATAGAGGGGGCAATTCCATGATCATAGACATGTTACATGGCCATATTCGGAGTTACCATTGTGAAGCTACATATAGGTAGTGACCTATATGTAGTGCACGCGTGTAATGGTGTCCCCGCACTCACAAAGTTCAGGGAATTGGCTCTGAACAATGTGGGGGCACCTTGGCTAGTGCCAGGGTGCCCTCACACTAAGTAACTTTGCACCTAACCTTTACCAGGTAAAGGTTAGACATATAGGTTACTTATAAGTTACTTAAGTGCAGTGTAAAATGGCTGTGAAATAACGTGGACGTTATTTCACTCAGGCTGCAGTGGCAGGCCTGTGTAAGAATTGTCAGAGCTCCCTATGGGTGGCAAAAGAAATGCTGCAGCCCATAGGGATCTCCTGGAACCCCAATACCCTGGGTACCTCAGTACCATATACTAGGGAATTATAAGGGTGTTCCAGTAAGCCAATGTAAATTGGTAAAAATGGTCACTAGCCTGTTAGTGACAATTTGGAAAGAAATGAGAGAGCATAACCACTGAGGTTCTGATTAGCAGAGCCTCAGTGAGACAGTTAGTCACTACACAGGTAACACATTCAGGCACACTTATGAGCACTGGGGCCCTGGGTTACCAGGGTCCCAGTGACACATACAACTAAAACAACATATATACAGTGAAAAATGGGGGTAACATGCCAGGCAAGATGGTACTTTCCTACAGTGGACTACAGGGACCTCAACACAGTAACAAAAACAAATGCACACCCAGTTTCAAGAGCTGATGAGCTCATAGATAGATTAGGGTCAGCCAACTACCTGAGTACAGTTGATCTTACATCTGAGTACTGGCAGATTGGCCTGATTCCTGGAGCAAAAGAGTGATCAGCATTCTCCACCACATGTGGACACTATCAGTTTACTAATATGCCCTTTGGAATAAAGAATGCTGCTGCCACCTTCCAAAGGTTGATGAACCAAGTCCTGACTGGGTTGGAACCCTTTAGAGCACCATATCTAGATGATATTGTTGTCTATAGCTCCACCTGGCAGGATCACCTGATCAATCTTAGAAAGGTCCTTTGAGGCCCTGCAAAACGCAGGCCTCACTATCAAGGAAAGTTAGTGCCAGATAGGGCAGGGAAAGGTTGTGCACTTGGGCCACATAGTAGGTGGAGGCCAAGAGCAGCCACTACAGCCCAAGACCCAGACAATTCTGGCTTGGGACACTCCAACCACCCAGACCCAAGTCAGGGCATTCCTTGGCTTGATTGGGTACTATAGGAGGTTTGGAAGGATTATGGCACCATAGTGCCCCCCCTCACGAAACATAACTCTAAGAAAATGCCGAAAAAGTTCAGCTGGACAGTGAGTTTTCTAAAGGCTTTTGACACTCTGAAGGATGCAATGTGTTCTGCCCCATTGCTGAAGGCTCCAGATTACTCCAGGCACTCTATGTCCATACAGTGGCTTCAGAACTTGGGATAGGAGCAGTCCTATCCCAGACCAATGATAAGGGATATCACCAGCCTGTTGCTTTTATAAGCAGAAGCCTACTCCCTAGGGAACAAAAATGGAGTGCCATAGAGAGGGAAGCCTTTGCTGTGGTCTGGGCCTTGAAGAAGCTGAGGTCATACTTGTTTAGCTCTCACTTCATAGGTCAGACCACAGGCCTGTTAGGTGGCTTCAACAGATGAAAGGATAAACCCACAAACTGCGTAGGTGATCCATATCTCTACAGGGAATGGACTTCAAAGTGGAACACAACATGGGACTGCCCATTCCAATGCAAATGGCCTTTTCAGGTTCTTCCACTCAGTGGATTAAGGCTCCCCAGGGGAAGGGTATTTTAATCCTGTTTCATTTGGATAGGATAGTGTGAGAAAGGGACTCTTTTGCCATGGTAACCCCACACTTTTTGCCTGGAAAATTAGGTGGTTTCAAACTGTAAGTGCATTGGGCCCATGCTAAACAGGTTTCCAGGACCAGGTCTATTTCCACAAACCTGTGCTATGTTTGACACTTCAGCCACCCTTGTAAGTCCCTTGGAGGCTAAAACTACTGGCCTGGCTCAGGGACCCTCAGAGGGTTCAATGACACCCAAATCCAACATCTTGCTTACTTCAGCTTGGATGCTTTCTGTGACATGGCCAGACTGTCTGTAAATTTTTTTTTAATAGGCAGGTTGTCTCCAGAGTCCACATCATGAATACACCAGCTGGTCCGACCAGGGGTCAGAGAGAAGAGTTCAGCATACTGGTTGAGGGCTTGCCTGCAATGAGACTGCTGTTGTTCTGTGAGGGTGTCTGACAAGATCACTCCATCAACCGAACCATCTTTTGGGTTGCTGGAGAGGAGATCAAGAAATGTTCACTCTATTTTTCCTGTGCCTCATCTATGACCATGAGCATGGTCACATTAACTCTATCATAATAGGGCTTCAGGTGGTTGACATGAATGAACCTCTTTGGGTTCTCGCAACTGCCAAAGTCACCTAAGTAGGTGACTTCCCCTTTTCCTTCAGTGATAGGGTTGGTCCCAGACTACTTATACAGGACAGTCCTAGGGGCCACAGGCTCTAACACCCACACCTTGTGCCCTGGTTGGAATTCCAGCATAGCAGCTGTTAGAAATGGGGTCTTTGGGTGGCAGTCAGGTTGCCCCCTGTCCAAGCAAGGACCCTCACTCTAGTCACGGTAAAGGAGAAACACACCTGGTTAACCCCCGTTCACCCCCTTGTTAGCTTGGCACGCGCAGAAAGGCTTAACCCAGAGGCAATGTGTCATAGTAATACAGTGAAAACAATACAAAATGAACAACATACAGATTTAGAAAAATTGTAATTATTTATCTAAATATAACAAGACCAATTACGATAAAAATCCACAATACACAATAAAAAAATATGACTTTTGCAATTAAAAACACAAAAATAGTGCATAGAGGCACAAATGCTGTATTCTGATGCTAAAGCGGCATCGTGACGGAGTTGTTTCTCACAATGTGACGCCACTGGCACCATTTACAGAGTCACACGGACCCCCAGGTACAGTACCTTAGAAAAACGTGTGGAAAACATGCCAGTGCACAGAGTCGGGGAGCGAAGCTTCGCTGGATCCGATGCAGTGTCGGTGCCAGTGCTGCAGGGCAAAGGAGGTGAGGCGTCACGCGTCGGGTCCTTGCTGCGGACCAGTGGAGGTGAAGCGGCATTGGTTCCAAGGAGTCGGTCCCTGAGCACCTCTGGCAAAGTCGAAGTCCAGTGAAGTCACGATGCTGGGGGGCGACCTCACGGGGTTGCAATCACGTCACAGGGTCACAGGCGCTGCGACGGAGTCGGGTGTCATGAATGTTGGGTGTACGACACTCCAGTTCACAAGTTCATGTGCAGTCAGCGGCTGCAGCGACTTTGGGCCTACATTGATGGTGGGGTCATCGCGCCTCGTTTAGGCGGCATCATGGGCTTCAGACAGCGGCATCCTTCACGAAGTTGCAGGGAGTCGTCTGGCGTCGTTTCACAGGGTTTCACCAGAAAATCACTTCCAGGGGTCTAAGAACTGAATGGCACCCCTGTGGCAAGCTAGAGTCCACAGCATACAGACCCAGAGGCTGGTTGGTGAAGCCTTTACTGTCACTGAGTCTTCAGAAACAGGAGGCAATCTCAGTCCAAGCCCTTGGAGATACCTCACAAGCAGGAATGCACAACAAAGTCCAGTCTTTGTCCCCTTTCACAGGCAGAAGCAGCAACTGCAAGATAGCCCAACAAAGCACAATCACAGGCAAGAGCCTTAATTCTCCTCAGCTCTTCAGCTCTTCAGCTCTTCAGCTCTTCTCCTGGTAGAGGCTCCTCTTGAATCCTTGAAGTAATCTAAGGCTTGTGGTTTGGGGTCCAAAATATATTACTTTATGCCTTTGAAGTTGAAAAGTCTCTGTTGTTTACAGGATTCTGCCTTTCCCCATGCCTGGTCTCAGACGCACACCAAGGGGTTTGAGACTGCTTTGTGTGAGGGCAGGCGTAGCCCTTTTAGGTGTAAATGACCACTCCTCCGTCCACTCTATCCCGGATGGCCCATCAGGATATGCAGTTTACACCCCAGCTCCCTTTGTGTCACCGTCTAGAGGAGATGCACAAACAGCCCAACTGTCAGTCAGACCCAGACAAGGAATCCACAAACAGGCAGTCATAGAATGGTTTAAGCAAGAAAATACCCTCTTTCTAAAAGTGGCATTTTCAAACTAACAATATAAAAACCACCTTCACTCAAAGATTTATTTTTAAATTGTGAGTTCAGAGACCCCAAACTCCACATTTCTATCTGCTCTCCAAGGGAAACTGCACTTTCCGGATATTTAAAGGCTGTCCCCATGTTAACCTATGAGAGAGATAGGCCTTGCAACAGTGAAAACTGAATTTGGCAGTATTTCACTATTATGACATGTAAAAACACACAAATACATGTCCTACCTTTAACATGTACTGCACCCTGCCCATGGTGCTACGTATGGCCTACCTTAGAGGTGCCTTACATGTATAAAAAGGGAAGGTTTGGGCCTGCCAAGTTGAATTGGAAGTTTAACAACTGCATACACAGACACTGCGGTGGCACGTCTGAGACATGTTTTCAGGGCTACTCGTGTGGGTGGCACAATCAGTGCTGCAGGCCCACTAGTAGGAAGGATGCCAGGTCTAACAGCAGCTTTCTGGTCATACCAGTGCTTCTGGAGCTCCTGGCTGGCCTGAAGGGTTTGGCTTGCTTTCTCCATGTATTCAGACATCCTAGAACGAAGGCCAAGCACATAATCCACTTTGTCTGTTTAGGCTCTTTGACAGGATTCTCCCAGCCTTCCCTTACAAGACTTAATGGACCCCTAACAGGATGCCCAAACAAACGTTCAAGAGGGGAAAAACCTTACTCCCTTCTGTGGCACGTCCCTGTAGGCAAAAAGGAGACATGGAAGCAAGATATTCCATCTCCTTCAGAGTTTTTCAGGGAGTCCTCCAATCATACCTTTCAATGTTTGGTTAAACCTTTCAACCAATACAGTGGTCTGCGGATGGTATGGGGTAGTGAACGTATAAGTCACACCACATTCCTACTACATGTGTTTTAAGTATGCAGACATAAAGTTGGAACCCCTGTCTGACACTACCTCAGCCAACTCCTGTAAAAACACCTAGGTTGGCCTTGGCCACTCCAGGGGCAGTGATGGTCCTAAGAGGAATAACTCCAGGATACCTAGTGGCATGATCGACTACCACTAGGATATATCTATTTCCTGAGGCTGTTTGAGGATCTAGGGGGTCAACAATACCAACCCCAACACTTTCGAAGGGCACTCCAACCACAGGTAGTGGGATTAAGGGGACCTTCAGGTGGCCTCCTGCCTTACCACTGGCTCGGCAAGAGATACAGGACTGGCAAAGTCCTTCACCGTTTGGGACATCTCAGGCCAGTAAAAGTGATTCGCTGACCTACTACAGGTTTTGTTCTGACCTAGGTGCCCAGCTAATGGGATGTCATGCCCAGAGCGGGGAGAAACTCTCTGTACTGCTGAGGTACCATCACCTCCTGGTTGCACCAGTCTTGGGGTCTATGGCCTCAGTATACAGGGGTCCATCCTCCCAATAGACCCCGTGGATACTACTGACATCACCCTTTGCTTCCTGTACAGCTTGCTGCCTCAGTCTCTCAAGAGGAACAGTTTTTTTTTACCCTGGCATAGAGCCTCCCTAGTGGGTCCTCCTGGTCCCAAGAGCTCTGCCATGTAAAGCCCAAGCTCTGCAGGCTCACTTCCCTCTGGGGCAAACATGTGCTTCCTGAAAAGGGAGGTTCTGACCTGCCATCTGTTTAGAAGCTGGTACCCTAGTTTGCTTGCCTTTTCTCTTGGAGGGTTGGTCCATTCTTTCAGGATCCAACACCTCTTGGAGTTTGCTTTGTGCTCTGGTTTTCACACATCCCCATTCTGGGATTCCAAGCATTCCTGTATGAGTCCTAAGTTCAATTTCATCCCAAGGGGAACACTCCAATTAATTTCCAAGCAGACAATCTACAGGGATGGATGGGGACAGAGCCACATAATTCTGTCCAACTACTCCCTCCAGTCCAAAGATACCATAGACATAGGATGGATTTTGATGACATTGTCAGCATTGGTGACTGGATAGCTCCTTCCAATCAGGTACTGATCTGCGTGAACCAGCTGCAGGGTCACCATGGTGACACTAGCACCAGTGTCTCTTAAGGCCTGTACTCTAGTTCCATTAATCACGGGGTGTTGTCTGTATTTTTGCATATTAGTGGGCCAGACAGCACAGGATAAACCTATCCCTCCCTCAGTGACTATTGTTGCCTCGTGGGTTCACTGACATGGTCAGGCCACAACGGAGATCCCATCTGGAGATTTGCAACTGCATTTACTGCAGGTGAGCTACAGGCATTCTTTTTGTTTTTACAGGTAGGGTCCCCAATTCGGTGTCCTATTGCTTTACAATCATGGCACCAAGCCTTTTTGGGATCCAAGGGCCAGATGTAGGAAAGCTTTAGCGACTCGCAAACGGCGAAAAACGCCGTTTGCGAGTCGCTAAAGCCCATCTGGTATGTAGAAATGCATTTTGCGAGTCAGAACCGAGTCAGAGTCTGCCATAAGCTTTCTTGGTTTCTCAGTGGTAGCATGAGATCCAGTGTAAACGTGGTAAGCTTTACAGAGAGCCCTTTGCTGGGTATAGTTATACTCCATGCTGGGGGTCAGGTCAAACTCCTGATCCTGGTTCTCTGTATAAGACATTTTGGGGGTCATTCTGACCCTGGCGGCCGGTGACCGCCAGGGTCACCGACCACGGGAGCACCGCCAACAGGCTGGCGGTGCCCCGTCGAGCATTCTGACCGCGGCGGTTCAGCCGCGGTCAGAAACGGAAAGTCGGCGGTCTCCCGCCGACTTTCCGCTGCTCGGGAGAATCCTCCATGGCTGCGGAGCGCGCTCCGCAGCCATGGGGATTCTGACACCCCCTACCGCCATCCTGTTCCTGGCGGGTCTCCCGCCAGGAACAGGATGGCGGTAGGGGGTGCCGCGGGGCCCCTGGGGGCCCCACAAAGTATTTCAGTGTCTGCAAAGCAGACACTGAAATACGCGACGGGTGCAACAGCACCCGTCGCACCTTCCCACTACGCCGGCTCCATTCGGAGCCGGCGTCCTCGTGGGAAGGTAGATTTGCCCTGGGCTGGCGGGCGGCCTTTTGGCGGCCGCCCGCCAGCCCAGGGCAAATCTCAAAATACCCTCTGCGGTCTTGCGGTTAAGCACAAGACCCTGCTGTTACAATATAAATTGGCCATTAAAACCGCAAAATCTGCATTTTATACAGATAAAACCAGGACAGCCATCAATTCCTCTAAATGCTTGTTTAAAACCATTAAAGGCCCCCCACAGACTCCTTGCCCATTACAAAGGGCTCATCCGGGCAAAAATTGTTGGATTTTACACTCATTTCTAACAAAGAGACCAAGGAGCTACTTTCGAGAATAAAGCATGGGTCTCCACTAGATTCCTGTGCTGCTAAAATTTTGCATCCGGCCCCTGAGCCCATTGCAGACTTCTTACAAAATACTTTTTAGGGGTATTCTTCAAACAGGCATGTTTTTACTGCTTGGAAACGTGCCTCTGTTACCCCTCTTTTGAAAAAACGCAATGCTGACCCAGCCAATTTCCAGAACTATCGCCATAGCTCCCTGCTCCCATTTCTGCTAAGGCCTTGGAAAATCAGAGGTTAGTTGAATTTATTGAAACACAGGGAGCCTTGGATCCCTCACAAAATGGTTTTAGATCCAGACACAATACAGAAACTGCTCTTGTTGCAGTAACTGATAATATCCGGTGCCATGTTGATCAGGGGGGTGCAACCATTCTACTCCTACTCAATTTGTCCACTGCATTCCACACGGTGTGGCCTGCTCAGATGATTCAGCAGTTGAAGATGATTGGGATGGTAGCCGCACACTCAGGGGGTTATTCCAACTTTGGAGGAGGTGGTAATCCTCAATGTGACGGATTTACCACCAGCCGTATTACGAATTCCATAGGATATAATGGACTCGTAATACGGCTGGTGGTATATCCGTCACTTTACCGTCACTTTTGGGATGGATTACCACTTCCTCCAAAGTTGGAATAACCCCCTCAGTCTTTTATCTTCTTTCCTCACTGACAGAGTCCAGGTGATCAATTGTGTGATTTCAAGGCTGACGCCTTCAGTCTTCCTTGTGGTGTCCCCCATGGCTCTACGTTGAGCCCGACTCTTTTTCATATCTATGTGGCTCCATTGGCAGTCCTGGTCAGGTCTTTTGGCTTTGAGGTTCAATCTTATGCTGATGATACGCAGATTATTGTGACCATTTCCAACAATGTGACCTCTGTCCCCAGTGTATGTCCAGGATTGAGAAATGGATGAGCAGCAATGCGCTCAAACTTAATGCTGGAAAGACAGATATGTTTTGGTTTTTGGGGCCCAGAAATCAATATGGGCTGCTATCTGGTGGCCCGTTGAGTGTGGTCCCATTCCTACTCCTGTGGATTCTGCTAGAAATTTAGGTGGCTTAGTAGATAATTCTCTGAACTTCAACACTCAAGCCAGTCTCACGTCTGATACTTGTTTGTATGTTTTTCCTCTTAATCCCTAGTGATCTACGACAGACGGTTGTCATTGCCCTCATCACCTCCCGTTTAGACTATTGTAATTCTCTCTATCTTAATATGGATAAGCGAGGTATTGATAAGCTGCAGGTGACCCAAAACTCTGCTGCTCAGCTTATCCTGAACATTCCCAGGCATGCTTTGATTAGGGAAGTTTTGAAGACTCTTACCTGGCTTCCCATTAAAAGAGAATTGGTTTCAAGGCCTTGTGTTTGGTTCTTAAAGCCCTCCCTCTTAGTAATACTGAACAGCGTAATGTCATGTTTCACTGGTATGTGTCTACAAGATCTTTCAGATCTTCTTGCAGACTGACAATTGTCACTAGATTTCGTGGAGCCAGATGGGGAGGAAGGGCCTTCTCGGTGGTAGCTGCCAAATTATGAAACTCCCTGCCACCCGACATGGCAGACAAGAAAATCTTTTCTATTTTAAAAAAACAGCTGAAACTTGACTTTTTAACCAGAATGGCTTTGAATAAAGTGTTCTTCTTCCTCATGGGGGTTCTGCTATTGCCTTGATACCCTCGGGTTTTGTGCGCTCTATAAATTCTGATAACATAACATTTTAAATTTCTAATTACTATTTCAGGGACCTAATCAGGACCCCAGGAACTAATTTGATACATTAAAAAAACAGTCCACTTGGAAAAAATTCAATTAGGCTAAAGATCATTTTTAGAGTAATTCATGTGATCACTCATTAACAAAGTGGTATCAGCAAATGTAAAGTCTTAGATCCCACCACTGATCCACCAAATATAGGAGACTGACTCTTAATATAGTGAATGAAAATGACATGCACTGTGTAAAGAGTCCAGCCAACCCCACCTTGGTATCCAGAGGAAAAAATAGACCACCCAATGTTCTAGTTTTGTGATAGTGTGGGTGAGCAGCTAGGCTTCTGTAGGAGTCGTGCTAAGCATTTGTTGTACTCACAGTATCAATAACTGAAGACACACAATCAAAAGAATAACGTGAGTCCAGTTTACAAAAATAACATGGACTTTTATATAATTTTTCAAACCAAGAACTTCGTTACAAGGTAAGCAGTTTTTAAATTAAAAATATTTTTCAGTTTCAAAAATCGACACAGTGCAATTTTCAGAATCTTCTATGTTAACCTATAGGTGGAAAACAAGAATGCAGTTTTGCAGGTAAGGACATGACTTACAAATCCAGGTTTTAGGTCAACACCAGGCAAGGTTCAAATAAGCACCAAGAGTACAACCACAGTGGCACATGGGTGTAGAGGTTGAATTCGGAGTCAGGTGCCCAAAGTTAACCAATGTAGACTGGAAGAGCACGAAGGTGCACTGCTCACAGGTGAGAAAAAGCAGTGTCAGAGGTTGGTATCCAGGAGTTGAGGTAAGCATTGGGGGAGGAGCACAAGACCGCACTCAACTTACACCCTCAGAGGCACAGGGGTGGGTAGATGGAGAGTGCCAACATAGCATTGGCGCTCAATGCTAACCATTGGAGATGGGGAAACCAAAGATGTGCTGCGACCAGGTGAGTAGAGCAGGGTCAGGGGTCAATCTCCTAGAGTTGAGTTAGGTACAAGGGGGGCCACAAGGCAGCACCAAACTTACATCCTCAGCAGCACATGGGCTGCTGGGTGCAGAGGGCCAACACAGCTTTGGGCGCCCAATATTATCCAATGGAGGAGATCAGTTTCAGTAACAGGCTGAAGGCTCTGGTCAGGAGACCAGGTGAGGACAACCCACAGCTGCACAGGTAAGAAGAGATGCCAGGGGTTGAAGGGACACCAACGGTCCAGATTCCCAAGGCCCAGGGGCTACAGGCGTAGGGGAGCCTTTTGGCATTGGAAGCAGCTTACCGGGCAGGTACTGTAGAGAGAGAGTCTTAGGATTGAGGCTGCAGATGTCACTCTGGAGTCTGGCAGGGGTCAGCCCATGGTGTACTCTTGTTCAGAAGCACTGGGGAACCTTCAAAGGATCGGTGGGCCACTTGGACTCAGGCTGTGTGCATCAGGTATGGAGGTGGTCTCAGAGGCGGCTTCATGGTACCTCAGGCAGGCTTCATCTTCTTTGAAGCTGGTTTCTTTTGGACAGGTCAGCTGTCCACAGGAGATCTTGGTCTTTATCGAAGGCATGCAGTCCCTCCAAGGCTTTGGAGGTTGCTGGGCTGCAGGACAAGTCTTCTTTTGGTGCATGTTCTTCAAGGGCTGCAGACAGGCCAGTAGGGCTGGGGTCACGTCAGTTGGTGTCAGTAGTCTTCTCTGCTGATGTGACTTCTAGGGCGTATGGCTTTTCTAAGGTCATCAGGTATCTAAATGTGGTCAGGGGATGCCACATAAATACTGTATTTATAGGGTCTTAGGGGGAGTACCTGATAGTAGCCAAAGGGGTTACCTACCTTAAGGGGGCTACACCCATTATGTGACCACCTCTTATGGGAGGGGGGCACAACCTTGACCATAATTGGTTATTTTTCCTTCCAACCAAGAAGGAGTAAATTGAAATGGGGGGGTTCACCTCACCTGCCACACCTGAAGGGTGATGCTGGCTGAGGGTGGTCACTCCTCCTATTCTTTCAATTTTTCTCACTGGTTTTCCCACCTAAAGTGGGGGCTGAACTGGGGGGGTGGGTTGCCTTCTGCTGGTAGAATCAGAGGCTGGGGTCACATTTCAAATGCAGTATTGCCTTTGAAGCTTCCTGCCTGAGCAGGGTGCCTGCCTGTGGGAGGAGGTGTGACACCCCACCCAGGAAAGGCTTTGTCTTCTGGTTACAGAGAGCAAAGGCTCTCACCCCAGGTGTCCAGAATCATGTCTGGTGGTGGCAGGCAAGCTGAGACCAGTCAGCAACCATGCAAGTGTCATGATGCCATTTTTGCAATATTTGTGGGCATGTTATTTTAGCAACTCGGCCTGCTGTCAGTGCCCTTTGGCCTAGGAACGTTTTATTTTATTTTATTCTTTTAGAAATTATCACATTTGTGTTGATGTCCTATTTTCCTTTATCTTGCTGTCCTTTCCCTTAGGAAAGCAATTACATTTCTTAGCATGAAATCTTTTCACTCTGTGCTTTGTCCAATGCTGCGATGAGATAGGATTGGTGGCACAAGTGGTTCACTGTGTCTCTAACATTTCACAGAAACATATGTATTTGTACGTGGGGACACTTCTCAGAACACTAGCTGTTTTGTTATCATACATCTCTCTGTCCCCTGCATGTTAGTGGGAGGTTCCAGCCAGATGACTGCAACTGCATGCTGTCTGACTTCGCTACAGCTGCTCGCTGAGACTACCGATTCCCTGGCTTATATGGGGATGGTGTCTCTGTAGATGAGAGCCTCCTTCACTACTGTCATACTCAGTTATGGGGGATGATGGCTTCCCAGGGGGTCCTGAAGGGCGGATTAGGGATTATCCTGCTGTGCTCTAACATAGAACCTTAGTAGCATAGGTAGGAATCACACATCTTGCATAGTCACACTATGTTGGGACTTTCCTTGTGTTTCACTTTTCTTGTCATAATTTTGCTTCTAAAGTATTTTATCATCTTAATTATTGCAATTCATGTTATTTTATCTAGTGACGCAGTTGATTCAATAAATCTTATTGAACCATTCTCTGCTTCTGTTTGTCTTTGAATATGTGAGACGTTTGCAACTGAGAGAAAAGGAAGAGATCTGATCCACCACGATTTCCCTGAGAAGTCACAGTGTCATGCGCCCGGTTGCCAAAAATATCCCACGCTCTTGGGCATAGGTGAGGTGCTGCTGACTGGCCGGAAAAGCATTAGGCGACAGTGGTCACATGATGTGGGATCGAACCCAGTTCCCCACAATTCAGGTGATACTGCCACCCAAATCCAGCTGCCTCATTGATACAATGAGAGCCAACTTGACACCAAGGATGTTAGTTTTTCAGGGGCCACCACTGAAGTGCCCTTTCGGTACATTTTCTAATAAATCCAACACTGGCACCTGTGAGGACTTATTATGTTGAGTTGTTTGATACCAAACAACCCAGGGTTTAGAGAAGCCACCATATAGCTGGGGAACTCATAGTGACCGGAGTCTAGCACGTGCACTTACAATGGCTTCCCTGTACACTTGCTATGTCTAAGAATTGACAAAGACACAGTAGGGGCATATTTGCTCATGCACATATGCTCTCACATGTAATATAGTGCACCCTACCTTAGGGCTGTAAGGCTGACTTATCTATATTGCATGCAGTGATAGGGGACATGGCACTCAGGCTGCGTGCCATGTTGAGTTTTCAATTTTGGGGACACCTTGTGATGCAACCTGCGATGGTAGTCTGCATAAGGCTGGTGTGGGGCCTCTCAGAGTCGCACAATTGGTGCTGCAGCTCTGGGGGGCCCTCTTCAGTACCCATGCCCTAGGTACCAGGGGTACCATTTACTAGGGACTTGCAAGGGTGGCTGAAGTTGCCAATAACAGTACAGTTTTGGGGAAAGAGATCTGGCCCTGGAAACCTGTTTAGAAGGTGCCTAGGACACTTACAGGTCAAAGCCACATCATGTTCCTAGCAAAAAGTAGGAGTCTAACCATGTCAAAAGAGACACTTTCTGAGAGAGGATGCCTGAGGATCCAAATGGGTCTGTGAATGGGTGCATTATGGTCTGAGCTGGTCTGTAAGTGGGTGCATCAATGTCTGAGTGGGTCTGTGGGTATGTGAGGGTCTGAGTGGGTGTGTGAGTAGAATCATGAGTATCTCTGTGGGTCTGTTAGTGGGTGTGTAGGTGTCTGAGTGGATCTGTCAGTGAGTGTGTCAGTGTTTGAGTGGGTCTGTGGGTGAGTGCCTGAGGGTCTGAGTGGGTCTGTGAGTGGATGCATGAGTGTCTGAGAGGGTTGTGTGAGTGCATGAGGGTATGAGTGGGTGCATGAGCTTCTGAGTGCTACTATTAGTGAATTAATTAGTGTATGAATGACAGACCCTCATTTTGAACTTGGCGGCCATCACAGCCGTGCAGTAAACACCCGGAACAACGTCTCCTAAACCACAAAGTCGTGGAAAATTAAAGCGAAACAACGGTTTCGTTTTCCACGACTTCCTGGTTTTCGTGCCTTAACCATGCATGTGTGAACCACATACATGCATAGTTAAGGCACAGAAGAAGGGAGTTGACGCGGTGAAGGAGGAGGTAAGTTAGGCTGGGACTGGGGCTGTTTTTGGGGGGGGTGGGGGGCTCGGGTTGATTAGGGTTTAGGGGGAGAGTGGTAAGGGTTTAGGTTTTAGGGGTGGGTTGGGGGGAAAGCATGCTGGAACCGTGCATGCTGATCACTAATGCCTTTACCAGGAATGCCTTTACAACGAAAAATCGTTGTAAAGGCATTCGTGGTCAAGGCATTAGTGATACCAACGAGTTTGTTGTTCCAAACTCGTTGTTGAGCAATGGGTGCTTGAAGCACTCATGCTTTCAACATATAACCCCACCGTGCTGACGGTGAACAAAAGACCGCCAGTGGCGGTGACCTGCATACCACAGTATAATGATGCCAAAAAGACAAACCTCCAAAAATCTTGCAACCTCCACCCACCGCCAGGGCCAACGACGGCGGAGAGCCAGTACACCTCACCCTGCCACTGCCATGCAGACTAATCTCCCACCCTCCAAATAATGATGCACAAATAAACTAAGTGGACAGTGAATATCGAATGACCATTGAAGGTACGGACTGCCACGGCCAGCAATGGGACCTGCCAACAACAAATGCACACATTGGCAAGTTCAAAAAGCACACACTGGACACACATCCACAACACTTTAAAACACACACATACACACCCCACAATCCTTTGCAACGCCAATAGCACAACAGATATTGACAACACAACACTCATACACTGAACTCACCATTACACAAGTCACACACACAAAAATACCACCAGCACTCACACATTGCTCATCCACCCTCACAAGCCACACACCCAACCACACAACAGCACCCTCACCAATACACCTACAACACACCACCCACAACAGACACCATGGCACCCCCAAAGCACCCCCGCTTCACAGAAAGGAAGCTAAGGGCCATGGAGGCCGAAATACTCAGGGTCAAACCACACCTATTGGGGGCATAGGTGCAGCAGACACCCTTGGCCAGGAAGATGGAGCTATGTCAAAGGATAGTCAACAAGGTCAACGTTGTGGGAAACCATCCATGCACAAGGGATGACATCAGGAAGAGATGGAACGACCTGCGCAGGAAGGTTCGTTCCATGGCATCCAGACACAACATCGCCGTACAGAAGACTGGTGGTGGTCCCCCACCTCCTCCACCGAATACACCGACTGAGAGGAGAAGGTCCTGGCTATCCTGCACCCGGAGGGCCTCACTGGACTCACTGGAGGACTGGACTCCGGTAAGTCAACTGCAATACCTTAACAGTCACCACACCTATAATTAATGCATCACCCTATCCTTCTCACTACCACCAGGACCACATCCTCTACCCAGGCCACAACACCCACACACTCACATCCAAGTAACCTGCAAGCCCACAATCCCCCATACAAAGCACCATCCAGGCCCCTGTGCACAGTCACCAACCCATGCATGTAATCACAGTAGCACTACAACACCCACAATGCACCACCACCCCTCAATAAATGCATCACAATGTACACAAAGGGACCTTGCATGCCAATACATGGGAATTCGACCCCCAATTACTGCTGACCAGTGCTGCAATTGACAAGAAAGTGCAGGACACCCATATCTCTATTCTCTCACACACAGGCACCACCACCCATGCCACCCGGACGGAGACGTCAAGGAGTGTCAGTCCTCCACCTGAAGATGAAGGCCCCACTCAGGAAAGTGCAGATGAATGTCTGGACACAGAGGAAATCCCTGGTGCATCCCACAGCCCTGGACAGTCACCCTCCATAAGCCCCACTCAGGACACCAGTGACTGTCACGACTTACGTGCTGCTTTACCCTGGAGGCCACAGAGTGAGTGGCGTGGATCCTGTTCTTGAAGGTTCGGCCTTGGCCCAAGTAGGGGCGACTCTTTCTGGTAGCCACGGTGCTGCAGGCAATGGGTACGTCAAGAGCAGGCTGTGCCCCTCAGAGGTAGCGCCAGAGGGAAAAAAAAACCTGAAAGGGGAAAAAAACCTCCACAAAGAATGTTCCTAAAACAGGAACAAAAACGAAGAGAATATCCACAAGAGCAAATACAGGAAAAAGTATTCTGGACTGACTAAAACCAACACAGGAATACGAGGAACCAGGAGCGAAGACACCATCCAAACAGAAAGTGTTGCAGCACAAGGAGAGAAAGAATCACAGCCCTTAAATACCAACAAACAGGAAACGAACAACAGGAAGTAAAAGGACACCATCTTAGATAGGGAAAAGCACATAGAACAGAATGGACTAGGAACCATAGAGAATAGGGAACAAAGAATGCTGGGAAGAGAAAGGAAACATGGGAAGGAGTACAAAACATAAAGGAAGGCACAACCAGATGTCCAAGAAAAGAAGAAAAGAAGAAAAGAGGAAAAGAAGAAAGGAAGAAAAGAAGAAAAGAACAGGTGAGTGGGGGGGTTAGACATACCTAAAAATGCGGTGCACAGCAAAAGAACGAGGCCCCATGCCCAATTTGGGGCCTCTGCAAGCACACAGCAGACTGGGGGTGCGTTGCGTCAGAGAAATGCGTGCTGCGGCCCAAGCCGAATGTTTGGCTCGTGCCTCGCGCAGCGGCGCAACACTGACACCCCTACCACTCAACCACCACCATCAGCTCTGGCCAAACGACCCCACACCAGTGTCACCAGGCCACAGACTGGCTGCCAACATGTACAGAGGCCCGAGTCTCTACCCAACTCCAGGCAGGATGATGTAGGGCCAACTGCAAGTGGGACTGCCAGACCTGTGCAGGGGACACAGGCGCAGGGGGCTATGGCCAGTGGGAGGGCATCAGTGGCCCAGGGGGGTGGTCCAAGGAGGGATGCTGCTGCCCAAGAGGTGATTTCTGAGGTCCTGGGAGCATACCACCATTCTCAGGACAGGATGGGCCAGATCCTGCCACCTTGGAGCACAATCAGAGCCTGCAGGTAGCACACCACCAGGAGGCCATGGATCAATGGAAACAGCTCAATGCCACCATGGCCTCCATTGCAGGGCTGCTGTTTGTGCCAAACAAACATCCAGCCAACTACAGGCCTCCAACCAACTGCAGGTCCCTTACTCTAGCCAGGACACTGCCATGCCATCTACATCTGCAGCAGCTACTGGACTGGAGGGCACTGCCACAGGACTCAGAGGACACCAGCACCCCTACCCCTGCAGCCCAACTTCACCCTCGCAAACGTGCCCTCAGACCCAGACATCCCACTGAAACACCAGCCAAGACCAAGCCCAGCGCCAGGAAGTGACACTGCTCTGATCTGTCTCCCTTGTGTGCCACTGAGCTACCTCGTTGACATGCCTCTGCCATCTCATCAACTTCAATGGCCCCATGGATGATACCCCTGCTCAACCAACAGCTGAGCATATGTACCTGAGTATGTGGTTCACCATGTGCCCACACCCTGCCACTGTCCCAACACTCATGGATGTTTTGACTTGGAATAAATACATCTGTGCACTCAAAATATCTGTCCTTAATCAATATGAGCTATCAATTGAAAATGTGAATGCATTAGCCAGTTCACATCATAATGCCGCTTTTATTGCAGGAGGGGGTCTAACAGACTGTAGTGTCTGAAGTATGTCATATTGTACATTCCATTGCATTAACTGGCATCTGCCCCTTCATTCATGATTTGGCCTTATCACTGGTAAAGGACACCACAGTACTTACTACATGAGTCAGCCTGAAACAATGCAGTGAAGCCATCAGCATCATAGGAAATGTTCCTGAGAGTCACTGGAAGTATAGCTGGATTAGCTGGGTCCTGGAGGTGATGTCTTCCCCCTCTTCTTCACCATCACTCTCATTCCTCCTCTGAGGTGGCAGGGCTGGTTGGACAGCATCCTCCTCTTCCAGCAGTGGGATAGCTTTCCTCACAGCAAAGTTGTGCAGCATGCAGCAGGCCACCACTATCTTACACACCTTTTCAGGGACATAGCACAAGGGATCCTCCAGAGAGATGGAGGCAACTAAATCTTGCTTTCAGGAGTCCTATGGTCCGCTCAGTCACCCTCCTATATGACCATGTGCCTCATTATAATTCCTTTCTGCATCTGTCCTGGGATTCCTCACAGGTGTAGGGAGCCTTTGCATGTTGAGGTAGTCAGAATCCCTTGCATAAGTGGGCGAAAGAGGGTTGAAACACACACAATTTACTTGCATACAGCCTGGCTGTCAGCTCTGTAACTGATCCAGTGTCATACACACTCGCCTATGAGCCAAGCTCTGTCCCCCTGTAGTTGTCCCTTCATGTGTGGCACACTGCTGTTTCTCAGGACAAATGAATCATGGACTGATCCTGGGAACCTTGCATTGACATGTGAAATGTACTGATCAGCAGTGCACACGAACTGCACATTCATGGAGTGATAGTTTTTACGATTCCGATACACCTGTTCATTTACTCTTGCGGTATGAGGGCTATGAGGGTATCATCAATTACACCTATCACATGGGGGATATTTGCAAAGGCATAGAATCCAGATTTGATGGCGGTGAGATCAGCCCTGTGGGGAAACTGGGCATAACTTTGCAAGTGTTGAACGAATGCATTCAGGAAATTGGACAGGATGTGGCTGAACATTGGCTGAGATACCCCAGCTGCCATGTACACTGTCACTTGAACTGAGCCTGTGGGCAAAAAATGGAGCACAGATAGTACCTGCACAGATATAGGTATGCATGGTGATTCCTATTAGCCGGCTTCAGAACAGAATCCATTTCTGCACAGAGGTCAAGGATTGTAGCTCAATTAAGTCAGTAAGTTATGATGATGTGACATTCCTCCATGGTGGCCATATCTACCAGGGGTATGTAAACAAATGGGGCTTTTCCTCGCCACATGAGTCTGTACCTATGGTGAAGGAACACATCTTAAGTTTGGACATACACTTGCATCACATGGTGACACAATTCATGTTTTCAATGCAACATATATGTAACGCACACAAACACAAATGAGGTAATCCTGTCAGGCTAATGTGTGGTGAGGTGTCTCAGTCATAATGGCATCACAGTGTAGACACACTTCCCACCATGATTACAGTTGGAGGACCAGTACTCATGTCAGTACTCGATGAAGGGGAGAGGGAATGGGGCCATGGATGAAGTCCCTGGCTAGGCTATGGAGATGTGGTGGATGCAAAATGGCAGCCTCCTGCCATCCAGGTAGTGTGGAAGTGACTTCATTGCACTGGGATAACTCATCATGGCGGTAGACGTGCACCTGATCATTAGATAACATGGTTGTCAATGGGGAACCTGGGCCAATCATGATCCCCGCTGGCGGTGACGGTGCACACCGCCACGGTATCTACCACCATTTCGACAGGCCCTTGATTCCTACACTACAAGAAGGGAAGAACTCCACTGCATGTGCTGCTGTGCCCTGACTCTGGTCTCTGAGATGGCACGTGTCACAGGGGAATGGGCCCAGGCCTTTGAAGCGGAGGAGCTGGAGAAGCTGGTGAACGGGGTCCTACCCTTGTATGCCAAGCTGTATGGGGGACCAGAGGAGCAGGTGAGTTGCTATTTGTCCTCCTTAGATGTGTGTGAATGTGTTGGATGCCTGTATGCATTCTTGTTCGCCCGTAGTGTGTCTGGCAGTTTTTGGCTTGAAATTTGTCCATATGTATGTCTCCATGGGCCATGTCAGTTTGAACGGGCATGGCATTTGTGTATGGGGCACCCACACTGATGTCTGTTTCTTTACTCTGTGTGTCTCATGCATGTCAGGGCCCATCAGAAGAGGGGACTGTGGCAAGCCATCGCCAAGGAAGTGTGGACCCTGGGGGTCTACACCCGGCGGAGCGCCCACTGCAGGAAGCCGTGGGAGGACTGAGGCGCTGGGCCAGGAAGACTGGAGAGGCCCAGCTGGGGAAGGCCTCACAACAAGGGAGGGGTGCCCGTCGGACCCTCACCCCCTAAAGGCCCGCATTCTGGTGGTGGCCTATCCAGATATGGATGGGCACTTGAAGGTCGCACAACAGCCACAAGGGGGTGAGTACCAACACTGTTGTGATGCCACTATGATGAGTGTAGTTAGATGCTAAGGGGTGCATGCATAGTAGTGCCAGGCACATAGACAGGTGTGTCCCTGCAGTCCTGCCACCCTCCAAGTCTGTGGGATATTGTCATAGCTAGTTTTGGCAGGGTATGTAGACCTGTGAGGGTCCCCTGTTTGGCCCATTGTATTCAATGTAGCCTCATGAACTTGCAGATGTGTGGGCTTGGCATCGTCTCTCATTGGTTCACTTCACAAAGTATATCAGAGTAATGGGTCAGGATGGGAATGTAGTGTACTATGCGGTCATGCCTACTAGTCAGGGGCATATTCATAACATGTGTTGTGTCTGCTGAGGGATTGTGCCTGAGCTGGGTGGGAGTGTATATGTCCAAACATGTACATATTTCCTGGAATTGACGTACTTCTTTCTTGTTTTGTTTCCCCACCCCTGTGTTCTTGTGTCCCTGTGTACATTAGCATCATCTGGCAATAAAGCTGTGGCACCAACGAGTGGGGATGCTGCAGCCCATGGTTCCCAGGAGGCACAGTCCACCGACTCCAAGGGGACCAGTGGGTTGGAGGGCAAGGGGAATACCACGGGGAGGCAACTACCACTGGAGGTAGTGACTCTGATCCCTCTTCCGATGGCAGCTCCCTGGTGTGGCAGACCCTACTGGGCCCACTCATTCTTTATCATCTTCCGTCACCCCCATACCATCACCGCCCTCCCAGTTGCTCCCAATCGAGTTGCCCGTGCCCGCTCACCCAAGAGGGTGGGCTTCTCCTTCGCCCCAGGCACCTCATCCCCTGCCCCAGTCTGTCCTGCTGCCCTCACGGAGGAGGCTATTGACTTCCTGAGAACCATCTCTGTAGGGCAGACAACCATTGTGAATGCCATCCAGGGGCTAGCATCCCAGATGCAGCAATGCAATGCATATGTGGACGGCATTCACAGTGCCATGTCTGGCCTACAGAGATCTTTTCAGGCTCTGGCCTCTTCTTTGATGGCAGCCAGTGTCCCTGGTCTTTCCATCCCCCCCTCCTACCACCTCTACCCCTTCCAGTACCCGACTCCCTTCACCCATCCCAAGCACACATACAGACAGCCATTCACACAGATCAACACACAAGAAGCACACTGAGAAACACAACCCCCACACTTCCCACCACAGGCAGGCACAAACCCAACATACCAAAGCATACACAACAACATCTACCTCCCCCACTGTGTCAGCCTCCCCGCCTCCCTGTCTGTCCCTCACATGCACTGCACCCTCAGTCACTGCTGCTGCGCCCATCCTTGCAGTCACCACAACAGCTAAGCTAACATCAGTCATGCACCCCTGACACCACACCTGCACTCATCACGAATACATTCACATACACTTGCAGAACACTCACCAGACATGCAGACACCCACACAACATTCATATACACTGGCAGCCTGTCTTCTCCCACTATGTCCAACCCCCCTCCTCCCAAAACACGCAAACGCTCATACTCATCCACACCACACACATCCACCATACATAAGCAGACTAAACATGCACCTGCATCCACGTTCAGCACACCTACATCTCGTACCACCACTCCCTCAACCTCCACTCTCAGACCTGGCTCCAAATCCCCTTCAACTGCACCTAAGAAGCTTTTCCTCTCCCATACTGACCTGTTTGATTCCACTGGCACACCCTGTCTTGCCCTTAAATGTTCCCATGCCCTAACCCAGTCCACTCCTTCCTCGTCAAAGTCCTCCCCAGTCCGCCCTTCCCATTCCTGTGCCCCTTCCCCAGGAAGGAAGAAGCCCCCTGTTGCCCTAGGGCCCTCTGCCACACCCCGGTCCCGGCCCACTCCCCCTCCTTCCAAAGGCAAGCCCGAACCCTCTCCACCTCCACCTCCTAAACCTAAGCCCACGACCCCCCCCCCTTCAAGACCTGACTCACCACACCAGCCACTCCTGCCCCTGTTCCCTCAGGTGCCTGGCTGCCCCATTGATGCCCCTTCTCAGAGGAGTTTCCTTTGCCATCATAGGAGTCAAGTGTAGCCTATATTTGCCCTTACGGGACTTGTTTATGGACTGGCCTATGGCCTTGTTTGGACATTTTATATTTCTAATTATGAAATTTGAGTACCCAGCAGAGCTGTTAGTGCTAAATTGAGCCGTTGTGCAGCATTTCACTGTGGGGGGGTGGTGTGAACAGGTGTGTGCATTAGTGCAGGTGTTTGTTGGCTTGTGTCTGGTGAGTACATCTTGTTATGGTATGTATGGCTTGGGATGGTGGGAGGGGTTGGGAG
Source organism: Pleurodeles waltl (assembly GCF_031143425.1). NCBI lineage: Eukaryota > Metazoa > Chordata > Amphibia > Caudata > Salamandridae > Pleurodeles > Pleurodeles waltl. Next base: position 704,815,791 of record NC_090437.1, read on the forward strand.
TGTGTTGCGGTGTTTGTGTAACTGTGCCCTTTCCTCCCATGTGTACTAGGCTGCCTTACTTACCGTCATCATCTTTGTCGTCGGTCACGTCCTGGAGAAATATGGCAAGGCGAAGCACTGGGATTGGGAAACATCCTGAACAACTAGGTCTAAACCACTACTTGCCTGAACCACTACTGCTAAACAACTAAAAAGTCTCTGCAACTAAGTACTGAACAACTACTGTCTGAACAACTACTGTGTCTGAATAACAATTGCCTGAACAACTAATTTTAAGGTAAGGTTTTCCTTTTGGTTTTTATGGTTTATTAGTTGTTTAGAATATATATATATATTATTTGTTCAGGCAATTGTTATTCAGACACAGTAGTTGTTCAGACAGTAGTTGTTCAGTACTTAGTTGTAGAGACGTTTTAGTTGTTTAGCAGTAGTGGTTTAGGCTATAGTTGTTTAGGACCTAGTTGTTCTGTCACATATTCCTGGGATTATTTCCAACACTCGCTCCATGTCTGCGTCGGCGTGTTCTGTATGCCTACAGTGAGTGTTTCTCTTTATATGTGTCATTTCTGCCACGCTTTGCCTATCGGTGGTTCCCCCCCTGAACTGATGGCAGTGTAGTGTTTCATAATTTGGTGGACGGGTAGGGCCTTTCCGCCGAGCTGAGGGTGACCTCCCCTGTCGTCTGCGGGGCTACCAAAATGGCGATGGGTGGATGGCCTGCTGCTTGCTTCTCATGTGCTTCATTACTTGGCAGACCAGACCGCCAGCCTGTTAGCAGCAGTTACCGTCACCACCGGCGGTGCGGTGTTTACCGCCATGTTCACAATGACCACCTTAGGGAGTGTTTTTTTTTGCTCACCGATATTCGTGAATTAATCGCGATGTTACACGGGGGCCACACTGAGCATCGCAGCGTATACGTGAATATCACATGTTGTGAAAAAAATAATTTTACGGTAATAATTTCACCTTCAAAGACACCTATATCATACCCCATCTGTGGGTTCAGGGTTTCTCTGCCCGGACCGCTTATGCCAATTTTCATTTAATTTTCAGCCTTGGGGACCTCGTCCCGTTACCTTAAATGATGGCCACAAATTTCTGGTCAGGTTGCAGCAAGCCAATCACAGCATTCCTAGTGTCACGCGCATTTTCAAAAACGTCTCAATCAATGCAAAAACTTCACAACGGATCCGCAGCCCTAGCTATACAAATGTATTTTCCTGTTAATATCTCACAAACTACTGAATGGATTTACACCAAATATCCAAAAGCAGAATCTGCATACCAAAACCTATCTTTCTGCCATATTTGGTGTATTTCCGTCCAGTAGTTCGGGCTGTAGTCGTGTTCAAATTTCCTATGGGAATTAACATGGGAATCACACGGACACCCCTTTTTCTCAGCCCCCGCTTTACAGATCACCCCGAAACTTTCCATGTGCAACAAAAATCATCAGCACACTTTTTTAAAAGTATTTCGTGAAGATTTGTCAAATTATGCCAAAGATATAGGCAAGTCAAAAATGCTTTTCCTACAGAAACATGGTCGTAACTATAAGGGGGGAGGGAGCACACTGCCTCTCACCACAGCACAGTCCACCTCATTGCATCCTGGTAAATGTAGTACACTTCAAAATTGCTGTAATTGTTCACCAAAGTTGGTGCAGGTAGTGTTGTTATCTCTAGACACACGTTTCTGGGTTAAGCCCTTCATTAGTAGAGAGCTGGCAAGTATTCACAGGTCCCAGTAACACACCCATGGTCCTAACTATAACTACCTACTGGCAACTGCCAGTAGGTAAAAACCAAACACACATATATATATATATATATATATATATATATATATATATATATATATATATATATATATATATATATATATATATGTATATATATATATATATATAACTAAGTGGCAGCCACCACTAGGTAGTTGTAGTTAGGAGCTAGTTTCTATAGAAAAAGCATTTTTTGTTCTGCTAGTAACTTTGGCACCATTTGATGAAACTTCACAAAATATTCCAAGAAAATACAGTGCTCACTTCAGCTGCTGGATGGAAAGTTTTGGGGTGATCCGTCAAGAGGAGGCGGAGAAAAAGGGGGATGCATTTTCCACATTCATTTTTCGATAGGGATTTTGAACAGCAATAGCACCTAAACTACTGGACGGATTTACCCCAAATCTGGCATAAGGGTAGCTCTTGGTCCAGAAAGAGCCCTTTTTGTTATTTGGTCTTGTTATTTCAACAAGGAAGTGTTGGCAGCCATCTTGGGACTTGGGAGTCTCAGAAGAAAATGTGGAAAAAAAAGGGGCTAGGGGAGGGAGACCCTGACCCCTTAGCTCTAGTGCTGGGGTCCCAGAGGGTCCCCCACTAGAGCGGAAAAGCATTTTTATTTTACTTTTCACTGCGGATCATGTGAAATTTTTTTAAAAAGTGCAGGCTTGTTTTATATACAGCCCCCAGGTAGGCCAGGTCCCGGAGACATTGCATTTTTAATGCAGGGGGTTTCTAAGCCTCCCCACTGCCTCTGGGACCCCCACCTCCTGAGGGCTACAAAAAGTATGTGTGCAGGGTGCTGACAGCTGTGAGAAACTGAGTTTTCATCTGTCTTCCCTGGACGCAAACATGTCTGCAGGGAAGAAGCAGCTCCCTGCTTGTGGGAGCAATGTTGGCTCCCACAGGAATCAGGAAGCTGGCTAGGACCGCAGGGGCCTTCAGGCTCCTCTTTGCAGTCCTGTAACTGGTGCTCTCTCTCTTCTATCCCATAATAGGATGTAAGAAAGAGAGCGAGAGAGATTGTCATTGCAATGGCCTCTCCATGCAATGATTTCATACTGGGAAGATGTTTGGTACAAATGTTATAGTTACATTTGGATGCTGAGTGGAACAGAGTCACTTCTGGTCTAATGGTCAAGGTCTTGTACAATCAGTCAGTGGGCTGAAGGTTCAAATCCTAGTTTTGGCAGTGTGTTTGTTTATTTACTAGTGCTTTGACTGTTAAACCTTCCTAGTAATGGATCATTAACATTTATTTCCAATCACATGTGTGGGTTTGACTGTCGTAGGTATATCTTGAAACATCACAGTAAGGAGTCACCTATGGCCTAAAGGTTTAGGTCATAGACCCTCGTACTAAAAGTTGAGAGTTCCACTCCAGGGGTGTCTGTGGTCATTTTCCTTCTTTAATGTCTTTTAAACTTCAAAAGTTTAAGGTTCATACTGAAAGGTGATCTCTTTTTAATTGACAAATACATTTGTTTTTCAATATGTCTAGAAATATCTCATTCTAAGTATTTCATTCACCAAAGCCTAAAAAAAACTCTATCTCGCGCCCTCTCACTCTCTTTTTCTCTCTCTCAATTTCTCTTTTTCAATCTCTTTCTCCCACTCACACACCCACTCAGACCCTTACGCACCCACTCACAGACCCACTCAGACACTCATGCACCCACTCACAAATCCACTCAGACTCTCACACATCCAGTCACAGACCCACTGAAACCCTCACACACCCACTCATGGACCCACACAGAGACTAATGCACCCACTGAGACACTGATGAACCCACTCTAACACCCAGACAGACACTCTCACAGCCACTGACAACCCTAGATACACCCTCTCATACTTATTCTCACACCCAGAGAGACAGGCCGCAGCACACTCCCTGTTGCATTCAGCCAAAGAGCCATGCGCAGCGTGGGGTTGGGTAGTTAGGGGGGTTAGCCCCAGGGTCTGGCTGCAGACCAGGCCCTGTGGCCAACCACCGTCACGCACAGCCAAAGGCTGAACATGGTTTTGGTTGGATTAACATATAGTACTGAAAATTACTTTATGGTGAAAAAACCATAGAGATTCACTGAAAAAAAACAAAGGTTACAGGGTTATTATAGTTAGGAAATAGAATTTTAAAAAACATAGACATTTTCTTAAAAAAACAAAGGTTACAGGGACGTTACAGTTAGGCTTACATTTTAAACGGTCCAAACCATAGAAATTCATCTGTGATAGTTAGAGGTATTTCAAGTAACTACAACTTGTGTCCTAAGGTAACTATAACTCGCGCCCTCGCCATGCACTGCTAATTACCCCACAAATTACGGCACTCATGACATCTTTGATAGCATCATTGATAATATCAATGTAATGTTTGCAGTAAAATTTTTGATAAAAAAACTGTGCAAGGCAGGGGCACAAGGGCTCCTCTCTCTATCACATAACATATTTTTAGATAAAGACGCACCAGGAGTAATCATATTGTTATAACGGACACAAGGTCAATGGTGACATTTCCTTGTGCTCCATTATGCAGCTGTAGTGTCGAGTACGTACTAGACATTTAGTCAAGGAGGTAGAAAGAACTTCCTATGGGTAGGTATTTTGTGCAAAACTGTAGGCTCTTGTTGGATAAAAGGGCAGGTGAGATTCCTTTGTGACCGAATCACTCACACAGCTACTGACACACCCACACAGACACCCACACACCCACTTATAGACCCACACAGACACTCACACACCCAATCACAGAGAAACTCTTACACCCAGTCTCACACTCAGACTCCCTCTCACACCTACCTTCACACCCAGACACTTTCACATCCACATAGATCTTCCCACATCCACTCTCACACCCAGACTGACACACACACCCACTTTCACACCCAGAGACACCATTTCACATCTGTTCTCACTCCCCGAGAGACAGGCCCTGTGCCCTGCACGGCTGAAAGCTGTGTGCTGCATGTGGTTGGGTGGTTATGGGCAGGGACTTAGCTTGGTCAGTAGGATTTGGGGGTGTTAGCTTCAGATTTCCTAACAATCATGCTGACAAATGATGTTAAAATACATTATACAACAAGCAGGGTGCATGAGAGGTGCTTAGGGGGCAGTGGAAAGGGAATGGACTGTGTATTGATAGGTGTACTAAGTGGGAGAAAGTGTGTTCTTTAGTGAAATAACTAACATTTTTTAAGTCTTTCCAAACAGAGAGTGGGAGAGAGTGTGTGTGCATTTGTCTGTGTGTGTAAAAATTCCTGGTGAAATCTGACAGACACCTCACCACAACCAACGCACTTGTAATTTCTCTACATATTACAGCACTCATGACAATTTTTATAACATCAATGAAATATTAGTAGTCAAATTATTGAAGAAAAAACTGTGCATGGCGAGGGTCCGAGTTAAAGTTACCTTAGGGCTCTACACAATGCCACTCTATGGCACTCTAAGCCACTCTATTGTATGCCATTCCACGCTATGCCTCTCTACACCATGCCACTCTAGTCCATGCCACTGTACTCTATGCCACTTCATTATATGCCACTCCACTCTACTCTCTGTCCCTCCATGCCACTTTACACCTCTCCACTTTATACCACTCTATGCCACTCTATTCCACTCTACTCCTCACCATTCTACTTCACCCCACTCTGTGTAACTCCACTTTATATCACTCTACACCACTGCACTTGACAGCACTTTATGCTGCTCCATCCCACTCTACTCCACTCTACGGCACTCTACCCCACTCTTTTCTATGCCAGTCTACTCTACACCACTCTCTTCTATGTCAATCTACTCTACACCACTCTACTGCACTCCACACAATGCTACTCTAAGGAAGTCTACACCCATCAAGTATAAACCACTCTACTCTACACCACTCCACGCTACTCCACTGCTCTCCACACGATGCCAATCCAAGGCACTCTATATCACTCCACTATATACCACTCCACTCTACGCCACTGTGTTCTGTGATACTCTATGCCACTCCATTCCATTCTACGCCACTTTACTCTACATCAGTGCACACCACTCTATGCTACTGTATTCCACACCACTCTATGCCTCTCCTCTCCACTCAATTTCACGCCACTCCATTCAAACCCACCCCACTCTATGCCACTGTACTCTAGATCACTCCACTCTTCTTGATGCCACTCTATGCCACTCCACTCTACTCAATGCAACTCCTTTATATGCCACTCCACTCTAAGCCACTTCACTCCACACCACTTCACTCTACACCACTCCTCTCTATGCCACTCCACCCTATGCCATACCATTGTACTCCACACAACTCTACTCTACGCCACTCCATGCCACTCAATTCTATACCATTCCACTCCAGGCCACTCCATTCTAAACCACTCCCTTCTATGCCACACTACTCTATGTCACTCTACTCTACACCACTCTATCCTGCCCCACTCTATGCCATGCCACTTCACATAATCCCACACAACAGGGCTCTCTGGCACTCTATTCTACACCACTCTATACTACTCCACTCTATGCCACTCTACTCTATGCCATTTTACATCACTCCATTCCACACAATGCCACTCAACGGCACTCTACGGCACTCTATTTTATGCCACTCTATGCTACTCCAGTCTACATCACACCACTCTTTACCACTCTACTCTACATCACTCTCTGCCTCTCCAATCTACTCCACTCTATTTCACACTACTTTACTCAATTTCACCCCACTATGTGCTACTCTACTCTACGCCACTCTATGCCACTCCACTTTTCTCTACGCCACTGCATTCTATTTCCGCTCCACTCCACACTACTCCAGTGTTCATCAGTCCACTCTATCCCATTCCACTCTAAGGCACTCTACTCCACACAAAGCCACCTTAAGGCACTCTGTGCCACTCCACTCTATTGTACGCCACTCTACTCAATGCCACTCTACTCTACACCACTGTACTCTATGCCACTCCACAATATGCCATGCCATTCTACCTCACTCTCCACTACTCCACTCTCCACCACCCCACTGTATGCTGTTCTTCTGTGTCACTCTATGCCACTCAACTCTATGCCATTCTAGTCAACACCTCTCTACTCCATGCCACTCTACACCACTCCACTCTTCACACAATGCCACTTATTGGCACTTTACACCAATTTACTCTTTGCTGTTTCATGCCACTATACTGTTCTCCACTCTACGCCACTCCACTCTATACCACTGTACTCTATGCCACTCTGCCCTGTGCCGCACTATTCTTTGATACTTCACTTTACTCTACACCACTCTTTGCCACTCTACACTACACCCCTCCACTCTACCTTACAACACTCTATTCTATACCGCTCCATGTCACCCTATTTTATGCCATACTCTGCAACTCCACACTATGCCATTCTGTTCCACACCCATTACTCCACTCCAGCCCACTCTTTACCAGTCATTCCAGCCCATTTGGTGATACTCTACTCTATGCCACTGGACTCTATGCCACCCAACTCTGTGCTTCTACAATCTACATCACTCCCTCTACTCTACACCACTCTACTCAATGCCACTCTATGTCACTCCACTCTACACCACTCTACTCTACACCACTCCACTATATGCCACACCATTCTATCTCACTTTACGCTACTCCATTCTCTATCACTCCACTTTATGCCACTCTACTCTACGTCAACTCTATGCCATTCTACTCCATGCCACTCTATAGCATTCCACTCTTTGCCACACAATGCTACCCAGTGTCACTCTACACCACTCTACTTTTTGCCATCCTACGGCACTCTACTCTTCTCCACTCTATGCCACTCCGCTCTATGCCACTCTATTCAAAGGCCACTGTGCTCTGCCCCACTCTACTCTTTGATACTTCACTTTATTCTACACCACTTTACACCACTCCACTCTATTCCTCTCTACTGTATACCACTCCATGTCACTCTATTCTGTGCCATGTTATGCCACTCCTCTCTATGCGACTCTGTTCCACTGCCACCACTTCACTCCAGTCCGCTCAATATCAGTCACTCCAGCCCACTGTATGAGATTCTACTGTATTCCACACTATGCCACTCTACTCTATGCCACTACACTCTACCCCCTTCTGCTCCCCACCACTCCATTATATGCCATGCTATTCTACCTCACTCTACGCCACTTCACTCTCCACCACTCCATTCTATGTAACTCTACTCAGTGTCACTCTATGCCACTCAACTACACCACTCCACTCTTCTCCACACAATGCTACCCACTGGCAAAGACTCTACTCTTTGCCATTGTATGCCACTTTATTCTCCTCCACTCTACGCCGCTCCACTCTACACCATTCTATTCTATGCCTCTCTGTTCTGTGTCGCTCTACTCTTCAATATTTCACTTTACTCTCCACCACTCCACACCACTCTACTCTACACCACTCCACTCTACTTTACTCCACATCACTCTATTCTAATCCACGCTATGCCACTCCTCTCTACGCCACTCTATTCCACAGCGACTACTCTACTCCAGTCCACTCTATGCCAGTCACTCCAGCCCACGCTATGATGCTCTAATCTATGCCACACTATGCCACTCTACACCACTGTACTCCACGCCACTTCACTCTGTGCCACCCCACTCAACGCTTCTACACTCTATGCCACTAAGATCTATACCATTCTACTTGATGCCACTCCACACCATACCACTCCAACCCATGCCACAGCACTCTATGCCACTCCATGCCATGCCACCCTACACAACATCACTCTACACAACTCCACTCTATATCACTCCATTGTACAGCACTTTACTTTATGCCACTCTACTCTATGCCATTCTATTCTACTCTATTCTAGTCTATGCTACGCCATTCCACACAATGACACTCTACAGCACTCTATGCCACTTTACTGTATGCCAATCCAAACTACACCTCTCCATGACACTCAACTCTACATCACTCCACTCTACACCACTCCAATGTACGCCAAACTACTCTATGCCACTCTAAGCCACTCCACTTTAGGCTACTCTACTTTACGTCCCTCTATGCCACTCTACTCTATGCCACTATACAACACTCTACTCTATACCACTCTCTGCCTCGCCACTGCTCACAATGCCATTCTACAGCACTCTAAGCCACTTCACTTTATGCCACTCTACTCAATTCCATTCTACACCACTCAACTATATACCACTCAACTGTACACCACTCTACTTCACACCACTCTACTCCACTCCACCCCACTCTATGCCACTCTAGTCTACACCATGCTACACCACTCCAATATATGCCACTTTACTCTATGCCACTCCATTCCACTCTATGCCACTCTACTCTTCACCACTCTACTCTATGGCACTGCACACTACATCACTTCATTCTTTGACACTCAATTCTATGACGCTCTACTGTATTCCACTCTACACCACTCTATGCCACTGCACTTTGCACCACTCCACTCCACTCAATGCCACTCTATGCCACACTACTCTACAGGACTCAATGCCACTCTACTCTACCCCTTCTATGCCACTCTGCTCTGTGCCACGCTACACTACACCACTTTGCTCTATGCCACCCTACTCTAGGCCAATCCTCACCTCACCTCTCCACTCCACTCAACAATGCCACTCTATGACACTCTACGACACTCTACTCCACTCCACTCTACAGCACTCTACTTAATGCCACCCTACTTCCCACTACTCAACACAATGCCGCTCAAAAGCACTCTACTCTATGCCACTCTACTCGACTCTGTACCACGCTACTCTATGCCACTCTTCTCCACGCCACTCAACTCCACTCCAACCTATTCTCTGTATGCAACATCACTCCACTCTACGCCATTCCATTCCTCTCTATACAACTGTACATCACTCTACTCCACGCTGCTCAACTCTACTCTATACCACTCTTCTCTAAAAGTCAATTAGCACATACAAGCACATACAAGCACATACAAGCAATAGCTCTCAAAGGGACCCCCCTAGCAGTCTGGAATTTGGCTTACAGAAAAGAAAGTTTTTAAACGACTTTTCTGTATACGTTATGATAAATTCAACAATGGCAAATTGTTATATTCATCATTACCATTCATTTGATTCCACTTAGGACATTTTAATATTTTTCTTAGCCATACTTAGGGTTATGAAACATATTTCCATCATAGCCTGTGGACCTGACCTTCCACAATGAGGAAAAAGGAAAAGGTGCTGTTTTTCCCTCACCAAGGCATATAAAATATATGTTATAATGCCCCTGCTTATAGGTACATGGCACCCCACCCCTGGCACCCCACACCAAGGGGAAGCCTTGGGGTGACATATTAAAAATAAGGTAGATTAATACTTTGGAAGTACTTTTAGTTTCAAAGTCGAATTTGTATACATTTTACTTTTTAAAGACAGTCTTCAAAGCAGGGCGGCCTTCAAAAAGGACAGCAGGCACACAGCAGTGCACACTCCAGTGCAGGAAATCTACTGGCCTCTAAACATCCAGGCCCTATTATGTACTAGGAACTTATAGGTAGTTCGAATCTCCCTTGCTCTATTATCTACTATCAGTATTGTTTTACCAAATACCTTTTAGTCAGAGCACTGGCCCTGGGTCTGTTAAGCAGAGCCCAGGGCACAGTCAGGGTCAGTTGCCATCAAAATCAGTCTGAAATGTTGGGGTCAGCATGCTAAAAGGGTGACTTCCTCACAACAACACTGTACTCTATGCCACTCTGTGCCACCCACACTCTAATCTATGCCACTCTACTCCACAACACTCTATGAAACTCCTGTATATGCCCTGCCACTCTATCCTGCTGTATGCCACTCCACTCTATGCCACTCCACACTCTATGCCACTCCACTCTATTCCACACTACTCTATATCACTGTATGCCACTCTACTCTATGTCACTCTACTCTACACCACTCTACTCTATGCCACTTTATGCCACTCCACTTCACACAATGGCACTCTATAGCATTCCATTCTATGCCACTCTATGCTACTCCTCTCTACACCACTTCACTCCTTTCCACTCTACGCCACTCTACTTTAAATTACCCTCTGCCACTCCAATGTACACCACTCTATTACACACCACGCTACTCATCTCCACCCCACGCTATGTCACTCCTCTCTACCTTACGCAACTCTACACCACTCCACTCTACTCAATGCCACTCCATTCTATGCCATTCCACTCAACACTACTCCACTCTACACCACTCCACTCAACGGCACTCAATGCCACTCTATGCCACTCCACTCTACTCTACCCCACTCCAGTTCACACAGTGCCACTGTAGGGCACTCTATGCCACTCAACTATACTCTATGGCACTATATGCCACTCCGCTCTACACCACTGTACTCTACGCCACTCCACTATATGCCACACCACTGTACCTCAATCTGTGTTACTCCACTTTAGGCTACTCCACTCTAGGGCACTCTACTCTACCTCACTCTATACCACTCTATTCACCCCCACTCTGATGTATGCCACTGTGAGAGGATGTTTCTGACTATCTGGTTTATCCTGATTTTTTGTTTTTGGATCACCTGGTTTTTGCCCTTTTACTGTGAGGAAGCCTCCTAGTTTGGGACTCACCCATAGTAAACTCATGGTAAAATGGACTGCGCATGTTTACCATCGGTGCAGCCTTATTAAGCAAAGGCTGCTGTGATGCAGCAATGGTAGGAGACCCAGGGCAGTTTACACGTGATCACCTGTATGAGGGCTGTGCAGGAAGGATTTCTCTTGTGCACAGCCCAACAGCTGCACTCAGGTGCTTGGCACAGAAGGGACCATGCAGAGTGGGTGGTGACCTGGAGTAGACATTATGAGATAGGTGTACACATGTGAAGGATAGTCAGTGTGTTTACTGTCTTGACTGTAGGGACCCTCCATTATATGTCAATGGGAAAGTATAGCCTAGGACGCAACTCCAGTTCCCTAGGGTCCACAGACTCCAGAGTCACAACTATGTACACGGTAACCTGTATTAACAGAATAAAGCAGTAGGTGCAGCACATGGGTCATTCAGGAATGTCATCTTTATCTGACTCAGCTCAGGATGAGGGCCAATTACTGCTCTGTCCAGCTGCAGGAGCAGAGCCTTGCATCAATCAGCCAGCTGACATTCCATGCCAGGAACCGGGCCTAAGAGGCCATGGAAGGAATGTCAGGGAGGAGGGGCTGAGTCTCTCAGAGCACATGTTGTAACTGACTCCTAGACAACACCATTTTCAGCTACCCCAGAAGACTGTGCAGGAAGGTTGTATCTGGATCAGGAACTGGGCGACTTGGGCGTTCGACCACTCTGGAAAAGTAGCATCCCTTATAACGCTTAGCTATTAATCACACAATGACGAACATTTCCTCAATAACTGATAAGGGGTCCTTTACAGCTAGGTCACATTCATGGATGGTTATAAATGAGTTCTTAAACCTCAGCCCTATCTGGAGACCTGGTGGTCAAGTAAGGAACAATACCTATTTATTAGATATTGTCTTGGTCTCCTACCAGATCAGGCCCATGAGGTCCCTTGTTGACTTGAACAAGACTTTGTGTAGGCTGCGTGGTCTCAGGAAAGAAAATATTACCCCATATGATTTGTCTTTGTAGAGGTTTGCTGAGTGAGAGAAAGTCCCTGTTTAAGATAGCTTTAAATCAGAGAGGAATTTGTGCATGTAGGCAAGCAGCTATTGCAAGTTTCAAAACAACAGATACTATTTTAAGCTCTGAGATCACAAAATTTGTTCAACTGGTATAAAAAAAAGCTGCATGATTGTGAAAACTGTATGGTTGATGGGGTTGCAGGGTGTTAAGTGCTTAAAACTCAGTATGGCCCACTGATATATGAAAATAGTAAGAAAAACGTTAGGTGCATTTTTTTTAAACAATAAAGTAGGTTGTGGGGAAGTACTTGAGTACTGTATTTTAAGAGATTTGAATTATAGGAATTGAGCAGCTAGTGTTTCAAGCGGGTCAGCACTTTTCTAGCTAAGGCCTGTAGCGTGTGTGAAATGTCATTGTGTGCTCGGGGTATATAAGCACTGGTATTTGAGCACTTTAGTATCTAGGCACGTTGCCACTTTTTATTTATTGCACAGTAGGTTGTGCACACTCATTTGTATTTGATTGTATATTATGTGCTTTAAAAAGATTTTTTTAATCTTAGTGTAATGGTTTTTATTAACTATGCACTTCTAATTAAATTTGAATTTGAATTTGAATCACTCAACTCAAGATAATCTATGCCACGGCACGGACTCTATTGCACTCTCTTCTAGGCCACTCTACTCTACGCCATGCCAATAACTTTCAGCCATGCCGAACAGCAGGCACACTCATGTACAACATGGCTAGAAGACACCGGCAAAGTCAATAGCTCTCACGTATGTGAGGCCTATTGGCTTTGCCACTGCTTGTTAATGAAGAAACCTGGAATGCTGAGAGCCACGTATTTGAAGTGCATGACATTTATTTTGCCTGTTTATCCTACAATAATACATGCTGTTTTAGATAAAATTAACTTTTTAGGTCAGGCAAGACTACACTGCTGTGCTGGAGAGATAAGAGGACTGGAGCAGACATTTTATGTCTCAGCCTGGGACACTCCCTTCTCTCATGTCATTAGTTCTCTGTAGTGGGGAGAAGGAAAATGAAAGTTAACCATGAATGAGGCAGCACATAATGTTTTTGCACATTTATTTTTGGTTTGCATTCAGTAACGTGTTTAAGGCGAACCACTTTTATTTTATTGCTAGTATTAATAAATCCAGGTTTGCAGTTCGCTAAGGTTATAGTGTGTACGGCAAAACAAGATAAACAAAACTCCACATTTAGGGGAGCTGAGAGTCGCCGAAACATTTTCACAGCTCATTGAGGGGGTCATTAAGAGTTTGGCGGGCGGCGGAGGCTGCCCGCCAAACTCTTCCTGCCATCACACCGCCTGTGCGGCCTTAACCCCACTGGCCCTTACAGGACTTCACAGTCCGCCCACCGGCCCTGCGGTGAAAAGGGCCTTAACATTGATGCCAGCTCCTAATGGAGCCTGCGCCAATGTGGTGGTGCACCGGGTGCAGCAGCACCCGTTGCTCATTCCACTACCCGTAATTCAAGCAATGGAATGCGCGATGGGGCTGTGCATGGGGGCCCCTGCACTGCCCATGCCAAGTGCATGGGCAGTGCAGGGGCTCCCAAGGGCCCCCCGAATCCTCCATTCCACCAAACCTTTCCATGGCGGTGTGAACCGCCATGGAAAGTCTAGCGCATGGGGGCTCCTAATCCCCAGGGCGGTGCTGCAAGCATCGCTGCCCTGGAGGATGTGCAAGCCGGCAGCCTTGCGGTGTCGATGGTCTGACAGTGGCGGCTCCACCACGGTCATAATGTAGCGGTCCCACTGCCAGCCTGTTGGCGGTGGGGCCGTCACCTTGAGTCTGGTGGTCATGCAACCGCCAGACTCATAATAACCCTCTTAGTGTAGGAAAGAGGTGCGGCCTTATACTGTGGTTAGAGTAGACACTGAGCTTGGAGGCAGGAATAACCAGGCTCCAGATAAAACATTTATATGCCAGGCAATCAGTTTCTTAACTGTACATATTGAGTATTACACAGCAGTGAGGGACTTAATATCTGGCTATGGAAGCGTGCCCATTGCTCATGCAACAGAACCATCATAAGTCTTCAATTCATAAAACTTCATTTCTAATCTTCAAGGGGTTGTAGCTTTTGGTTTTACCGGCTATAACACTAATAATTTTAAAGAGACCTAAAGAAGCACAAGGCCCTCAAAATTATTTAAACAAATATAGTTATTGTGTTGTGGATGTGATGGTGTGATGAAAAACGTACAACATACACAGCTGGTATTTTCTCGAGCTGGGCTCATGTGGGCAGATCTGGTTTTATTGTCCTTGTGACAATACACGTACCGTTCTGTGCAAGCATGCATGTGTGCCATGTGGCACACTACACCCCTCCTCAATTTATCATTGACCATCTAGGGAAAACAACTTACAGAAATGTAGACTACACTGTTACCACACAAACACTTATTCAGTCTTTGGGAAAGTTGGGGTTGCATTCTCAAAGAAATCTCAACCTACACATTCCAGAGGGCTTTCTTGCCCCTGATACATTAGCTACATTGGATATTTCTGTCTTTGAATTGGCGAATGGCTCAATCTGGGAATTGTGTCTCACTGGCAGGGTGTTGCATTTTTCCCACTTTAGTTCATCACAGGATGACAAGTGCAAGTGTGTTTGTCTAACTTCTCTGTCAGGGTCGGACTGCCTGTAGCAGATATCAGACATTTCCTAGGGAGGCTGGTTTTGAAATGGTGCTGCAGTATAGGCCCCCAGTAACAAAAGTAGCAATCCTGCATAATCCACTCACTCCCGTTTCCAACCTCTGTGCGAGGGCTGGTTTAACACAATTGCCACGATGCTTTGGGTTCCCAGTCTAGCCCTGCTCCCTATCAGCTGTCCAGGAGCTTACTTAGACTTTTTAAAACATTGGCACATTGTATGTCGCTTGTTCACTCCCATCTCCGGCTGTTACCATCGTACGTCGAGGGCAGTCACTGCCCAGGGGCCACAATCAAAGAGGGTTCAGAACCTCTCTGTATGGTGTTCATCTCTGACCAGAACTTAATCCCCACACTCTTCAACTCACTTAGCCCTCTGTCTAGGGTTAATAAGATCAATGTTCTTCTTTTATGCTAGTGGTTTGCACTGGATTCAAGGTGTTGTGGCACAAGGTTGGGGCGGCCAAGTGGAACATGATGAGGAGCACTGGAATGACTTCCATGATGGCAGGACCAAATGTTACTGATGCTCGTGCTCATTGTGTGAGCAATTCAGAGTGTATACTCCCAGAAAACTGTTAATTGATCATTCAGTATTCTCAAATCACTCCACTGCAATTTGGAGAACCATAGGCCTGATTTAGAGTTTGGCAGAGGGGTTACTCCATCACAACGGTGAAAGACATCCTGTCCTCCAAAATATAAATCCTATAGGATATAATGGGATTTATATTTCGGCGGATGGGATATCTATCACCGTTGTGATGGAGTAACCCTTAAGCAAAACTCTAAATCAGGCCATTTTTTTAGAGTCAACTTGAAAAGCCCAACTTCTCAATTTGCCTGCCACCTAATAAGTGCGACAGTGTGATATTGTGATGATGTACCACTTGGACGTACTGATATTTTTGAAACACAGTTCCCTTGAATGGAGGACCATTGTCTATTACCATTTCAAGTTCATATGCTGCCAGTGCTTACTCTAACATAGACAAAGATAAGCGATAGCAAAACCTATGCTACCTCATTTTACAACCCCCCCCATCCTGGAAATCATCTTGCAATAAGGCTCCTAAAAGAACTTTCAAACTGTGAGGGCCCATCCTTCTATACTTAGAGGCAATATCACTGGGGGTATGTGTATGTAATGTGACAGTAAGTGTGGTGTAAAATGTTGGAAAAATAGGAAGTGCCTGACGGGAGCAGCCACCAGGAGCCTGTCGCCGAGTGCTACAAATGGCTCAGTTTGTTATCATCAGAACTTTCCTGTTCAGACAGGAGAACCTACCAGCATAGGTATGCTTGTGGCATTGAACTGTAGAATAAGCTACATGGACTGGACTTCTATGCCACTCCCTGCTGCTTTGAATGATAAGGTCCCAGGGGAAAAAAACAGAGAGTTTATTCCTCACTCTCCCAATTTTAAAAAATGTGTCCACAAGGCAAAGAATAGCTTTTTAATGTAAAGGCACTTGGCACATAGTGAAAAACAAATCACATACTCAGGCCTTCATGTAACAAGCGACTGACACGTTTCATTGCCAGGAAAAAAATATTGGTAGTGTCATCAAGGCTAAAGGACCCATCTCTTATCCAACAGTACTCCATAATCTTTGCCACCAGGTGAAGACTTGCCTCCAGTCAGTGGGTTTTCTTGCTGGATGAAAATTGTAGTTTTGAAACACCTGTGGAACAGAAAAAAGTCTGCTGTATGAGAGACGGCATACTGTTAGGTGACAGTAAGGTACCTTAACCCCAATGAAATCAATAACGTTTTCCTAGCAATGAAATATGTCGGCTGTTTGTTATACAGTGATTTGACAACGCACTTAGGCCCATATTTATACTTTTTTAGAACCGCATTTGCGCCGCATTTTGACACAAAAGCGGCGCAAACTTACAAAATACAATCGTATTTTACGCAAATGGGCGCTAAAAAAGTATAAATATGGGCCTTGCTGTCACATTGTATACCCACATCACCAGCGATATTACCCCTAAGTATAGAGGGATAGGTTCTTACAGTCTTCAACTTCCTTTAAAAGACTTATTGCAAGATGATTTTCAGGACGGAGAATGGGTAGTATAGATTTTGCTTTATTATGAGTGGAGGGCGCCTCATTGTAAGAGACAATCTCCACAAATTTAGGGCCTGATTTAGACCTTGGCTGATGGAATACTCCATTACGGATATCCCGTCTGCCGTATTAGGATCTCCATAGAACTTAACAGGATTGTAATACAGTGGACGGGATATCCATCACGTTTGTTACAGAGGGTTACTCTCTGCAAGATCTAAATCAGGCCCTTAGGGGATTATTCTGACCCCGGCGGTCTCAGACCGCCGGGGCCAGGGTCGGCGGGAGCACCGCCGACAGACCGGCGGTGCCCCGCAGGGCATTCTGACCGTGGCCGAAGACAAGGAAAACAGGCGGTCTCCCGCCGGTTTTCCGCTGCCCTTGGAATCCCCCATGGCGGCGCAGCTTGCTGCGCCGCCATGGGGGATTCTGACACCCCCTACCGCCATCCTGTTCCTGGCGGTTCGCCCGCCAGGAACAGGATGGCGGTAGGGGGTGCCGCGGGGCCCCTGGTGGCCCCTGCAGTGCCCATGCCATAAGAGGGCCCCACTGTGTATTTCAGTGTCTGCAATGCAGACACTGAAATACGCGACGGGTGCAAACTGCACCCGTCGCACCCCTGCAACTACGCCGGCTCAATTCTGAGCCGGCGTCCTCGTTGCAGGGGCATTTCCTCTGGGCCGGCGGGCGCTCTTTTGGAGAGCGCCCGCCAGCCCAGAGGAAATGTCTGAATGGCCGCCGCGGTCTTTTGACCGAGGTGCGGTCATTTGGCGGCTCTCTCCAGGCGGGCGGCTCCCGCCGCCCGCCGGGCTCAGAATGAGCCCCTTAGTTTCAATTCTGACTTAGTCATTCAGAATCAGTCTTGGAATAATAAATGTTGCTAAAAAGTAAGGATCCTACCCTGCATCCCTCTTATCTCCTCTTTATTCTTCTCACCAAAGATTCCCGCAGGGCATTCTGACCGCGGCCGAAGACAAGGAAAACAGGCGGTCTCCCGCCGGTTTTCCGCTGCCCTTGGAATCCCCCATGGCGGCGCAGCTTGCTGCGCCGCCATGGGGGATTCTGACACCCCCTACCGCCATCCTGTTCCTGGCGGTTCGCCCGCCAGGAACAGGATGGCGGTAGGGGGTGCCGCGGGGCCCATGGGGGCCCCTGCAGTGCCCATGCCAATGGCATGGGCACTGCAGGGGCCCCCATAAGAGGGCCCCACTGTGTATTTCAGTGTCTGCAATGCAGACACTGAAATACGCGACGGGTGCAAACTGCACCCGTCGCACCCCTGCAACTACGCCGGCTCAATTCTGAGCCGGCGTCCTCGTTGCAGGGGCATTTCCTCTGGGCCGGCGGGGGCTCTTTTGGAGAGCGCCCGCCGGCCCAGAGGAAATGTCTGAATGGCCGCCGCGGTCTTTTGACCGAGGTGCGGTCATTT
This sequence comes from Pleurodeles waltl, assembly GCF_031143425.1. Lineage (NCBI taxonomy): Eukaryota > Metazoa > Chordata > Amphibia > Caudata > Salamandridae > Pleurodeles > Pleurodeles waltl. The sequence continues at coordinate 704,834,389 of NC_090437.1, forward strand.
GGCGGCTCTCTCCAGGCGGGCGGCTCCCGCCGCCCGCCGGGCTCAGAATGAGCCCCTTAGTTTCAATTCTGACTTAGTCATTCAGAATCAGTCTTGGAATAATAAATGTTGCTAAAAAGTAAGGATCCTACCCTGCATCCCTCTTATCTCTTCTTTATTCTTCTCACCAAAGATTCCTGCAAAGATCTTACTTTATAAACTTACTCTCTCAATCAATAGCCCAGGGCCTGATCTAGAGTTTGGCGGAGGGGGTTACTGCGTCACAAACAGGACAGATATCCTGCCCGCCGTGTTACAATCCCACTATTACCTATGGAGATCGTAATATAGCAGATGGGATATTCGCCACATTTGTGACGTAGTAACATATCCGCCAAACTCTAAATCAGACCCTTAGACTCATCTGAGTAGTACATTTATTCCAGCCACAATACTGTAAACCAAAGAAGATCTGTTGTCACCTTCCTTGCTAAAACGAATACTAAGGGCTGTCCACGAGGCGTGTCAACCATTATGAGTAGAAAGCCTTTCAGTGAGTCAGATCTTCCATTCTCTTTGCTTTTTCACAAATATACATGTGTACACGCCCATGTATTGCAATTATATGCTATTAGTTTGTCTCTATCAAAATCCAATAAGCTATTATTAAGGCTCTATGTTATATGAAGCATACACACCATGGTTGCCCTCTCACTCCCTATCTTTTTTACATTAGAGATATCGATCCTTCATCTTTAATTAAAACGCAGACAAACCACTGGTGTTTTTGCGTGCTAGGCCACTCTTATCAAGTAATAGTATTTGTAGACAGCATTTCAGTTAGTACATATGGCCCTGTTGAAAATGTAGACGCATTAAAGTACATGACTTCTCGTTTTCGTATCAATTATGGATACATTTCAATAAACTTCAAATCTTAACAGTTACCCTTCCTAACATCCATTGTTCCCATTCCAAGCCAAAGAAACCTCTTTGGGATTAACTTTGCACACTCACCCTCACGCCGCATTTTCCTTCAAATGTACCTTTCTTTTCCACAAAATGGCACATCTTATTTAAAATTTGGAATATTTTGATCTTTTGAATCACTTTAGCAAGTGTGTCATTTCTGCCTTTTTGTATTCATTCAGAGATCATCCGTGTTAGATAGCATATCAAATCTTCGTACAGACTAAATCTCTCATTCCTTGCTTTACTTCGGGTGCCAAGAACTCACAGATAAGGTATAGGTAGCTGCATTTATAAAGGAAAGTTGAGGCCTTCCACAAAGTAGCCGAAATGTCTGGGCTTTAATGGCCAGGGCCATCAATATTTGGCCTTAACTATAAATTCTCTAACTATAGATTTTTTTTATTCAGCGCATTGCAGATTGGAGAAATCAGTTTCACCACCCTCTCTTTCTCATGAGTAATAAAAGAATAATACGACTGATGGCTCATCTACGGGAAAGTTGAGTCACTGATTTCAGTGAGTAAACCTACTTAAGAGACAACAATTGTTTGTCCATATTGACAATAATCGTTTCTTTCATATATAGTTTCTGTGTAAGCATGTTATTTCTACTATAGGCCAACGCTTTGATCTTAATGAATTGAACATCTCTAAATTTTATAGTGCATCCCTTTGAAACAGTTTCTAAAATGCTTCCAAGTTAGCTCTTGTGCACTTTTCAAAATATAAGCCTCTAAACAGCCATCCTTTTTTCACATTAGTGAATAAATGGTTGCTATTCATTACAACAGGCAACGTCAATGATCACTGAATTGACCTGACGGCAAAATAGTGAGTAGTGGTGGTTTTGAGAATACTGGTCGCTGGAATCTTTGGTGATATTGCTACAGATTTTTCAATACTTACTTCGAATTATTTAACTGGGGCCTGAGAGTCTTCCACTTGTATCCATCTTTCAGAGATGCCCTGGTTTCCACACCTTTTATAATGGCATATTTCAAAACTGCCACCTCAACTGCCCATCCACTGGTGTGGTTGAGGAAACACCTCTGCCTCATCTGCAAAGGCAGTTCCCCCTTATTCACAGTTTACAGCCATTTTTCCCAATGAAGAATTTCCGGCTGCCATTAGAACAGCTACCTTGGGAGAAAATAAATTGTAATTCCATCATGACCTGGTTGACTTCCCATCACAACATGTGGGCATTGGAAGTGTGCTGGGGATACTGGCCCACTTTTCAGCACAACAAGCACACTTTCAGGGTTTTCTGTGCAAGATCGCCATGTTATACATTGATGTCTTGTACTGACATAAGCCTTCCAAAAATGGTGCTGTACTAGTATGCCTAAATTGAACAACTTTTCACCACCATTTCTGGTGACCTCGCTTTTGTCCAAAGGTATTCCCACTGGAGGAGCCAGTGGCTGCTCTCTCATTGCAAAGGGTGCCTTCCCTTCAGAATCATGAGGTGGACGGATAATCCTACCACCATTTCTTGGCAGAAGTTCTGTTACCACCCACTCATAAGTCAGGCCCTGATTGTGATACATCCAATTACTGGGAGCCCCTGGTGAAATCTAGCTATTTTTGGTTCCAAGAAAACCATCATCATTGTTCATCAGCTAAAGGTCTTTCTGTTTAATTTTGTTTCTATCCTTCACTTATGGTCCACCCAGATTTGCTTAGAAATTAAAATCCGGCGGAGGGTTGTCAATTTGGCCACTTCCGGCTCTGAGCCTGCACTGTGGCTCGTCCTAGTCACCACAGGACGGGACCCCTAAATTCTGAATTAAGGGAGAGGCTCAAATTGGAGATTGGAGCTTCAAACCCCTTCGTGGCAGTCTAGTTACCAGGACAATTCGCATGTACTAATGCTTCTGCATAAGGCTTCAGTGTTGAACGAAACACAGAGTAAGATGGCATTAAATTATTTATTATAAGTTTTCCCACCAAGAAAAAATAAGGAAGAACCAGGACACATGGAAACATCACAATTTATTAGTAACTGATGATAGTGACAGATACTATATGTGAACCTCTGAGTCGAACAAACAAAACTAATGGGCATATTTTCAAACTGCTCTTTGTAGTTTGTTCAGTAGCACTACAGAAGAAGCATTCACATATTACAAAGCTACATGCAGAGACTTTCATCACCGCCTATCTTTTCTATGCAGAGATCACCACCACTTCTGCACACATGCAGATATGTTTTGTAGTAAATTATTGAGGGACAAAGTGGAGTGGCTGCAAAATGGGGAATATTTACTCCTAAATGTGTGGGTTTTAGGGAGGGGTATAGCGGGTTTAGGGAGGCACATGCACATAAAATACATACCTACAAAAGAGTAACACATTTGCTATTCACAAACCGCAATAGCAATGTTGCTACAGCTAGATAGGACACACGCCCATTGTAAATGTACTGCAGCCAGGAGTGCGTCCACACAGTTACTGCAACACACTAGTATTGAAAATAATGGAAGCACTAAATAACAACAGAAATATATAGAAAAACAATGGGAAAATATGTTTAAATGTTTTTAATATCCAATTTTATTTTTAATAAATAATTCTGAATTAATTTATAACAAAGTTTACAACACTTGCAACATAACTGGCATCACAAGGAGTGATGGTTCTGTACACTCCTACCCACACAACATTAACCAATCACATACAGACTGACCAAATAATAAATTAACTCGCACACCCAAACAGTTTTTCTGCCTTCACTATATCAGTGAATGTGTCTGTTAGTTTGCTCCTCAGTTTGAGGAACAATTATTGGTGGAGAAGAGGGGGAGTTTATAATCAAAGGATCAACATATACACTGTGAGATAATGCTTCTCATCTGAAATGATCATTGGCATGGTTGCAGTCTGGGTATAGGATCTTGATTCCCAGGCCATCTCTGCCTAAATGTCACAGTACTGGCTGCACTCCATTTTATGGCCACTGGATCTTTCCAGAGGGTTACCTGTAAAAATGTAGGCATCTCAGAGGCAAGCTAGTCTTGATTCTTGCATCAAGTACAGAGATGCATCAATAAAAGAGAGTAACCAGTTAACTCTATGCCACACTTGCTAGAGGAAAGGCAAAGGATGTAAAGGAATTGTATGCCTAGTCCCTTTTCCTTCGTGTGGTTGGTGCCATAAATTGCATCCACGTGGCACTTCAGCTACCACCCAGCACACAAATAACACTGGCATTCCATCAATGTGGAAGCTGTCTGTGATCCCAGGGGCTGCTTTACTGATTTGTACAGTGCCTTTCCTGGAAGCACACACAGCAGCTACATCTCTGTAGGCCACCAATTACACATCAGTAAATTACTGTGGATTTTAGTGATGTGTCTTATTGGTAAATAGGAATATGTTGTACTGGGGCTATATGTGCAACTGAGAGGTGGCATCTCAAACAAACTCACTCATTATTCACATCAAAACAAAAGAAACACCTTACCCCAACAGTCACTGAGTGCATGTTGACATGAAATATTACATTTTTAATTGGACCACCTTTTAAGAAATATTGCATCTCATTGTTGCAAGTGATGCCAGGTATGCTCTCTCTTCCCTTTTCCTCACAATCTACAGACATCCAACCACACAACCTAAACAGAGGTACAGTAGGGCACACATTTGTACACAATCCATTATTGAATACTTTATCAGAATCCTTAACTCATGCTTCTGATGTCTTGACAGTACGGGGAGGTGCTAGCAAGGGAGTTAGCCCCCCACTTTATATCAGACCTCTGATGATACAAAGCAAGTGAAGAATGTGAGCCTGACCCTCCATAAAAGACTTTCCTTGACTTATCCATCCAAGCATCATCCAATCATCCTTTCACCGGTCCATCCACCCACTGATAGCCATTGCCTCACCTTTCCTTTCTGTCATTCTTTCATCCACCAGTCAATCTTTCACCATTCCATCTATGGTCCATTCCATCTTTCCATTCACAAATCTATACACGCATCTGTCTGCATTTCCATGCATCCTCTGATCAATCAAAAAAATCACATCAGTCATTTGATCCTTTTGTCGCATCCATCAATCCATACTCTGACTTATCTATTTACTCTGCCATTCTCCATCCTTCCATCTGCCCATTCACCAAGCCATCCACCCATCCTTTCACCCTTCCACTAATTAATCCTTTCTTCCTACCTTTCTTTCACCCTTCTTTCCTTCCATCTGTTCTTGCTTTCAGCCTTCCTTCCTTCATTCCCTTTTCTGCCTACCCATTTTTCTTTCACCCTCACTTCCACTAGTTCTTCCATTTAATCACCTGGGTCCCTTTTCCCCACTTTCCTATCTTCCTCTGTCCCTTTCACTGTATTTTTTTTACTTTTATAGCCCTAGGACACTACGCTGAGAGCTTTTATTTGTACATCTGCAAAAACAAGCCTTTAAAAAACCCTACCTGTGCTGTAGCTGCTTAAGCAGGGGTGGTGTCACAGTGCCCTTGGGTATTGGTGTACTGCCCCTCTGACGGCCCTATGGAGTAAGGGCCATCAGAGGCAGACCTCTAATTCCCCCCACCTAATTTAGGTGAGCAGAATTAGTGGTCAGTTTTCGCTGCCCCTCACCACCAGGAAAATCCTGGAGGTAAGTGGCAGTGAAAACTGCTAAATGCTGCCCTCGACATGGCAGACGACTCCCATGTCAAGGGGAGCATATTATTTTTTATTTTGAAAAGAAAAAAGAAAACGGTTTGGTGCTGGGCTCCGTCATGTTGACGGAGCACTGCACCAAACTGTGAACAGCATTGACTGGGACCGCCTTGATTATGGATCCTGCCAACCCTTTAGAAATGACCAGCTGCTTGGCGGTAATTTTAAAATTAACCGGGCAGCACTGCCATCAGGGTGACAAAATAATTTACTTCATCTCCCTGATGGAAAAACAGGTTGCCCACAATTATATAAATCGCGCCCTTAGTGACAACCGCTCACATAGTACAATTTCTATCACTTACTTAGCTCAGACCTTCATTTTTAATAAGCAATCATGTGCATAACCACTTCTAGTAATATTTTTGTGTCCCCAAAAGCTTTTTCTCTCTCCTTCATGCTAAAGTCTTCCTCCTGCATGCAGAGGTCTCTCTCCCGCAAGATGAGTCTCCATGCTAGTGGCGGAGGTTTCTGCAAAGTATGCAGAATGATGAAGCAGAAACAAAGGTTTTACATTTATTAGCGCATAAACGTAGTGCCGCGATAATCAAGTGTGACTTTAACCGAACTAATAAAGATTGTACGGGGACAAATGTGCCCTCAGAGTAGTTCGCCAACATTTATAAGTGTGCTTTATATAACGTGATGTATTAGAATTGTACTAATCTGACATAACCGTAAACGTGTGCCGTGATTTGCTTGTTTGAAATGTTTTAACTTAGCATAACTTTAGTGGAGGCTTCGGCCTAGTTGCCTTGTCTCACGGTTTAGATGCTTGTGTTTTTCTAATGTGCTAATAAAACGTGTATTCTTGCTTGAAGCTGTACTTTTCCAGTGAGATCGGTTCACATGCTTATCTTTAAGGATTCGTGCCAGCCTGGCATCTTCTTCTTTGCTCCAAGGTCAATCTGCAGGTGCAGACAATGGAAGCTCTGAAAGTGAGTTAATTGGTAAAATATGTTGCAACTTACGTTCCCGACTCCAAGGATAATGTATGCCTAGGTAGAAGCTTGTGAATTGTTGTTTTTGATTGGACGATTTGAAGCCAACCTATGAATCCTCCAATGGAAGACCTTACTGGATTTGAACTGTTGTTTATTTAAACCTGGTGCACAAGAAGAAAGCGGCCATTACCCATTGCACCCATTGAGGACATTATTGCCCATTGCAGCCATTATGGCCCATCTTGCCGACCTCGTCATTTTGCCATCTTCTACGATGCCAATTGATGTTCGATGCCATTTTGAATGAGACTTTGATGCTTTCTCTAATCGAGAGAAAGAGACTTTAAGTAATTCTCGCCCTAGAGACTTTAACTTCGATTTGCCCCTTTGCATAAAGTAGTAGTTTTGTCCTTTTATCTTGCCGCTGTGAGGCAATTGCCCCGTCCACCCTGCCCCTTTGCCCCCGTCCCATGCTGATCGAAACCGGTACTTGTGAGACGAAGACTTCCTTGAATGCTGATTGAATTTGGTAAATATGAAAGGAAAATGTACAATTGCATTGTGTTTCTTTTTAGGTAACCAACTGCTGATTTTTGATAAGGGCCCTAGTTAGGAGTTTTCCAAATCAATGTTGCTAAATTGTTTTTGCATGAAATCCCACATGCAGATGTTAATTTGAGGTTAGATGAGGATTCATTTGTTGCACGATGCAATTTGAGACCTTGTTATGCTGACTAATGTATGCAATTAGCCCATTACAGATTATAGTTTTAGTGGTTTGCGTTGCTATCATCGAATGTATTGTTATTCAAATGCTGCATAGATTGCATCTTTTTCGCCGTTATGGACAGCTATTAATGTTCATTTACATATATCATTTGGTGTTGAGACACATTTATATCGTGCTAGCTTTGTTAATATAGGGAAATAAATTCATTAACTTTGAATAAACTGGTGTGGTTATTCATGGCCGGAAGGTCATGGTTCGCCGAAATGTTTTCTGGATTAATTGTGAAGTGTTATGTTGATCAGGGCATTGCTTATGTTCGTTATTGATTATTTGATTTGATTAAATTGACTAATCTCGGGTGAAGAGAGCCCCACTTGGTCAAAAGATTCATCGACCCAAGAGCGTCCAAATACAGGCAATTTATTAGAACGGAACGCTCTATCAGTAGATGGTAGCAGAGGACGGTTTCGCCCTTTGGGACCCCACTCGAGAGGTAACGGTTTCGCCCTTTGGGACCCCACTCGAGAGGTATATGGTGTTGAATTGACGGTTACGCCCTTTGGGACCCCACTCGAGAGGTATATGGTGTTGAATTAGATTTTTCTTGGGTAAAACAGAGTGAGAGAATGATGATGCCCTAAGTCCCCCGCGACTTTCCCGGGATCTCGGAGCTTGCGAATGGAGAGAATGGAGGTGTGAAATCGGCGTTGGCGGTACTAGTGACGGTATGAGTGAAGTCAGGGTTTTGCGCTTGCACAGCTTATTGCCGCAGATTGTTTGAAAAGGTTGCGAGGATTTTAGAGAATAGCGGAGGTGCGACTCCGAGTGTGAGAGTAGGGAAGTCGTCGAACTTCATGTGCATGTGGCGCTTTGTGCAGAAAAAGGTCCACGTGGTTGTTGTTGTTGAGACGGGCCCTGCGAGGTCAAGAGACTCCGGAGTATGTTGAAAAGTGTATGAGACACTTGTTTTATGTTGTGGTCTGGTCGGTTTAATAGGTTGACCGGGCGTGGTCAACGAGTCGGTACGTGTGTTAAGGGAGTGGAAGAAAACTTTGACTTCGGGCTTTGACAAATTCTAAGTGCACTAGAATAGATCACTGACAAGTTGAGAGCAGAGTCTGCGGGTCAGGATTTGCTTGCGAAAGTGGGGACCGAGAAAGATGGAATAACTGCCGAGGCTAGTGAAAAATCCCTAAGGTCCTGAAGCGATTGTGTTACCCTTCCTGTAGTAAACCGACAGATCTGTTTTATTATTATTTGGTTGCTCGCGATACATGCCAGAAGTTGTTACGAGAGGAGCTGAGTGAAGGAGGACTAGCCGCAAGGCTTTGTCAGCCGCAGAGTGTGTGAGTGTGACGTCACTAGGAGCCGCGCTGGGATAGGTTGGTTGCAGAGAAGGGTGGCAACGGATTGGACGCAGTCCGTGGGGCTCGATTGGAAGGGGAAAGGCAAGCGAAGAGTATTCCGGGAATTAAAGTCACTTATTGATTACAAATTTTGTGAAATAAAAGACGAGAAAATGAAATTTTTGAAAGCATTAAAGAGTGCGATGAAGGGGGAGTCTTACATTAAAGCGAGCGTAGGAGAGGAGACGCCACCCGAAGATACACCAGCTTACATTGTAATGGAGGAAAGGGGGGTAGCTCCGTGCCTTTGGCTAAAGCAATGGCACAAGCTGACAGAGAGACATGGGAGCGTAGCGTTCCCGATCCATGGGACATTCAATATAAGGATCCTAGAGAATTTGAGATTCACGATGTACGACATGAAGGTACCTCCAAGGCCAGCACAGTTTGAGGCTCTAGCGATTTGGGAACTAATGGCTAGACAGCAACAGCAAAAGAAGTTCGAGACCAGGATAAGAAAGGTAGAAAAGACACTAGCGGACGCTAGGTGGGATAATGCACAGAAGGTGTGGAGGTCAGATATATTGCAGGGGATAAAATTGTTTCCCGCAATTGCTAAGGAAGAAGAGGCGACAGGCAAGAAAGCTACCTGTAAGACAAACAGGAGGTGTTCCAAAGATAGAGAGAACGAGGAAAAGTTAAGGAGAGAAGACGAGTCAGAGGATGAGGAGTTCATCATGCAATTGCTGAACGACCGTCCACCACCTTATGTAGAGAGTGAACAAGGTCCAAGTACCAGTTCTGCCCCTCCGGCACCGGTACAGAATAATGAAACTCCGAATTCAGAAACGCCATCGGGATCTAAGGACCCGAGTTTACAGTTCACCCCGCAGATACCGCAGGTTAGGAGAATATATCCAGATGTGCCTATATTGAAAACAGCTGAAAATTATCAGCCGCAGGTCCCAAGGTACTACAGCAGTGACAACAGTACGGGAATGATTCTAGATCCAACCGTAATGGGAGTACAGAATGGTCGCAACCCAACATTGGCACAAGCTGAATCAACCCAGTTTTTGATGCCTCAAAGGCAGATGCAGGGGGGAACCGCACATGCTCAGATGACGGGGAGTCAGACGGGCATGCCGACAATGATGACCCATAGTGTGGGAATGAACATGCCTCAGAACCTGGGGAATGGACAGAACCCAGATGCGATATCCCTACCCATTACTGTAGGTCCACCGGTACCTTTGTACATTCAGCCTAACTCAGGTATGAGCGGTCAAGGATCAGTGGTACAGAATGGGACGGAAAGGAGGTGCATAGAAAACACTCCAGAGACAACTCCGATAGCGGCTCAGCCAACAGGATCTGGGTCCTTGATGGAGTTTAGTCCCATATGTGCTCAGTCAACAGTGGTGAGGTCGAGTCCCCCACTGATGATACCGCTATCATCGAACACTGAGAAGTTGCCGCAACCATCAATGGCAGTCGATGTGAATGCTACACTGATGGGGTTGAATGCGCAACAGCTAACACAGTGGTTCAACAGTCTGAATTCCACACAAAGCTCAGCCGGTGGGAAGGGAGAAGACTATCTGAATAGGGTAAGGTTGAACATGGAAGCAGAGGAATTGGTGGAAGGGACTATGGGTTTGAATAGGTTAGAGTCTTACTCGGAAGAAGAGCTGAGGTATCTATGTCCCAGGATTACGAGAGAAGTGAACAAGGTACATAGAAGGTTGCAAGAAATAGCTGACAAAAACGGGGTTGAGATAGACAAGACAAAACACTTGAGCAGGAGCTATAGATTGGATTTCGGGACCACAGACTTTGAACACATTAGGTCAGCAGGCATGAAAACACACCTTAGAGAATTGCTGCAGAGTGCACAAGTGTGGAGGTGCTTAGACAAATGGGAAAGCAGATGGGCAAAGAAAAAGGAAAAGAGGAAAGACAGTGTCCCAGAGCACAACGAGAAAAGATCACAGAGTAGTGATGCAATAACCATGTTACCAATGAGGGAGACAGCAGGGGGAAAATTAATACATGTACCGTGGCACAGAAGCGACATTCAATCTTTTACGGATGATTTTCCCAAACTGAGAGAGAAACCGATTGAATGGTATCAACAGACTGATAGGTTTGTGAAGCTTGCAAAATGTCTTTGGGAAGACCTGAACACCCTCTTTGAGATTGTGGTTCCGGCAGATTTGTGGGAAGACTGCAAAAGGGCTGTAGGTTGGCCGACAAGTGAACCAGAGAGAGACAGGGATACGGGTGCACCATCACCTATGGTAATGAGCTTGTACTATAAGGTGATTGAGCATTTGAAGACGAAGGTTGCCGCGAAAAATGTGGATTGGCAGAAGATTGATCGAACTGCCCAAGAGGCTAAAGAGTCGATTCATGGTTACTATGAGAGGTTGTTGAAGGCGTTCAAGAACTACAGTGGCACGGAAACAATAGAGGCGAAGGACATGCTTCATTTTGTGTTTAGATTCGTGGAAGGGCTGAGACCAGAGATAAGTCAGATGATAAAGACGCATTTGATTTGTTGGCAGTCGAAACCTATTGATGAGGTGTTGAATTATGCGAAATACTGTAGCGACGAAATTGAAGTGAAACAGAAAAGGTTGAAAGAGAAAGTGATGATGATGCAACTTAAAGCAGCTCAGACAGGGTTGCAAGGGTTGCAAGGGTTCCCACAGCAGATACCGCAGCCGCAGCCACAGGGAAATATGGTGTTTCAGCCACAGGCGAGAGGCAGAGGCAGAGGAGGCGTTGGGAGTAATGGTCCAGATTTGAACACTGTTGCGATTCCGAATGGTGTGCAGGCAATGAAAAGGGTGATGCCGTGTCACGTGTGCGGAATCGTCGGGCATTGGAAACGCGAGTGCCCGATGGTGGTGCAGGAAGGTGCAGGTGTTGGTCAGCAAAACAATGATGTCAATGCATTCCAGACAATGAGGGGACCGAAAATGAGAGGCCCAAACCCAAATTTTCAGACCATAAATCAGCTGCAGGGATTACAGCCCATGCAGCCGCAGCAGATGCAGATGCCCCGTATGCAGATGACGCAAATGCAGCCAATGCAACAGCAGTTTCCTATGGTACCTAATCAGCAAATGCAAATACCCTTGGCACCAGTGAGTCAGCAGCAAGTGATGGTTCCTCCACAGGTCTCGGGTCAGGTGATGAGTACAAATGGCACAATACAACAGTTCCCACTACACAGTGAGAATGGAATAAACAATGTATGGGAGAGTGAAAGTTCAGATGAGGAGGGAAATTGTGTGCTTGCAGCATCCTTGGAAGTTGATCAAAAGGGTCCATATGTGGAGGGAAGAGTTATGGGTCATCGTGTTTCATTCTTGGTTGACACAGGAGCCACACGTTCAACTGTTAGGAGCATTGAAGTACCAAATTTGCCACTCTCAGGGAGAACAGTTCAAGTAGTGGGAGTAGCAAACAGGCACCTGACGAACCCAATCACTGATCCAGTACAAGTCAGAATTGGTAACTATCAAGGGTTACATAATTTTGTGGTATGTGACTCAAGCCCGATAGCACTGTTAGGGAGAGACCTATTGTGCAAATTGGGATGTTCGATTATGTGTTCGAACGATGGAATTAGAATTCAGACGAGCAGTGATGGGGAAGAAGAGGACAGTGTAGAAGGGGATGAGATGGAAACTGTCGATGAAGAATATCCTCTGATTAACCTTTTTCCGATGATAACTGAAGCAGATATTCCAGCTGAATTACGGGAAACAGTCGGAAAGGAAGTGTGGGATATGACAAGAAAAGAGGTGGGATTGGTGAAAGGAGTGGAACCAGTGAAAGTGACCGTAAAACCCAATGTAACCTTTCCCCAGACCCCACAATACCACATGGCACAAGACACCCTCATGAAAGTCGCCCAACTCATTGACGAGTTTGTAAAACAGGGAGTATTAAAAGAAGTGTTAAGCAGTCCATGTAATTCACCAATCATGGGACTAATAAAGCCGAGTGGAAAGGTCCGAATTGTGCAGGACTTGAGGAAAATAAATGACATCATAATTAAATGCTGCCCTGTAGTACCGAATCCAGCTGTGATAATGTTTCAAGTCCCTTGCGATGCCGAGTGGTTCTCAGTCATCGACTTGTCACAAGCATTCTTTTCGGTGCCTCTTCATGAGGACAGCCAATTTCTCTTTTGTTTCAAATTCTTAGACAGAGTTTACAGTTGGTGTCGAATTCCTCAAGGGTTTTCTGAGTCACCGTCAATTTTCAATCAGATTCTAAAGAAAGACTTGGAAGCGTTAGAATTGCCATTCGAGTCAACCCTAGTACAGTACATTGATGACTTACTGATTGCATCTAAGACAGAAAGTGGCTGCACAGCCGACACCATTGCTCTGCTGAACCATTTGGGAAGGAATGGACACAAGGTGTCTCCTTCAAAGTTGCAGTTCTGTCAGAAGAAAGTGAAATATTTGGGTCATCAAATAGAGAAAGGGTCACGGAGAATAATGAAGGAAAGAATAACAAGTGTACTTCAAATGAGTCCACCAAAGACGAGGAGGGAGGTGAGGAAGTTTTTGGGGATGGTGAGCTACTGTCGCCAGTGGATTCCCAACTTCTCAACTCTAGCAAAGCCTTTACTGAAACTGACCCAGAAGGATGCCTTGGATGACATTGAGCTGAAAGGAGATGAGATGGATGCTTTTATTGAATTGAAAGAATGCATGTGCAGGGCTCCAGCTTTAGGTATGCCTGATTACACAAAGCCTTTCACATTGTTTTGTCATGAACGTGATGCGTGTTCTTTGTCTGTCTTGACCCAAGCCCATGGTGGCATAAACAGACCAGTAGCGTATTTTTCAGCTACTTTGGATCCGGTCGCAGCAGCACTGCCAGGGTGTTTGCGCGCCGTAGCAGCAGTTGGTATCAGCCTCACTCAGAGTGAAGGAATAGTGATGGGACACCCATTAACAGTCATGGTCCCTCACTCAGTTGAGATACTTTTGACCCGCTCCCGAACGCAACACATGACTGGAGCAAGACTCACAAGGTATGAAACAATAATTCTGGGCTCACCGAATGTGCAGCTGAAAAGGTGCACTACGTTGAATCCAGCAACCTTGCTTCCCGGTGAAAATGCTGAAATTGAGAACGCTGAAGACGTCGAGCACGACTGCCTTCAGGTGACTGAATTTTGCACAAAACCCCGACCTGACATTAAGGATACTAAGCTTGATGAAAATGACCAAATTGTTTTTGTTGATGGGTCATGTTTAAGAGATGCATTGGGAATATTGAAAGCAGGATATGCTGTATGTACTGTAACAGGTGTCTTGGAAGCGTCCTGGCTTCAAGGAGTCTATTCCGCTCAAGTAGCAGAGCTTGTAGCCCTTACAAGAGCATGCCAACTGTCTACATTGATGAAGGTTACCATTTACACTGACAGTCAGTACGGGTTTGGAATTGTGCACGACTTTGGGCAACTATGGTCACAGAGAGGTTTCCTGACCTCTTCAGGGTCCCCAGTGAAAAACGGGGAGAGAATAAGGGAATTGTTACACGCCATTCAGATGCCAGCCGAAATTGCAGTGGTAAAGTGTAGTGCTCATACAAAAGGACAGGACTATGTTTCCCTGGGAAATGCATATGCGGATCAGGTCGCAAGATTTTGTGCCTTGAACTGTATATTGCTCAGGGATGAATGGAATTTGATAAATGAGCCAGAGCTCGAACCAGCTGAAGCATTTGCCTTGAAGGTCGTGGATACAATGGATGAACTAAAAGCATTACAGAATAGCGTCAGGGAGGATGAAAGAGCTTCCTGGATTAAGTCACAATGTACAAGGAGACCAGATGAGTTATGGGTTTCAAATGAAGGAAAATTTGTTTTACCAAATAGTCTCTTATCGCAGCTAGCGCGGTTCTATCATGGGCAGGCTCACCTAGGGAGAGATGCCATGATAAGATTGTTCAAAACTGATCGTTGTGTCATTTGTCAACAGATGAACCCAGGAAAGGGAACGGTTGTGAACGTGAGCCACATTGGCAGGGCGGGTGGCCCGTTCAGCAGAATGCAGATGGACTTTATTGAGATGCCTGTGCATGGAGGTCTGAAGTATGTGTTGGTGATTGTGTGCATTTTTAGTCACTGGATTGAAGCATACCCCACACGTAGAAATGACAGCCTTACAGTTGCAAAACTATTGTTGAGGGAGTTGATACCACGTTTCGGATTCCCGATCTCTTTAGAATCAGATAGAGGAAGTCACTTCAATAACGAGGTGAAAAAGTTACTTTGCGCAGCGCTGAACATTGAGCAAAAACTGCATTGTAGCTATCGCCCTGAAGCCTCAGGACTGGTGGAACAAATGAATGGTACACTGAAATCAAGAATGGCGAAAATATGTGCATCGACAAATTTGAAATGGCCTGACGCATTGCCTTTGGTGTTAATGTCAATGAGAAACACCCCTGACAGAAAGACTGGATTGTCCCCGCACGAAATTCTCATGGGCAGGGCCATGAGACTTCCTGCAGTTCCCGCGAACGCGCTTTTGAATATTACAGATGATATGGTGTTAGACTACTGCAAAGGTCTGGCTGACGTGGTTCGCTCTTTCTCTCACCAGGTGGAAGCAACCACCTTGTCACCGATCCAAGGTCCAGGACACACACTGAAAGCAGGTGACTTGGTCGTGATAAAGAAGCACGTGAGGAAGTCGTGTCTGGAACCCCGCTGGAAAGGCCCTTTCCAAGTGATCCTGACGACCACTACCGCTGTGAAGTGT
Organism: Pleurodeles waltl; assembly: GCF_031143425.1. Lineage (NCBI taxonomy): Eukaryota > Metazoa > Chordata > Amphibia > Caudata > Salamandridae > Pleurodeles > Pleurodeles waltl. The sequence goes on from NC_090437.1 coordinate 704,849,843, forward strand.
GCGGGGGTTCCCAACTGGATCCACGCCAGTCATACAAAGAAAGTGTTGTGTCCCACAGATGAGGAAGTTGAAGCGCTGAAACTGCCAGTACCTGATAACAAAGTGCCAAGCGCTGAGACAGAGCAAAACAGAACTAGAAGCGAACAGGCAGAAATAGAGGAGAGAGAAATATTCTCTGAGGACGAAACAACCGATTCACTTGGGGAAGACCAAGGAGAACCTCAGACAGCGACGAAGCAGCTGAAAGTGACAAAGAGCCTGAAGAAAGTAACGGTGACAAAGGGCTCGAAAGAGGTGAAGAAGCAGGAGAGCCTGATCAGAGGAGGGCTTTCCCAGAAGCAGACGGTACAGAAAAAGAAAAGGAAAACCTGATTGACTCCCCAGAAGGAGGGGACAAGGCAGAACAGAACGAAACTGTTCAAACTTCTTCAGAACAGATCGCAGGTCCATCAAGTGGACACAGTGCAAAGAGAAGACCAAGTATATCACCAGTAAAAGTAAGGACTAGAGAAACGTTGAACGACGGTGAAGGGCCAAGAGTGAAAGAGAAAAGAAAGGAAGTGTCTGTCGTGATACCAACATCAAGTGAAGAAAAAGACTTGGCCAAAGAGGAAAGTACCAGTGAGGCAGAATCAAAGAGAGATGCAAAATTGAAAAGGAAAAGGATACCAAACAGGAGATATTCCGGTCCAGAATGGGCATATGTAGTCAATGACGATTGGACTGACGAATTTGTATCTCTTAGCCTCGAGAACGAAGAAGAAGAGATACCAATAGAAAAGAAAAGTTTTATGGACACTATTGACTGAAAAACTGATAAATGACATTGCTTGCTATAATCTAACGTGATACAACCAGCTGAGACATTGCTAAACCGGATGAGACATTTGCTAACTTGATAAGACTTTGATAACCTGATTGACTCTTAAACCCGATTTGAGATAACGTTGCTAACTGATAAAAGACTGAGTTAATGCCGAATTGAGACAAATGCTGCTAACCGATAAGTGACTGGGCTCCTGAAGAAAACTGTGTGAACATTGCGCTCGTTCAGCTTTGTAACTGAATTGATAAATCATTTTTTTTTAGTGCTTCTAGCTCTCTGATTCTATACAGATCATGACTAAGTACGCTACACAAAACAGTAGAGTGAAATATTGTAAATATGCGTGTATAGGCTTGATAACTGCATGTGTACTAATAATAATGGCAATAGTGCTTGCAATGCGTGGTAAGGGTGAGAATGAGAAAATTGATGCTTCTACTTCTGCTCCTGTTACTGTCACTGAACTAACCGCATTGAAAAGACTAGAATTAGATGAGAGACACTTGCATGATAAGAAGGAACTTTCGTATAATGTTTTCTATCGCCTGCTAACAGAATATGTTGAGACTATGGATGCGAAAGATTGTTATGTGTGTACACAGCTACCGACATCGGTAACGGAAGGGGTGACTTATCACCACATGCCTCTTACATATGGGATTACATGTAGTTTAGTAACTTCTAGATTTTATGGTCAAACTAACATACAGTATTTTTACTCAAATTATGATGTTACCTTTGCATATGTTCCTATAATAACGCAACTAAGCCAGATTGCTAAAGATTGGGATGCTAAAATAATGAGGGAATTTTTCGAGCCAATGCAACCTTTTGAAACAGCTCACGCTCATAGGGAAAACCTTACCTGCTCGCTCTCTGCAGTAGAAATAAGCTTCTTAGATCGCACAGATGATAGAAGGGCACAAATGAATGCGAAATTAGAAAAAGAGCTAAGTAAGAGGACTTCAGTAGATAATTATGCTTTTGCCGCAATAAAAACACAAGGAAAAATAGCTTTAGACGCTTGGCATGTAGGGAAATTTTGTATATATCGTGGTGAATCTTATTATGATAACATTTTCGTGGGAGCGAGTGAATGTAAACATACGTTTATCTTTAGGGCCAAATGGACATTCATGCTGAACGGACTTGACCCTGTCATACCTGGTGTATATTACATTTGTGGGCATAATGCCTATTATCGTCTTCCAAAGGGATGGTGGGGGAGATGTTATTTGGGTATAGTGTTCCCAAAGGTTTATCAACTGGATGACCTATCGGTGATTCCAAAGACGCCTGGATCTCATCGTATCCAGAAAAGAGAGACCGCAGCTGCTGTGGTAGGAGATATATTTGGAGCCATGATTCCTTCATTGGGAGTTGTGTTGAATTCCATCAAAATAAGAAAGTTGTCTACTATAGTGGATAACATGTTGACGAAGTTTTCAGGTGCTATAATCCTGATGGATGCTGAACTTGCAGCAGAAAGAGCTATGACTCTTCAAAACAGGCTTGCCCTAGACATTCTTTTAGCAAAGGATGGCGGCGTTTGCAAAATGCTTGGTGCGCGCCACTGTTGCACGTATATACCAGACAACAGTGTGAAAATTAAAACAATGCTTGCAAATCTAACAAAAGAGAGTGCAGACTTGAAGGAATTGAAAGAACCAGGAGTTTGGGAGAAGGTTGGAAAGGGCGTTGCTTCAGTGGGACATTGGCTTGGTGGCATTTGGAATGGAGTATTACTAAAAATAATACAGGGAATACTAATAGTACTAATTTGCATCTTTGGGATTTGGGGAATAAAGAGGGGAATACTAATGATCATGGCAAGAATTTAAAAGAAGGAAGGAGGAGAAAATAATGAAAAGAATGGCAGAAGAATACAAGGCAAGAACAAGGGGAACTAAAAGGCAAAGAGAATTGACAGAATTTTAATGGAATAAAATTTGTGGGAATGGTTTTGTGTGATGACAAATTGTCATCAGAGGAGGGATTGATGAAGCAGAAACGAAGGTTTTACATTTATTAGCGCATAAACGTAGTGCCGCGATAATCAAGTGTGACTTTAACCGAACTAATAAAGATTGTACGGGGACAAATGTGCCCTCAGAGTAGTTCGCCAACATTTATAAGCGTGCTTTATATAACGTGATGTATTAGAATTGTACTAATCTGACATAACCGTAAACGTGTGCCATGATTTGCTTGTTTGAAATGTTTTAACTTAGCATAACTTTAGTGGAGGCTTCGGCCTAGTTGCCTTGTCTCACGGTTTAGATGCTCGTGTTTTTCTAATGTGCTAATAAAACGTGTATTCTTGCTTGAAGCTGTACTTTTCCAGTGAGATCGGTTCACATGCTTATCTTTAAGGTTTCGTGCCAGCCTGGCATCTTCTTCTTTGCTCCAAGGTCAATCTGCAGGTGCAGACAAAGGAAGCTCTGAAAGTGAGTTAATTGGTAAAATATGTTGCAACTTACGTTCCCGACTCCAAGGATAATGTATGCCTAGGTAGAAGCTTGTGAATTGTTGTTTTTGATTGGACGATTTGAAGCCAACCTATGAATCCTCCAATGGAAGACCTTACTGGATTTGAACTGTTGTTTATTTAAACCTGGTGCACAAGAAGAAAGCGGCCATTACCCATTGCACCCATTGAGGACATTATTGCCCATTGCAGCCATTATGGCCCATCTTGCCGACCTTGTCATTTTGCCATCTTCTACGATGCCAATTGATGTTCGACGCCATTTTGAATGAGACTTTGATGCTTTCTCTAATCGAGAGAAAGAGACTTTAAGTAATTCTCGCCCTAGAGACTTTAACTTTGATTTGCCCCTTTGCATAAAGTATTAGTTTTGTCCTTTTATCTTGCCGCTGTGAGGCAATTGCCCCGTCCACCCTGCCCCTTTGCCCCCGTCCCATGCTGATCGAAACCGGTACCTGTGAGACGAAGACATCCTTGAATGCTGATTGAATTTGGTAAATATGAAAGGAAAATGTACAATTGCATTGTGTTTCTTTTTAGGTAACCAACTGCTGATTTTTGATAAGGGCCCTAGTTAGGAGTTTTCCAAATCAATGTTGCTAAATTGTTTTTGCATGAAATCCCACATGCAGATGTCAATTTGAGGTTAGATGAGGATTCATTTGTTGCAGATGCAATTTGAGACCTTGTTATGCTGACTAATGTATGCAATTAGCCCATTACAGATTATAGTTTTAGTGGTTTGCGTTGCTATCATCGAATGTATTGTTATTCAAATGCTGCATAGATTGCATCTTTTTCGCCGTTATGGACAGCTATTAATGTTCATTTACATATATCATTTGGTGTTGAGACACATTTATATCGTGCTAGATTTGTTAATATAGGGAAATAAATTCATTAACTTTGAATAAACTGGTGTGGTTATTCATGGCCGGAAGGTCATGGTTCGCCGAAATGTTTTCTGGATTAATTTTGAAGTGTTATGTTGATCAGGGCATTGCTTATGTTCGTTATTGATTATTTGATTTGATTAAATTGACTAATCTCGGGTGAAGAGAGCCCCACTTGGTCAAAAGATTCATCGACCCAAGAGCGTCCAAATACAGGCAATTTATTAGGACGGAACGCTCTATCAAGAACATAAAAAATATGGCTGTAAATGTTCAAATTATAACTTTACAGTTGTAAATTATGCTGCAGTAGACTCCACCCCCTGAACTGAGTTGGTGGAGTTTACACCTAGAAGTAACTTTGCACTCAGAGATTGTGAATAGCAAAAGGTAGCTAAGTTTTTCCTAGGTGTAAAAGTAAATGTACACATTAGAATGTCTACATGTGTAAATTTACCTTTGTGAGTATGCCCCTGTGACTAGACCGAATCAGTTACAACAATTTCAAACTGAACATAAATTCGAAGAATCTTACAACTAAGTTTCATTCTAAGTGCACATTTTACTAGCTAAAGGGGCATTTGACTTGAAGGATGCTATGATTTTGTGTGTCATTATAATTTTCAGGTGTGGAGACCACTTCAGACACCGTAGCATCACAATTGTTGTAGGTACTTAATGAATGGTACAGAGTAGAGACAGCCAGAGCCTATCCACTCGAATGTGCTTGTGTTTATTTTTTTAACACAAGACTGCCCAACTAATGATATTTCAGAGCGCTTGCAATGTAGTGCCAGCTCTCACTACTTAGCCCTAGAGCATTGGCCTAAATATGCAACACTCCAGAGTGTTAGTGGCATCGCTAAGTTTCTTTCTATCAGGCAACTCAAACATCTACTTTAAAATATGCATGAACTTTGTCATCAAAAATTGATTGATGCAAGCTCTACTTTAGAGTATTTGGCAACCACAATTTAATATTATTGTGATTACATATAATTTATAGGGCATGGACAATATAAAGAACAGCACATCATTCCATACAAAATACAGCATTATATTGAATCAGGGCATATTAACGTTCTAGTTAGCCTAGCATTAAACTAAGATGTGTTATACAGTATTGATTATTTTAGACTTTGCAAACCTGGGAAATTAATTATTCAGGGAAGAAGCAGTGTGCTATTATTGAATTCCTCATACATGGAAACGTCACTGGTCCATGCATGCCGTGGATGATATTTCTCAATCTGTCTGCAAGAAACAAGAGAAAAAGAGATCAGGCAAAAGATGATGTACTCCAAAAGTAACCTGGCAAAAAAGATTGAATAAATCAATGGACAAAACTGAAAATCTAAAACAAAATAAACAGCAACATACATACATAAAACCAAGCTCTTCACAATAATAAAAAATGAAAGCACAAAAAACACAATAAGAAGTATATAGCATTTTAGAAAAATAAATCTGTCATAGCACTGTACTAGAGACCTGGTACTAACCATCACCAAATGGTCCTGGATGGCACAGAAACATAACTGTTGAAAGCAATTGTTAACAGCAAGAGGGGCAACGTGAGTCTAGATAACCCAATTCTGCAGAAACACCTCTAAAAATGTGGGACATATTTACTAAAAGTTCACGAAATGCAGGGCAGGAAGCAATGTTGCTGCCCTGCTTTGCGTGAACGGGAGAGAGCTGAAAAGAGACATATCTACTACGATGCAGCCATCTTCAGCTCTCTACCTGTTCTGGTGCACTGGAGGCTGCCCAGCGCCAACATGCGAACTCTTGCACCATTGTGCAAGGATGTCTGCATTATAGCATGGGCATCGATTCACCAAAATGCCAGGGGTAGCCGAAGTGACATTACATACCTTTTGACCTTAATGACATCATTGGAAATGACATCATACAACTCTTGACCCAGATTTCTTTCCAGCAAAGCATGTTTCATGAATGCAACATCACACTCTCTTACACCCTCTTACACTCGATCGTATTAAGTCTTTCTCACTTTAATTTGCTCTTAATCTCACTCATATTTACTAACACTAAAGACCAGGTTTACTGATGCTTTGCACTGTGTTTACATGACTTTTCTGAAGCAAACCCAGTGCAAAGTGTAAGGGTGGGATTAACTATCCAATGCAAATTTTGATTTGCATTGTATAGGAGCCCAAAGAAACACAACATTGCACTATGCACTGCTTTGAGTTATTTTGCATCTAGAGGGCATTCCATTAATAGTGCCTGGGCATTCCCATGCAACCACCTATGGGCTTTGATCAAATCCCTAACCCCAAACATTGGTAGAGAGGAATGTGCATCAAAATCTTATAACAGCTTGAGTCAGGCAAAACGAGGATAAATGTTCTAATTTCTCCTCATTTTTCCTGCATTGTACAGCACACATACAGAGTGGGCGAAGCATTAAAGCATAGTTGTTGCTTCCCGTACAAAAGCTATTCTTCAGAGAATGCACACACCCTTACACAATGGCACAAGGGTTATGCATTGGGGAAAAGTGCACCAGTGCACAGGGAGTGAAACAATGCAACTTATCTTAGTAGATATGGTGCATATTTTTCTGTCCCTTTCATGCAAGACAGCACAGCATCTTTGGTGTAGCGTTATCTTGCATCAATTAATAGAACATTTGGGCTCAGTTTTACACAATCTCACTCACTACCTGTCACTGACACTCATGTTCACTCACACACACATACTTATGCATACAGGCTTTTATCTCAAATAAATACACTCTCACCCGCAAGCACACACACAGAATACATTTATACATATTTTTACTTACTACAGCTGCCACCAAAGGTTCCACGACAACTAAATGTGCTCCATGTTTTATTACACTAATACTGAATAGTAGAATATTTTTCACTATCAGTATAAAGTAAAATGCGCTGAAAATATGGAATGCGGAGTTGCCCGAGTTCTCGACTCTGATTTTGCCACCTCTCAGACCAGATCCTGGGTGCATAGATGGAAAAGGCCTATTGCCTATTTTTTTTCTTTTTAATGTCTCCACGCTGATAGTGTATTGCCTGTATCTGTGCTGAGAGCCACCATGATTAGGCTTGTCACCTAGAATGGTGGTGTAGGCCCTGTTTGCATCGCAAATGAGGCAGCTGGTTTTGAAGATGATGCAGGCCAGCAAGGAAGCCTGTGGAATTCCATCAACATGGGGGTGATGTGATCACAGGTACTAAAAACCCTGGGAACTGGTCTGTCCCCCGAACCACAAATAAATGATCTGCCTTCCAAGCACTTTGCATGCCGTAATGGTTTTCTGTTAGAAAGAGAGTCCTTTAAAAAACAACTAGGTTTAGTAACTGTATATTTGTAGTTGTCCACCGAGCCGTGAAATTATCCATGTGAGTGTTGCTCAGCACATTTTTCAGATGTGGTAGAAACTAGCATAATCACTGTTTTATGCATGAAAAGCTCTATTCATCTTGTACAAAACAGCTATGCTTGTTACATGAAAATGTTTCGGCGCTGACAGGATATCCTCGCTGTTCATGACTTTTTACAGATTAACAAAAAATGCGTGAACATCTAGATTTTCCGGAATGAAATCAATATCCAATGAACGTGTCCCCGGTTGCCCAATGAGTACTCAATTATAGTCTTCATGTTTTATATAACCACTGATCCGGTGGGACAGTGCTGCTGCATTAATCTGTGTATTTATGGATTTAGAGTGTCATGTAATACGACAAGAGACTCCGTGGTTCCAGATCAGCGCCACGGTTCTGCTGGAGGACAGGTCTTTAATGCAGTTCATTCGAAAAGCTGTATTTTTGTAATAGGAAGTTTGGCCATTTATGTCCATTTCTATCTGTGGGTACCAATAGAATTGTAAGCGGCTTTAGTCTGATTAGTCTGTGCATACCCCCGAGTTTTAGTGCACGTTTGTTTTTCCCAAAATTAGTCTGTCTACAGCACATTCTTTAACTTAAAAAATCTCGGAGTTAGTGCATGACCTGTAGACAGACGAGTTTTGAAACACAGAGAGGCAATTTTTTCTTTGTGTTTCCAAGCTGTGCTGTCTACAGCTCTGGCCCTAACATGAAGAAGGTAGTAAAATGTTTACTTATGTTAAAAAAAAACTGTTAGAAATTCACTGGAAAAGCACTACCATTGCAAAAAAATAAGACTTGGGAAATTCACCAGATATGCGTAACTGATTATTCGGCCAATGTTATTAGCAAAACAAAAATGCTCTTCCTATGTCAATCAATCAATCAGTTTTTGTAAAGCGCAACTACTCACCCGTGAGGGTCTCAAGGCGGTGGGGGAGGGACTGGGCATCACCTGAAGAGCCAAGTCTTGAGGTTCTTCCTGAAGATGTTGAGTGAAGGGCTTTGTCTGAGGTGCATGGGCAGGATGTTCCAGCTCTTAGATGCGAGGTAGGTAAAAGACCTTCCTTGGGCGGTGGTTTTCCATAGGCATAGGATTGTGGCTAGTAACTGCTGAGCGTAGCGGAGGGGTCTGGCGGGGTTATGGAAGGAGATGCAATGGTTCAGGTAGGCTAATCCGATGTTGTGAATGGCCTTGTAGGTGTGGATGAGTAATTTGAAGATGATTCCTTTCTCCATTGGGAGCCAATAGAGGGTCCTCAGGTGCAGGGAGATATGTTCCTGGCAGGGGACGTTCAGGATGAGCCTGGTGGCGGCGTTTTGGATGAGCTGCATTTTTCTGATGTTTTTTGTTGTGGTACCAGCGTAGAGTGCATTGCTGAAGTCGAGCTTGCTTGTGACTAAGGCGTGGGTGACTGTCTTGAGGCAGTCGAATGGGATCCATTTGAAGATTTTGCAGAGTTTGCGGAGGGTGTGCCAGCAGTGGGAGGTGACCACGTTTACCTGTCGCGTCACTGATAGGGAAGATTCAAGGATGATTCCTAGGTTGCGGGCATGGTCAGTTGGAGAAGGTGGAGTGCTGAGCCATGTGGGCCACCAGGATCATCCCAGGCTGATGTTGAGTTTCCGAAGAGGATGAGCCCAGTCTTGTCTGAGTTGAGCTTGAGACAACTCTCTCTCATCCAGGCGGCGATGGCTTCCATTCCTGTGTGGAAGTTCCTCTTGGCCTCGACTGGGTCTTCAGTGAGGGATATGATGAGTTGTGTGTCATCAGCATATGACATGATGTTCATTCCATGGCCTCTGACAATGGCTAAAAGTGGGATCATGTAGACGTTGAAGAGAGTTGGGCTCAGGGAGGATCCCTGAGAAACATCCGCAGCTGACTTCTGTTGGTTTGGATGTGTAGGGTGGGAGCTGGACTCTCTGTATTCTTTCAGAGAGGAAGAAGTGGATCCATTGCAAGGCTTTTCCGTGGATTTCTCCGTCGTGGAATCTGGTGCATAAGGTGCTGTGGGAGACTGTGCCAAAGGCTGCTGAGAGGTCGAGGAGTATGAGTGCTGCTGTGTGGCCGTGGTCAAGGAGTGTGCAGATGTCATTGGTGGCTGCAAGAATAGTTGTTTCCGTGCTGTGGTTGCTGCAGAAGCCAGACTGGGAGGTGTCCAGTGAGTTGTTGTCTTCAATGAATTGCCGCAGCTGTGAGTTGATAGCCTTTTCCAGCACTTTGGCCAGGTAGGGTAACAGCGAGATGGGCCGGAAATTTCTCTACATATTACAGCACTCATGACAATTTTTATAACATCAATGAAATATTAGTAGTCAAATTATTGAAGAAAAAACTGTGCATGGCGAGGGTCCGAGTTAAAGTTACCTTAGGGCTCTACACAATGCCACTCTATGGCACTCTAAGCCACTCTATTGTATGCCATTCCACGCTATGCCTCTCTACACCATGCCACTCTAGTCCATGCCACTGTACTCTATGCCACTTCATTATATGCCACTCCACTCTACTCTCTGTCCCTCCATGCCACTTTACACCTCTCCACTTTATACCACTCTATGCCACTCTATTCCACTCTACTCCTCACCATTCTACTTCACCCCACTCTGTGTAACTCCACTTTATATCACTCTACACCACTGCACTTGACAGCACTTTATGCTGCTCCATCCCACTCTACTCCACTCTACGGCACTCTACCCCACTCTTTTCTATGCCAGTCTACTCTACACCACTCTCTTCTATGTCACTCTACTCTACACCACTCTACTGCACTCCACACAATGCTACTCTAAGGAAGTCTACACCCATCAAGTATAAACCACTCTACTCTACACCACTCCACGCTACTCCACTGCTCTCCACACGATGCCAATCCAAGGCACTCTATATCACTCCACTATATACCACTCCACTCTACGCCACTGTGTTCTGTGATACTCTATGCCACTCCATTCCATTCTACGCCACTTTACTCTACATCAGTGCACACCACTCTATGCTACTGTATTCCACACCACTCTATGCCTCTCCTCTCCACTCAATTTCACGCCACTCCATTCAAACCCACCCCACTCTATGCCACTGTACTCTAGATCACTCCACTCTTCTTGATGCCACTCTATGCCACTCCACTCTACTCAATGCAACTCCTTTATATGCCATTCCACTCTAAGCCACTTCACTCCACACCACTTCACTCTACACCACTCCTCTCTATGCCACTCCACCCTATGCCATACCATTGTACTCCACACAACTCTACTCTACGCCACTCCATGCCACTCAATTCTATACAATTCCACTCCAGGCCACTCCATTCTAAACCACTCCCTTCTATGCCACACTACTCTATGTCACTCTACCCTACACCACTCTATCCTGCCCCACTCTATGCCATGCCACTTCACATAATCCCACACAACAGGGCTCTCTGGCACTCTATTCTACACCACTCTATACTACTCCACTCTATGCCACTCTACTCTATGCCATTTTACATCACTCCATTCCACACAATGCCACTCAACGGCACTCTACGGCACTCTATTTTATGCCACTCTATGCTACTCCAGTCTACATCACACCACTCTTTACCACTCTACTCTACATCACTCTCTGCCTCTCCAATCTACTCCACTCTATTTCACACTACTTTACTCAATTTCACCCCACTATGTGCTACTCTACTCTACGCCACTCTATGCCACTCCACTTTTCTCTACGCCACTGCATTCTATTTCCGCTCCACTCCACACTACTCCAGTGTTCATCAGTCCACTCTATCCCATTCCACTCTAAGGCACTCTACTCCACACAAAGCCACCTTAAGGCACTCTGTGCCACTCCACTCTATTGTACGCCACTCTACTCAATGCCACTCTACTCTACACCACTGTACTCTATGCCACTCCACAATATGCCATGCCATTCTACCTCACTCTCCACTACTCCACTCTCCACCACCCCACTGTATGCTGTTCTTCTGTGTCACTCTATGCCACTCAACTCTATGCCATTCTAGTCAACACCTCTCTACTCCATGCCACTCTACACCACTCCACTCTTCACACAATGCCACTTATTGGCACTTTACACCAATTTACTCTTTGCTGTTTCATGCCACTATACTGTTCTCCACTCTACGCCACTCCACTCTATACCACTGTACTCTATGCCACTCTGCCCTGTGCCGCACTATTCTTTGATACTTCACTTTACTCTACACCACTCTTTGCCACTCTACACTACACCCCTCCACTCTACCTTACAACACTCTATTCTATACCGCTCCATGTCACCCTATTTTATGCCATACTCTGCAACTCCACACTATGCCATTCTGTTCCACACCCATTACTCCACTCCAGCCCACTCTTTACCAGTCATTCCAGCCCATTTGGTGATACTCTACTCTATGCCACTGGACTCTATGCCACCCAACTCTGTGCTTCTACAATCTACATCACTCCCTCTACTCTACACCACTCTACTCAATGCCACTCTATGTCACTCCACTCTACACCACTCTACTCTACACCACTCCACTATATGCCACACCATTCTATCTCACTTTACGCTACTCCATTCTCTATCACTCCACTTTATGCCACTCTACTCTACGTCAACTCTATGCCATTCTACTCCATGCCACTCTATAGCATTCCACTCTTTGCCACACAATGCTACCCGGTGTCACTCTACACCACTCTACTTTTTGCCATCCTACGGCACTCTACTCTTCTCCACTCTATGCCACTCCGCTCTATGCCACTCTATTCAAAGGCCACTGTGCTCTGCCCCACTCTACTCTTTGATACTTCACTTTATTCTACACCACTTTACACCACTCCACTCTATTCCTCTCTACTGTATACCACTCCATGTCACTCTATTCTGTGCCATGTTATGGCACTCCTCTCTATGCGACTCTGTTCCTCTGCCACCACTCCACTCCAGTCCGCTCAATATCAGTCACTCCAGCCCACTGTATGAGATTCTACTGTATTCCACACTATGCCACTCTACTCTATGCCACTACACTCTACCCCCTTCTGCTCCCCACCACTCCATTATATGCCATGCTATTCTACCTCACTCTACGCCACTTCACTCTCCACCACTCCATTCTATGTAACTCTACTCAGTGTCACTCTATGCCACTCAACTACACCACTCCACTCTTCTCCACACAATGCTACCCACTGGCAAAGACTCTACTCTTTGCCATTGTATGCCACTTTATTCTCCTCCACTCTACGCCGCTCCACTCTACACCATTCTATTCTATGCCTCTCTGTTCTGTGTCGCTCTACTCTTCAATATTTCACTTTACTCTCCACCACTCCACACCACTCTACTCTACACCACTCCACTCTACTTTACTCCACATCACTCTATTCTAATCCACGCTATGCCACTCCTCTCTACGCCACTCTATTCCACAGCGACTACTCTACTCCAGTCCACTCTATGCCAGTCACTCCAGCCCACGCTATGATGCTCTAATCTATGCCACACTATGCCACTCTACACCACTGTACTCCACGCCACTTCACTCTGTGCCACCCCACTCTACGCTTCTACACTCTATGCCACTAAGATCTATACCATTCTACTTGATGCCACTCCACACCATACCACTCCAACCCATGCCACAGCACTCTATGCCACTCCATGCCATGCCACCCTACACAACATCACTCTACACAACTCCACTCTATATCACTCCATTGTACAGCACTTTACTTTATGCCACTCTACTCTATGCCATTCTATTCTACTCTATTCTAGTCTATGCTACGCCATTCCACACAATGACATTCTACAGCACTCTATGCCACTTTACTGTATGCCAATCCAAACTACACCTCTCCATGACACTCAACTCTACATCACTCCACTCTACACCACTCCAATGTACGCCAAACTACTCTATGCCACTCTAAGCCACTCCACTTTAGGCTACTCTACTTTACGTCCCTCTATGCCACTCTACTCTATGCCACTATACAACACTCTACTCTATACCACTCTCTGCCTCGCCACTGCTCACAATGCCATTCTACAGCACTCTAAGCCACTTCACTTTATGCCACTCTACTCAATTCCATTCTACACCACTCAACTATATACCACTCAACTGTACACCACTCTACTTCACACCACTCTACTCCACTCCACCCCACTCTATGCCACTCTAGTCTACACCATGCTACACCACTCCAATATATGCCACTTTACTCTATGCCACTCCATTCCACTCTATGCCACTCTACTCTTCACCACTCTACTCTATGGCACTGCACACTACATCACTTCATTCTTTGACACTCAATTCTATGACGCTCTACTGTATTCCACTCTACACCACTCTATGCCACTGCACTTTGCACCACTCCACTCCACTCAATGCCACTCTATGCCACACTACTCTACAAGACTCAATGCCACTCTACTCTACCCCTTCTATGCCACTCTGCTCTGTGCCACGCTACACTACACCACTTTGCTCTATGCCACCCTACTCTAGGCCAATCCTCACCTCACCTCTCCACTCCACTCAACAATGCCACTCTATGACACTCTACGACACTCTACTCCACTCCACTCTACAGCACTCTACTTAATGCCACCCTACTTCCCACTACTCAACACAATGCCGCTCAAAAGCACTCTACTCTATGCCACTCTACTCGACTCTGTACCACGCTACTCTATGCCACTCTTCTCCACGCCACTCAACTCCACTCCAACCTATTCTCTGTATGCAACATCACTCCACTCTACGCCATTCCATTCCTCTCTATACAACTGTACATCACTCTACTCCACGCTGCTCAACTCTACTCTATACCACTCTTCTCTAAAAGTCAATTAGCACATACAAGCACATACAAGCAATAGCTCTCAAAGGGACCCCCCTAGCAGTCTGGAATTTGGCTTACAGAAAAGAAAGTTTTTTAACTACTTTTCTGTATACGTTATGATAAATTCAACAATGGCAAATTGTTATATTCATCATTACCATTCATTTGATTCCACTTAGGACATTTTAATATTTTTCTTAGCCATACTTAGGGTTATGAAACATATTTCCATCATAGCCTGTGGACCTGACCTTCCACAATGAGGAAAAAGGAAAAGGTGCTGTTTTTCCCTCACCAAGGCATATAAAATATATGTTATAATGCCCCTGCTTATAGGTACATGGCACCCCACCCCTGGCACCCCACACCAAGGGGAAGCCTTGGGGTGACATATTAAAAATAAGGTAGATTAATACTTTGGAAGTACTTTTAGTTTCAAAGTCGAATTTGTATACATTTTACTTTTTAAAGACAGTCTTCAAAGCAGGGCGGCCTTCAAAAAGGACAGCAGGCACACAGCAGTGCACACTCCAGTGCAGGAAATCTACTGGCCTCTAAACATCCAGGCCCTATTATGTACTAGGAACTTATAGGTAGTTCGAATCTCCCTTGCTCTATTATCTACTATCAGTATTGTTTTACCAAATACCTTTTAGTCAGAGCACTGGCCCTGGGTCTGTTAAGCAGAGCCCAGGGCACAGTCAGGGTCAGTTGCCATCAAAATCAGTCTGAAATGTTGGGGTCAGCATGCTAAAAGGGTGACTTCCTCACAACAACACTGTACTCTATGCCACTCTGTGCCACCCACACTCTAATCTATGCCACTCTACTCCACAACACTCTATGAAACTCCTGTATATGCCCTGCCACTCTATCCTGCTGTATGCCACTCCACTCTATGCCACTCCACACTCTATGCCACTCCACTCTATTCCACACTACTCTATATCACTGTATGCCACTCTACTCTATGTCACTCTACTCTACACCACTCTACTCTATGCCACTTTATGCCACTCCACTTCACACAATGGCACTCTATAGCATTCCATTCTATGCCACTCTATGCTACTCCTCTCTACACCACTTCACTCCTTTCCACTCTACGCCACTCTACTTTACATTACCCTCTGCCACTCCAATGTACACCACTCTATTACACACCACGCTACTCATCTCCACCCCACGCTATGTCACTCCTCTCTACCTTACGCAACTCTACACCACTCCACTCTACTCAATGCTACTCCATTCTATGCCATTCCACTCAACACTACTCCACTCTACACCACTCCACTCAACGGCACTCAATGCCACTCTATGCCACTCCACTCTACTCTACCCCACTCCAGTTCACACAGTGCCACTGTAGGGCACTCTATGCCACTCAACTATACTCTATGGCACTATATGCCACTCCGCTCTACACCACTGTACTCTACGCCACTCCACTATATGCCACACCACTGTACCTCAATCTGTGTTACTCCACTTTAGGCTACTCCACTCTAGGGCACTCTACTCTACCTCACTCTATACCACTCTATTCACCCCCACTCTGATGTATGCCACTGTGAGAGGATGTTTCTGACTATCTGGTTTATCCTGATTTTTTGTTTTTGGATCACCTGGTTTTTGCCCTTTTACTGTGAGGAAGCCTCCTAGTTTGGGACTCACCCATAGTAAACTCATGGTAAAATGGACTGCGCATGTTTACCATCGGTGCAGCCTTATTAAGCAAAGGCTGCTGTGATGCAGCAATGGTAGGAGACCCAGGGCAGTTTACACGTGATCACCTGTATGAGGGCTGTGCAGGAAGGATTTCTCTTGTGCACAGCCCAACAGCTGCACTCAGGTGCTTGGCACAGAAGGGACCATGCAGAGTGGGTGGTGACCTGGAGTAGACATTATGAGATAGGTGTACACATGTGAAGGATAGTCAGTGTGTTTACTGTCTTGACTGTAGGGACCCTCCATTATATGTCAATGGGAAAGTATAGCCTAGGACGCAACTCCAGTTCCCTAGGGTCCACAGACTCCAGAGTCACAACTATGTACACGGTAACCTGTATTAACAGAATAAAGCAGTAGGTGCAGCACATGGGTCATTCAGGAATGTCATCTTTATCTGACTCAGCTCAGGATGAGGGCCAATTACTGCTCTGTCCAGCTGCAGGAGCAGAGCCTTGCATCAATCAGCCAGCTGACATTCCATGCCAGGAACCGGGCCTAAGAGGCCATGGAAGGAATGTCAGGGAGGAGGGGCTGAGTCTCTCAGAGCACATGTTGTAACTGACTCCTAGACAACACCATTTTCAGCTACCCCAGAAGACTGTGCAGGAAGGTTGTATCTGGATCAGGAACTGGGCGACTTGGGCGTTCGACCACTCTGGAAAAGTAGCATCCCTTATAACGCTTAGCTATTAATCACACAATGACGAACATTTCCTCAATAACTGATAAGGGGTCCTTTACAGCTAGGTCACATTCATGGATGGTTATAAATGAGTTCTTAAACCTCAGCCCTATCTGGAGACCTGGTGGTCAAGTAAGGAACAATACCTATTTATTAGATATTGTCTTGGTCTCCTACCAGATCAGGCCCATGAGGTCCCTTGTTGACTTGAACAAGACTTTGGGTAGGCTGCGTGGTCTCAGGAAAGAAAATATTACCCCATATGATTTGTCTTTGTAGAGGTTTGCTGAGTGAGAGAAAGTCCCTGTTTAAGATAGCTTTAAATCAGAGAGGAATTTGTGCATGTAGGCAAGCAGCTATTGCAAGTTTCAAAACAACAGATACTATTTTAAGCTCTGAGATCACAAAATTTGTTCAACTGGTATAAAAAAAAGCTGCATGATTGTGAAAACTGTATGGTTGATGGGGTTGCAGGGTGTTAAGTGCTTAAAACTCAGTATGGCCCACTGATATATGAAAATAGTAAGAAAAACGTTAGGTGCATTTTTTTTAAACAATAAAGTAGGTTGTGGGGAAGTACTTGAGTACTGTATTTTAAGAGATTTGAATTATAGGAATTGAGCAGCTAGTGTTTCAAGCGGGTCAGCACTTTTCTAGCTAAGGCCTGTAGCGTGTGTGAAATGTCATTGTGTGCTCGGGGTATATAAGCACTGGTATTTGAGCACTTTAGTATCTAGGCACGTTGCCACTTTTTATTTATTGCACAGTAGGTTGTGCACACTCATTTGTATTTGATTGTATATTATGTGCTTTAATAAGATTTTTTTAATCTTAGTGTAATGGTTTTTATTAACTATGCACTTCTAATTAAATTTGAATTTGAATTTGAATCACTCAACTCAAGATAATCTATGCCACGGCACGGACTCTATTGCACTCTCTTCTAGGCCACTCTACTCTACGCCATGCCAATAACTTTCAGCCATGCCGAACAGCAGGCACACTCATGTACAACATGGCTAGAAGACACCGGCAAAGTCAATAGCTCTCACGTATGTGAGGCCTATTGGCTTTGCCACTGCTTGTTAATGAAGAAACCTGGAATGCTGAGAGCCACGTATTTGAAGTGCATGACATTTATTTTGCCTGTTTATCCTACAATAATACATGCTGTTTTAGATAAAATTAACTTTTTAGGTCAGGCAAGACTACACTGCTGTGCTGGAGAGATAAGAGGACTGGAGCAGACATTTTATGTCTCAGCCTGGGACACTCCCTTCTCTCATGTCATTAGTTCTCTGTAGTGGGGAGAAGGAAAATGAAAGTTAACCATGAATGAGGCAGCACATAATGTTTTTGCACATTTATTTTTGGTTTGCATTCAGTAACGTGTTTAAGGCGAACCACTTTTATTTTATTGCTAGTATTAATAAATCCAGGTTTGCAGTTCGCTAAGGTTATAGTGTGTACGGCAAAACAAGATAAACAAAACTCCACATTTAGGGGAGCTGAGAGTCGCCGAAACATTTTCACAGCTCATTGAGGGGGTCATTAAGAGTTTGGCGGGCGGCGGAGGCTGCCCGCCAAACTCTTCCTGCCATCACACCGCCTGTGCGGCCTTAACCCCACTGGCCCTTACAGGACTTCACAGTCCGCCCGCCGGCCCTGCGGTGAAAAGGGCCTTAACATTGATGCCAGCTCCTAATGGAGCCTGCGCCAATGTGGTGGTGCACCGGGTGCAGCAGCACCCGTTGCTCATTCCACTACCCGTAATTCAAGCAATGGAATGCGCGATGGGGCTGTGCATGGGGGCCCCTGCACTGCCCATGCCAAGTGCATGGGCAGTGCAGGGGCTCCCAAGGGCCCCCCGAATCCTCCATTCCACCAAACCTTTCCATGGCGGTGTGAACCGCCATGGAAAGTCTAGCGCATGGGGGCTCCTAATCCCCAGGGCGGTGCTGCAAGCATCGCTGCCCTGGAGGATGTGCAAGCCGGCAGCCTTGCGGTGTCGATGGTCTGACAGTGGCGGCTCCACCACGGTCATAATGTAGCGGTCCCACTGCCAGCCTGTTGGCGGTGGGGCCGTCACCGTGAGTCTGGTGGTCATGCAACCGCCAGACTCATAATAACCCTCTTAGTGTAGGAAAGAGGTGCGGCCTTATACTGTGGTTAGAGTAGACACTGAGCTTGGAGGCAGGAATAACCAGGCTCCAGATAAAACATTTATATGCCAGGCAATCAGTTTCTTAACTGTACATATTGAGTATTACACAGCAGTGAGGGACTTAATATCTGGCTATGGAAGCGTGCCCATTGCTCATGCAACAGAACCATCATAAGTCTTCAATTCATAAAACTTCATTTCTAATCTTCAAGGGGTTGTAGCTTTTGGTTTTACCGGCTATAACACTAATAATTTTAAAGAGACCTAAAGAAGCACAAGGCCCTCAAAATTATTTAAACAAATATAGTTATTGTGTTGTGGATGTGATGGTGTGATGAAAAACGTACAACATACACAGCTGGTATTTTCTCGAGCTGGGCTCATGTGGGCAGATCTGGTTTTATTGTCCTTGTGACAATACACGTACCGTTCTGTGCAAGCATGCATGTGTGCCATGTGGCACACTACACCCCTCCTCAATTTATCATTGACCATCTAGGGAAAACAACTTACAGAAATGTAGACTACACTGTTACCACACAAACACTTATTCAGTCTTTGGGAAAGTTGGGGTTGCATTCTCAAAGAAATCTCAACCTACACATTCCAGAGGGCTTTCTTGCCCCTGATACATTAGCTACATTGGATATTTCTGTCTTTGAATTGGCGAATGGCTCAATCTGGGAATTGTGTCTCACTGGCAGGGTGTTGCATTTTTCCCACTTTAGTTCATCACAGGATGACAAGTGCAAGTGTGTTTGTCTAACTTCTCTGTCAGGGTCGGACTGCCTGTAGCAGATATCAGACATTTCCTAGGGAGGCTGGTTTTGAAATGGTGCTGCAGTATAGGCCCCCAGTAACAAAAGTAGCAATCCTGCATAATCCACTCACTCCCGTTTCCAACCTCTGTGCGAGGGCTGGTTTAACACAATTGCCACGATGCTTTGGGTTCCCAGTCCAGCCCTGCTCCCTATCAGCTGTCCAGGAGCTTACTTAGACTTTTTAAAACATTGGCACATTGTATGTCGCTTGTTCACTCCCATCTCCGGCTGTTACCATCGTACGTCGAGGGCAGTCACTGCCCAGGGGCCACAATCAAAGAGGGTTCAGAACCTCTCTGTATGGTGTTCATCTCTGACCAGAACTTAATCCCCACACTCTTCAACTCACTTAGCCCTCTGTCTAGGGTTAATAAGATCAATGTTCTTCTTTTATGCTAGTGGTTTGCACTGGATTCAAGGTGTTGTGGCACAAGGTTGGGGCGGCCAAGTGGAACATGATGAGGAGCACTGGAATGACTTCCATGATGGCAGGACCAAATGTTACTGATGCTCGTGCTCATTGTGTGAGCAATTCAGAGTGTATACTCCCAGAAAACTGTTAATTGATCATTCAGTATTCTCAAATCACTCCACTGCAATTTGGAGAACCATAGGCCTGATTTAGAGTTTGGCAGAGGGGTTACTCCATCACAACGGTGAAAGACATCCTGTCCTCCAAAATATAAATCCTATAGGATATAATGGGATTTATATTTCGGCGGATGGGATATCTATCACCGTTGTGATGGAGTAACCCATAAGCAAAACTCTAAATCAGGCCATTTTTTTAGAGTCAACTTGAAAAGCCCAACTTCTCAATTTGCCTGCCACCTAATAAGTGCGACAGTGTGATATTGTGATGATGTACCACTTGGACGTACTGATATTTTTGAAACACAGTTCCCTTGAATGGAGGACCATTGTCTATTACCATTTCAAGTTCATATGCTGCCAGTGCTTACTCTAACATAGACAAAGATAAGCGATAGCAAAACCTATGCTACCTCATTTTACAACCCCCCCCATCCTGGAAATCATCTTGCAATAAGGCTCCTAAAAGAACTTTCAAACTGTGAGGGCCCATCCTTCTATACTTAGAGGCAATATCACTGGGGGTATGTGTATGTAATGTGACAGTAAGTGTGGTGTAAAATGTTGGAAAAATAGGAAGTGCCTGACGGGAGCAGCCACCAGGAGCCTGTCGCCGAGTGCTACAAATGGCTCAGTTTGTTATCATCAGAACTTTCCTGTTCAGACAGGAGAACCTACCAGCATAGGTATGCTTGTGGCATTGAACTGTAGAATAAGCTACATGGACTGGACTTCTATGCCACTCCCTGCTGCTTTGAATGATAAGGTCCCAGGGGAAAAAAACAGAGAGTTTATTCCTCACTCTCCCAATTTTAAAAAATGTGTCCACAAGGCAAAGAATAGCTTTTTAATGTAAAGGCACTTGGCACATAGTGAAAAACAAATCACATACTCAGGCCTTCATGTAACAAGCGACTGACACGTTTCATTGCCAGGAAAAAAATATTGGTAGTGTCATCAAGGCTAAAGGACCCATCTCTTATCCAACAGTACTCCATAATCTTTGCCACCAGGTGAAGACTTGCCTCCAGTCAGTGGGTTTTCTTGCTGGATGAAAATTGTAGTTTTGAAACACCTGTGGAACAGAAAAAAGTCTGCTGTATGAGAGACGGCATACTGTTAGGTGACAGTAAGGTACCTTAACCCCAATGAAATCAATAACGTTTTCCTAGCAATGAAATATGTCGGCTGTTTGTTATACAGTGATTTGACAACGCACTTAGGCCCATATTTATACTTTTTTAGAACCGCATTTGCGCCGCATTTTGACACAAAAGCGGCGCAAACTTACAAAATACAATCGTATTTTACGCAAATGGGCGCTAAAAAAGTATAAATATGGGCCTTGCTGTCACATTGTATACCCACATCACCAGCGATATTACCCCTAAGTATAGAGGGATAGGTTCTTACAGTCTTCAACTTCCTTTAAAAGACTTATTGCAAGATGATTTTCAGGACGGAGAATGGGTAGTATAGATTTTGCTTTATTATGAGTGGAGGGCGCCTCATTGTAAGAGACAATCTCCACAAATTTAGGGCCTGATTTAGACCTTGGCTGATGGAATACTCCATTACGGATATCCCGTCTGCCGTATTAGGATCTCCATAGAACTTAACAGGATTGTAATACAGTGGACGGGATATCCATCACGTTTGTTACAGAGGGTTACTCTCTGCAAGATCTAAATCAGGCCCTTAGGGGATTATTCTGACCCCGGCGGTCTCAGACTGCCGGGGCCAGGGTCGGCGGGAGCACCGCCGACAGACCGGCGGTGCCCCGCAGGGCATTCTGACCGTGGCCGAAGACAAGGAAAACAGGCGGTCTCCCGCCGGTTTTCCGCTGCCCTTGGAATCCCCCATGGCGGCGCAGCTTGCTGCGCCGCCATGGGGGATTCTGACACCCCCTACCGCCATCCTGTTCCTGGCGGTTCGCCCGCCAGGAACAGGATGGCGGTAGGGGGTGCCGCGGGGCCCCTGGGGGCCCCTGCAGTGCCCATGCCATAAGAGGGCCCCACTGTGTATTTCAGTGTCTGCAATGCAGACACTGAAATACGCGACGGGTGCAAACTGCACCCGTCGCACCCCTGCAACTACGCCGGCTCAATTCTGAGCCGGCGTCCTCGTTGCAGGGGCATTTCCTCTGGGCCGGCGGGCGCTCTTTTGGAGAGCGCCCGCCGGCCCAGAGGAAATGTCTGAATGGCCGCCGCGGTCTTTTGACCGAGGTGCGGTCATTTGGCGGCTCTCTCCAGGCGGGCGGCTCCCGCCGCCCGCCGGGCTCAGAATGAGCCCCTTAGTTTCAATTCTGACTTAGTCATTCAGAATCAGTCTTGGAATAATAAATGTTGCTAAAAAGTAAGGATCCTACCCTGCATCCCTCTTATCTCCTCTTTATTCTTCTCACCAAAGATTCCCGCAGGGCATTCTGACCGCGGCCGAAGACAAGGAAAACAGGCGGTCTCCCGCCGGTTTTCCGCTGCCCTTGGAATCCCCCATGGCGGCGCAGCTTGCTGCGCCGCCATGGGGGATTCTGACACCCCCTACCGCCATCCTGTTCCTGGCGGTTCGCCCGCCAGGAACAGGATGGCGGTAGGGGGTGCCGCGGGGCCCATGGGGGCCCCTGCAGTGCCCATGCCAATGGCATGGGCACTGCAGGGGCCCCCATAAGAGGGCCCCACTGTGTATTTCAGTGTCTGCAATGCAGACACTGAAATACGCGACGGGTGCAAACTGCACCCGTCGCACCCCTGCAACTACGCCGGCTCAATTCTGAGCCGGCGTCCTCGTTGCAGGGGCATTTCCTCTGGGCCGGCGGGGGCTCTTTTGGAGAGCGCCCGCCGGCCCAGAGGAAATGTCTGAATGGCCGCCGCGGTCTTTTGACCGAGGTGCGGTCATTTGGCGGCTCTCTCCAGGCGGGCGGCTCCCGCCGCCCGCCGGGCTCAGAATGAGCCCCTTAGTTTCAATTCTGACTTAGTCATTCAGAATCAGTCTTGGAATAATAAATGTTGCTAAAAAGTAAGGATCCTACCCTGCATCCCTCTTATCTCTTCTTTATTCTTCTCACCAAAGATTCCTGCAAAGATCTTACTTTATAAACTTACTCTCTCAATCAATAGCCCAGGGCCTGATCTAGAGTTTGGCGGAGGGGGTTACTGCGTCACAAACAGGACAGATATCCTGCCCGCCGTGTTACAATCCCACTATTACCTATGGAGATCGTAATATAGCAGATGGGATATTCGCCACATTTGTGACGTAGTAACATATCCGCCAAACTCTAAATCAGACCCTTAGACTCATCTGAGTAGTACATTTATTCCAGCCACAATACTGTAAACCAAAGAAGATCTGTTGTCACCTTCCTTGCTAAAACGAATACTAAGGGCTGTCCACGAGGCGTGTCAACCATTATGAGTAGAAAGCCTTTCAGTGAGTCAGATCTTCCATTCTCTTTGCTTTTTCACAAATATACATGTGTACACGCCCATGTATTGCAATTATATGCTATTAGTTTGTCTCTATCAAAATCCAATAAGCTATTATTAAGGCTCTATGTTATATGAAGCATACACACCATGGTTGCCCTCTCACTCCCTATCTTTTTTACATTAGAGATATCGATCCTTCATCTTTAATTAAAACGCAGACAAACCACTGGTGTTTTTGCGTGCTAGGCCACTCTTATCAAGTAATAGTATTTGTAGACAGCATTTCAGTTAGTACATATGGCCCTGTTGAAAATGTAGACGCATTAAAGTACATGACTTCTCGTTTTCGTATCAATTATGGATACATTTCAATAAACTTCAAATCTTAACAGTTACCCTTCCTAACATCCATTGTTCCCATTCCAAGCCAAAGAAACCTCTTTGGGATTAACTTTGCACACTCACCCTCACGCCGCATTTTCCTTCAAATGTACCTTTCTTTTCCACAAAATGGCACATCTTATTTAAAATTTGGAATATTTTGATCTTTTGAATCACTTTAGCAAGTGTGTCATTTCTGCCTTTTTGTATTCATTCAGAGATCATCCGTGTTAGATAGCATATCAAATCTTCGTACAGACTAAATCTCTCATTCCTTGCTTTACTTCGGGTGCCAAGAACTCACAGATAAGGTATAGGTAGCTGCATTTATAAAGGAAAGTTGAGGCCTTCCACAAAGTAGCCGAAATGTCTGGGCTTTAATGGCCAGGGCCATCAATATTTGGCCTTAACTATAAATTCTCTAACTATAGATTTTTTTTATTCAGCGCATTGCAGATTGGAGAAATCAGTTTCACCACCCTCTCTTTCTCATGAGTAATAAAAGAATAATACGACTGATGGCTCATCTACGGGAAAGTTGAGTCACTGATTTCAGTGAGTAAACCTACTTAAGAGACAACAATTGTTTGTCCATATTGACAATAATCGTTTCTTTCATATATAGTTTCTGTGTAAGCATGTTATTTCTACTATAGGCCAACGCTTTGATCTTAATGAATTGAACATCTCTAAATTTTATAGTGCATCCCTTTGAAACAGTTTCTAAAATGCTTCCAAGTTAGCTCTTGTGCACTTTTCAAAATATAAGCCTCTAAACAGCCATCCTTTTTTCACATTAGTGAATAAATGGTTGCTATTCATTACAACAGGCAACGTCAATGATCACTGAATTGACCTGACGGCAAAATAGTGAGTAGTGGTGGTTTTGAGAATACTGGTCGCTGGAATCTTTGGTGATATTGCTACAGATTTTTCAATACTTACTTCGAATTATTTAACTGGGGCCTGAGAGTCTTCCACTTGTATCCATCTTTCAGAGATGCCCTGGTTTCCACACCTTTTATAATGGCATATTTCAAAACTGCCACCTCAACTGCCCATCCACTGGTGTGGTTGAGGAAACACCTCTGCCTCATCTGCAAAGGCAGTTCCCCCTTATTCACAGTTTACAGCCATTTTTCCCAATGAAGAATTTCCGGCTGCCATTAGAACAGCTACCTTGGGAGAAAATAAATTGTAATTCCATCATGACCTGGTTGACTTCCCATCACAACATGTGGGCATTGGAAGTGTGCTGGGGATACTGGCCCACTTTTCAGCACAACAAGCACACTTTCAGGGTTTTCTGTGCAAGATCGCCATGTTATACATTGATGTCTTGTACTGACATAAGCCTTCCAAAAATGGTGCTGTACTAGTATGCCTAAATTGAACAACTTTTCACCACCATTTCTGGTGACCTCGCTTTTGTCCAAAGGTATTCCCACTGGAGGAGCCAGTGGCTGCTCTCTCATTGCAAAGGGTGCCTTCCCTTCAGAATCATGAGGTGGACGGATAATCCTACCACCATTTCTTGGCAGAAGTTCTGTTACCACCCACTCATAAGTCAGGCCCTGATTGTGATACATCCAATTACTGGGAGCCCCTGGTGAAATCTAGCTATTTTTGGTTCCAAGAAAACCATCATCATTGTTCATCAGCTAAAGGTCTTTCTGTTTAATTTTGTTTCTATCCTTCACTTATGGTCCACCCAGATTTGCTTAGAAATTAAAATCCGGCGGAGGGTTGTCAATTTGGCCACTTCCGGCTCTGAGCCTGCACTGTGGCTCGTCCTAGTCACCACAGGACGGGACCCCTAAATTCTGAATTAAGGAAGAGGCTCAAATTGGAGATTGGAGCTTCAAACCCCTTCGTGGCAGTCTAGTTACCAGGACAATTCGCATGTACTAATGCTTCTGCATAAGGCTTCAGTGTTGAACGAAACACAGAGTAAGATGGCATTAAATTATTTATTATAAGTTTTCCCACCAAGAAAAAATAAAGAAGAACCAGGACACATGGAAACATCACAATTTATTAGTAACTGATGATAGTGACAGATACTATATGTGAACCTCAGAGTCGAACAAACAAAACTAATGGGCATATTTTCAAACTGCTCTTTGTAGTTTGTTCAGTAGCACTACAGAAGAAGCATTCACATATTACAAAGCTACATGCAGAGACTTTCATCACCGCCTATCTTTTCTATGCAGAGATCACCACCACTTCTGCACACATGCAGATATGTTTTGTAGTAAATTATTGAGGGACAAAGTGGAGTGGCTGCAAAATGGGGAATATTTACTCCTAAATGTGTGGGTTTTAGGGAGGGGTATAGCGGGTTTAGGGAGGCACATGCACATAAAATACATACCTACAAAAGAGTAACACATTTGCTATTCACAAACCGCAATAGCAATGTTGCTACAGCTAGATAGGACACACGCCCATTGTAAATGTACTGCAGCCAGGAGTGCGTCCACACAGTTACTGCAACACACTAGTATTGAAAATAATGGAAGCACTAAATAACAACAGAAATATATAGAAAAACAATGGGAAAATATGTTTAAATGTTTTTAATATTCAATTTTATTTTTAATAAATAATTCTGAATTAATTTATAACAAAGTTTACAACACTTGCAACATAACTGGCATCACAAGGAGTGATGGTTCTGTACACTCCTACCCACACAACATTAACCAATCACATACAGACTGACCAAATAATAAATTAACTCGCACACCCAAACAGTTTTTCTGCCTTCACTATATCAGTGAATGTGTCTGTTAGTTTGCTCCTCAGTTTGAGGAACAATTATTGGTGGAGAAGAGGGGGAGTTTATAATCAAAGGATCAACATATACACTGTGAGATAATGCTTCTCATCTGAAATGATCATTGGCATGGTTGCAGTCTGGGTATAGGATCTTGATTCCCAGGCCATCTCTGCCTAAATGTCACAGTACTGGCTGCACTCCATTTTATGGCCACTGGATCTTTCCAGAGGGTTACCTGTAAAAATGTAGGCATCTCAGAGGCAAGCTAGTCTTGATTCTTGCATCAAGTACAGAGATGCATCAATAAAAGAGAGTAACCAGTTAACTCTATGCCACACTTGCTAGAGGAAAGGCAAAGGATGTAAAGGAATTGTATGCCTAGTCCCTTTTCCTTCGTGTGGTTGGTGCCATAAATTGCATCCACGTGGCACTTCAGCTACCACCCAGCACACAAATAACACTGGCATTCCATCAATGTGGAAGCTGTCTGTGATCCCAGGGGCTGCTTTACTGATTTGTACAGTGCCTTTCCTGGAAGCACACACAGCAGCTACATCTCTGTAGGCCACCAATTACACATCAGTAAATTACTGTGGATTTTAGTGATGTGTCTTATTGGTAAATAGGAATATGTTGTACTGGGGCTATATGTGCAACTGAGAGGTGGCATCTCAAACAAACTCACTCATTATTCACATCAAAACAAAAGAAACACCTTACCCCAACAGTCACTGAGTGCATGTTGACATGAAATATTACATTTTTAATTGGACCACCTTTTAAGAAATATTGCATCTCATTGTTGCAAGTGATGCCAGGTATGCTCTCTCTTCCCTTTTCCTCACAATCTACAGACATCCAACCACACAACCTAAACAGAGGTACAGTAGGGCACACATTTGTACACAATCCATTATTGAATACTTTTTCAGAATCCTTAACTCATGCTTCTGATGTCTTGACAGTACGGGGAGGTGCTAGCAAGGGAGTTAGCCCCCCACTTTATATCAGACCTCTGATGATACAAAGCAAGTGAAGAATGTGAGCCTGACCCTCCATAAAAGACTTTCCTTGACTTATCCATCCAAGCATCATCCAATCATCCTTTCACCGGTCCATCCACCCACTGATAGCCATTGCCTCACCTTTCCTTTCTGTCATTCTTTCATCCACCAGTCAATCTTTCACCATTCCATCTATGGTCCATTCCATCTTTCCATTCACAAATCTATACACGCATCTGTCTGCATTTCCATGCATCCTCTGATCAATCAAAAAAATCACATCAGTCATTTGATCCTTTTGTCGCATCCATCAATCCATACTCTGACTTATCTATTTACTCTGCCATTCTCCATCCTTCCATCTGCCCATTCACCAAGCCATCCACCCATCCTTTCACCCTTCCACTAATTAATCCTTTCTTCCTACCTTTCTTTCACCCTTCTTTCCTTCCATCTGTTCTTGCTTTCAGCCTTCCTTCCTTCATTCCGTTTTCTGCCTACCCATTTTTCTTTCACCCTCACTTCCACTAGTTCTTCCATTTAATCACCTGGGTCCCTTTTCCCCACTTTCCTATCTTCCTCTGTCCCTTTCACTGTATTTTTTTTACTTTTATAGCCCTAGGACACTACGCTGAGAGCTTTTATTTGTACATCTGCAAAAACAAGCCTTTAAAAAACCCTACCTGTGCTGTAGCTGCTTAAGCAGGGGTGGTGTCACAGTGCCCTTGGGTATTGGTGTACTGCCCCTCTGACGGCCCTATGGAGTAAGGGCCATCAGAGGCAGACCTCTAATTCCCCCCACCTAATTTAGGTGAGCAGAATTAGTGGTCAGTTTTCGCTGCCCCTCACCACCAGGAAAATCCTGGAGGTAAGTGGCAGTGAAAACTGCTAAATGCTGCCCTCGACATGGCAGACGACTCCCATGTCAAGGGGAGCATATTATTTTTTATTTTGAAAAGAAAAAAGAAAACGGTTTGGTGCTGGGCTCCGTCATGTTGACGGAGCACTGCACCAAACTGTGAACAGCATTGACTGGGACCGCCTTGATTATGGATCCTGCCAACCCTTTAGAAATGACCAGCTGCTTGGCGGTAATTTTAAAATTAACCGGGCAGCACTGCCATCAGGGTGACAAAATAATTTACTTCATCTCCCTGATGGAAAAACAGGTTGCCCACAATTATATAAATCGCGCCCTTAGTGACAACCGCTCACATAGTACAATGTCTATCACTTACTTAGCTCAGACCTTCATTTTTAATAAGCAATCATGTGCATAACCACTTCTAGTAATATTTTTGTGTCCCCAAAAGCTTTTTCTCTCTCCTTCATGCTAAAGTCTTCCTCCTGCATGCAGAGGTCTCTCTCCCGCAAGATGAGTCTCCATGCTAGTGGCGGAGGTTTCTGCAAAGTATGCAGAATGATGAAGCAGAAACAAAGGTTTTACATTTATTAGCGCATAAACGTAGTGCCGCGATAATCAAGTGTGACTTTAACCGAACTAATAAAGATTGTACAGGGACAAATGTGCCCTCAGAGTAGTTCGCCAACATTTATAAGTGTGCTTTATATAACGTGATGTATTAGAATTGTACTAATCTGACATAACCGTAAACGTGTGCCGTGATTTGCTTGTTTGAAATGTTTTAACTTAGCATAACTTTAGTGGAGGCTTCGGCCTAGTTGCCTTGTCTCACGGTTTAGATGCTTGTGTTTTTCTAATGTGCTAATAAAACGTGTATTCTTGCTTGAAGCTGTACTTTTCCAGTGAGATCGGTTCACATGCTTATCTTTAAGGTTTCGTGCCAGCCTGGCATCTTCTTCTTTGCTCCAAGGTCAATCTGCAGGTGCAGACAATGGAAGCTCTGAAAGTGAGTTAATTGGTCAAATATGTTGCAACTTACGTTCCCGACTCCAAGGATAATGTATGCCTAGGTAGAAGCTTGTGAATTGTTGTTTTTGATTGGACGATTTGAAGCCAACCTATGAATCCTCCAATGGAAGACCTTACTGGATTTGAACTGTTGTTTATTTAAACCTGGTGCACAAGAAGAAAGCGGCCATTACCCATTGCACCCATTGAGGACATTATTGCCCATTGCAGCCATTATGGCCCATCTTGCCGACCTCGTCATTTTGCCATCTTCTACGATGCCAATTGATGTTCGACGCCATTTTGAATGAGACTTTGATGCTTTCTCTAATCGAGAGAAAGAGACTTTAAGTAATTCTCGCCCTAGAGACTTTAACTTCGATTTGCCCCTTTGCATAAAGTAGTAGTTTTGTCCTTTTATCTTGCCGCTGTGAGGCAATTGCCCCGTCCACCCTGCCCCTTTGCCCCCGTCCCATGCTGATCGAAACCGGTACTTGTGAGACGAAGACTTCCTTGAATGCTGATTGAATTTGGTAAATATGAAAGGAAAATGTACAATTGCATTGTGTTTCTTTTTAGGTAACCAACTGCTGATTTTTGATAAGGGCCCTAGTTAGGAGTTTTCCAAATCAATGTTGCTAAATTGTTTTTGCATGAAATCCCACATGCAGATGTTAATTTGAGGTTAGATGAGGATTCATTTGTTGCACGATGCAATTTGAGACCTTGTTATGCTGACTAATGTATGCAATTAGCCCATTACAGATTATAGTTTTAGTGGTTTGCGTTGCTATCATCGAATGTATTGTTATTCAAATGCTGCATAGATTGCATCTTTTTCGCCGTTATGGACAGCTATTAATGTTCATTTACATATATCATTTGGTGTTGAGACACATTTATATCGTGCTAGCTTTGTTAATATAGGGAAATAAATTCATTAACTTTGAATAAACTGGTGTGGTTATTCATGGCCGGAAGGTCATGGTTCGCCGAAATGTTTTCTGGATTAATTGTGAAGTGTTATGTTGATCAGGGCATTGCTTATGTTCGTTATTGATTATTTGATTTGATTAAATTGACTAATCTCGGGTGAAGAGAGCCCCACTTGGTCAAAAGATTCATCGACCCAAGAGCGTCCAAATACAGGCAATTTATTAGAACGGAACGCTCTATCAGTAGATGGTAGCAGAGGACGGTTTCGCCCTTTGGGACCCCACTCGAGAGGTAACGGTTTCGCCCTTTGGGACCCCACTCGAGAGGTATATGGTGTTGAATTGACGGTTACGCCCTTTGGGACCCCACTCGAGAGGTATATGGTGTTGAATTAGATTTTTCTTGGGTAAAACAGAGTGAGAGAATGATGATGCCCTAAGTCCCCCGCGACTTTCCCGGGATCTCGGAGCTTGCGAATGGAGAGAATGGAGGTGTGAAATCGGCGTTGGCGGTACTAGTGACGGTATGAGTGAAGTCAGGGTTTTGCGCTTGCACAGCTTATTGCCGCAGATTGTTTGAAAAGATTGCGAGGATTTT
Source organism: Pleurodeles waltl (assembly GCF_031143425.1). Classification (NCBI taxonomy): domain Eukaryota; kingdom Metazoa; phylum Chordata; class Amphibia; order Caudata; family Salamandridae; genus Pleurodeles; species Pleurodeles waltl. The sequence continues at coordinate 704,881,299 of NC_090437.1, forward strand.
AGAGAATAGCGGAGGTGCGACTCCGAGTGTGAGAGTAGGGAAGTCGTCGAACTTCATGTGCATGTGGCGCTTTGTGCAGAAAAAGGTCCACGTGGTTGTTGTTGTTGAGACGGGCCCTGCGAGGTCAAGAGACTCCGGAGTATGTTGAAAAGTGTATGAGACACTTGTTTTATGTTGTGGTCTGGTCGGTTTAATAGGTTGACCGGGCGTGGTCAACGAGTCGGTACGTGTGTTAAGGGAGTGGAAGAAAACTTCGACTTCGGGCTTTGACAAATTCTAAGTGCACTAGAATAGATCACTGACAAGTTGAGAGCAGAGTCTGCGGGTCAGGATTTGCTTGCGAAAGTGGGGACCGAGAAAGATGGAATAACTGCCGAGGCTAGTGAAAAATCCCTAAGGTCCTGAAGCGATTGTGTTACCCTTCCTGTAGTAAACCGACAGATCTGTTTTATTATTATTTGGTTGCTCGCGATACATGCCAGAAGTTGTTACGAGAGGAGCTGAGTGAAGGAGGACTAGCCGCAAGGCTTTGTCAGCCGCAGAGTGTGTGAGTGTGACGTCACTAGGAGCCGCGCTGGGATAGGTTGGTTGCAGAGAAGGGTCGCGCACGGATTGGACGCAGTCCGTGGGGCTCGATTGGAAGGGGAAAGGCAAGCGAAGAGTATTCCGGGAATTAAAGTCACTTATTGATTACAAATTTTGTGAAATAAAAGACGAGAAAATGAAATTTTTGAAAGCATTAAAGAGTGCGATGAAGGGGGAGTCTTACATTAAAGCGAGCGTAGGAGAGGAGACGCCACCCGAAGGTACACCAGCTTACATTGTAATGGAGGAAAGGGGGGTAGCTCCGTGCCTTTGGCTAAAGCAATGGCACAAGCTGACAGAGAGACATGGGAGCGTAGCGTTCCCGATCCATGGGACATTCAATATAAGGATCCTAGAGAATTTGAGATTCACGATGTACGACATGAAGGTACCTCCATGGCCAGCACAGTTTGAGGCTCTAGCGATTTGGGAACTAATGGCTAGACAGCAACAGCAAAAGAAGTTCGAGACCAGGATAAGAAAGGTAGAAAAGACACTAGCGGACGCTAGGTGGGATAATGCACAGAAGGTGTGGAGGTCAGATATATTGCAGGGGATAAAATTGTTTCCCGCAATTGCTAAGGAAGAAGAGGCGACAGGCAAGAAAGCTACCTGTAAGACAAACAGGAGGTGTTCCAAAGATAGAGAGAACGAGGAAAAGTTAAGGAGAGAAGACGAGTCAGAGGATGAGGAGTTCATCATGCAATTGCTGAACGACCGTCCACCACCTTATGTAGAGAGTGAACAAGGTCCAAGTACCAGTTCTGCCCCTCCGGCACCGGTACAGAATAATGAAACTCCGAATTCAGAAACGCCATCGGGATCTAAGGACCCGAGTTTACAGTTCACCCCGCAGATACCGCAGGTTAGGAGAATATATCCAGATGTGCCTATATTGAAAACAGCTGAAAATTATCAGCCGCAGGTCCCAAGGTACTACAGCAGTGACAACAGTACGGGAATGATTCTAGATCCAACCGTAATGGGAGTACAGAATGGTCGCAACCCAACATTGGCACAAGCTGAATCAACCCAGTTTTTGATGCCTCAAAGGCAGATGCAGGGGGGAACCGCACATGCTCAGATGACGGGGAGTCAGACGGGCATGCCGGCAATGATGACCCATAGTGTGGGAATGAACATGCCTCAGAACCTGGGGAATGGACAGAACCCAGATGCGATATCCCTACCCATTACTGTAGGTCCACCGGTACCTTTGTACATTCAGCCTAACTCAGGTATGAGCGGTCAAGGATCAGTGGTACAGAATGGGACGGAAAGGAGGTGCATAGAAAACACTCCAGAGACAACTCCGATAGCGGCTCAGCCAACAGGATCTGGGTCCTTGATGGAGTTTAGTCCCATATGTGCTCAGTCAACAGTGGTGAGGTCGAGTCCCCCACTGATGATACCGCTATCATCGAACACTGAGAAGTTGCCGCAACCATCAATGGCAGTCGATGTGAATGCTACACTGATGGGGTTGAATGCGCAACAGCTAACACAGTGGTTCAACAGTCTGAATTCCACACAAAGCTCAGCCGGTGGGAAGGGAGAAGACTATCTGAATAGGGTAAGGTTGAACATGGAAGCAGAGGAATTGGTGGAAGGGACTATGGGTTTGAATAGGTTAGAGTCTTACTCGGAAGAAGAGCTGAGGTATCTATGTCCCAGGATTACGAGAGAAGTGAACAAGGTACATAGAAGGTTGCAAGAAATAGCTGACAAAAACGGGGTTGAGATAGACAAGACAAAACACTTGAGCAGGAGCTATAGATTGGATTTCGGGACCATAGACTTTGAACACATGAGGTCAGCAGGCATGAAAACACACCTTAGAGAATTGCTGCAGAGTGCACAAGTGTGGAGGTGCTTAGACAAATGGGAAAGCAGATGGGCAAAGAAAAAGGAAAAGAGGAAAGACAGTGTCCCAGAGCACAACGAGAAAAGATCACAGAGTAGTGATGCAATAACCATGTTACCAATGAGGGAGACAGCAGGGGGAAAATTAATACATGTACCGTGGCACAGAAGCGACATTCAATCTTTTACGGATGATTTTCCCAAACTGAGAGAGAAACCGATTGAATGGTATCAACAGACTGATAGGTTTGTGAAGCTTGCAAAATGTCTTTGGGAAGACCTGAACACCCTCTTTGAGATTGTGGTTCCGGCAGATTTGTGGGAAGACTGCAAAAGGGCTGTAGGTTGGCCGACAAGTGAACCAGAGAGAGACAGGGATACGGGTGCACCATCACCTATGGTAATGAGCTTGTACTATAAGGTGATTGAGCATTTGAAGACGAAGGTTGCCGCGAAAAATGTGGATTGGCAGAAGATTGATCGAACTGCCCAAGAGGCTAAAGAGTCGATTCATGGTTACTATGAGAGGTTGTTGAAGGCGTTCAAGAACTACAGTGGCACGGAAACAATAGAGGGGAAGGACATGCTTCATTTTGTGTTTAGATTCGTGGAAGGGCTGAGACCAGAGATAAGTCAGATGATAAAGACGCATTTGATTTGTTGGCAGTCGAAACCTATTGATGAGGTGTTGAATTATGCGAAATACTGTAGCGACGAAATTGAAGTGAAACAGAAAAGGTTGAAAGAGAAAGTGATGATGATGCAACTTAAAGCAGCTCAGACAGGGTTGCAAGGGTTGCAAGGGTTCCCACAGCAGATACCGCAGCCGCAGCCGCAGGGAAATATGGTGTTTCAGCCACAGGCGAGAGGCAGAGGCAGAGGAGGCTTTGGGAGTAATGGTCCAGATTTGAACACTGTTGCGATTCCGAATGGTGTGCAGGCAATGAAAAGGGTGATGCCGTGTCACGTGTGCGGAATCGTCGGGCATTGGAAACGCGAGTGCCCGATGGTGGTGCAGGAAGGTGCAGGTGTTGGTCAGCAAAACAATGATGTCAATGCATTCCAGACAATGAGGGGACCGAAAATGAGAGGCCCAAACCCAAATTTTCAGACCATAAATCAGCTGCAGGGATTACAGCCCATGCAGCCGCAGCAGATGCAGATGCCCCGTATGCAGATGACGCAAATGCAGCCAATGCAACAGCAGTTTCCTATGGTACCTAATCAGCAAATGCAAATACCCTTGGCACCAGTGAGTCAGCAGCAAGTGATGGTTCCTCCACAGGTCTCGGGTCAGGTGATGAGTACAAATGGCACAATACAACAGTTCCCACTACACAGTGAGAATGGAATAAACAATGTATGGGAGAGTGAAAGTTCAGATGAGGAGGGAAATTGTGTGCTTGCAGCATCCTTGGAAGTTGATCAAAAGGGTCCATATGTGGAGGGAAGAGTTATGGGTCATCGTGTTTCATTCTTGGTTGACACAGGAGCCACACGTTCAACTGTTAGGAGCATTGAAGTACCAAATTTGCCACTCTCAGGGAGAACAGTTCAAGTAGTGGGAGTAGCAAACAGGCACCTGACGAACCCAATCACAGATCCAGTACAAGTCAGAATTGGTAACTATCAAGGGTTACATAATTTTGTGGTATGTGACTCAAGCCCGATAGCACTGTTAGGGAGAGACCTATTGTGCAAATTGGGATGTTCGATTATGTGTTCGAACGATGGAATTAGAATTCAGACGAGCAGTGATGGGGAAGAAGAGGACAGTGTAGAAGGGGATGAGATGGAAACTGTCGATGAAGAATATCCTCTGATTAACCTTTTTCCGATGATAACTGAAGCAGATATTCCAGCTGAATTACGGGAAACAGTCGGAAAGGAAGTGTGGGATATGACAAGAAAAGAGGTGGGATTGGTGAAAGGAGTGGAACCAGTGAAAGTGACCGTAAAACCCAATGTAACCTTTCCCCAGACCCCACAATACCACATGGCACAAGACACCCTCATGAAAGTCGCCCAACTCATTGACGAGTTTGTAAAACAGGGAGTATTAAAAGAAGTGTTAAGCAGTCCATGTAATTCACCAATCATGGGACTAATAAAGCCGAGTGGAAAGGTCCGAATTGTGCAGGACTTGAGGAAAATAAATGACATCATAATTAAATGCTGCCCTGTAGTACCGAATCCAGCTGTGATAATGTTTCAAGTCCCTTGCGATGCCGAGTGGTTCTCAGTCATCGACTTGTCACAAGCATTCTTTTCGGTGCCTCTTCATGAGGACAGCCAATTTCTCTTTTGTTTCAAATTCTTAGACAGAGTTTACAGTTGGTGTCGAATTCCTCAAGGGTTTTCTGAGTCACCGTCAATTTTCAATCAGATTCTAAAGAAAGACTTGGAAGCGTTAGAATTGCCATTCGAGTCAACCCTAGTACAGTACATTGATGACTTACTGATTGCATCTAAGACAGAAAGTGGCTGCACAGCCGACACCATTGCTCTGCTGAACCATTTGGGAAGGAATGGACACAAGGTGTCTCCTTCAAAGTTGCAGTTCTGTCAGAAGAAAGTGAAATATTTGGGTCATCAAATAGAGAAAGGGTCACGGAGAATAATGAAGGAAAGAATAACAAGTGTACTTCAAATGAGTCCACCAAAGACGAGGAGGGAGGTGAGGAAGTTTTTGGGGATGGTGAGCTACTGTCGCCAGTGGATTCCCAACTTCTCAACTCTAGCAAAGCCTTTACTGAAACTGACCCAGAAGGATGCCTTGGATGACATTGAGCTGAAAGGAGATGAGATGGATGCTTTTATTGAATTGAAAGAATGCATGTGCAGGGCTCCAGCTTTAGGTATGCCTGATTACACAAAGCCTTTCACATTGTTTTGTCATGAACGTGATGCGTGTTCTTTGTCTGTCTTGACCCAAGCCCATGGTGGCATAAACAGACCAGTAGCGTATTTTTCAGCTACTTTGGATCCGGTCGCAGCAGCACTGCCAGGGTGTTTGCGCGCCGTAGCAGCAGTTGGTATCAGCCTCACTCAGAGTGAAGGAATAGTGATGGGACACCCATTAATAGTCATGGTCCCTCACTCAGTTGAGATACTTTTGACCCGCTCCCGAACGCAACACATGACTGGAGCAAGACTCACAAGGTATGAAACAATAATTCTGGGCTCACCGAATGTGCAGCTGAAAAGGTGCACTACGTTGAATCCAGCAACCTTGCTTCCCGGTGAAAATGCTGAAATTGAGAACGCTGAAGACGTCGAGCACGACTGCCTTCAGGTGACTGAATTTTGCACAAAACCCCGACCTGACATTAAGGATACTAAGCTTGATGAAAATGACCAAATTGTTTTTGTTGATGGGTCATGTTTAAGAGATGCATTGGGAATATTGAAAGCAGGATATGCTGTATGTACTGTAACAGGTGTCTTGGAAGCGTCCTGGCTTCAAGGAGTCTATTCCGCTCAAGTAGCAGAGCTTGTAGCCCTTACAAGAGCATGCCAACTGTCTACATTGATGAAGGTTACCATTTACACTGACAGTCAGTACGGGTTTGGAATTGTGCACGACTTTGGGCAACTATGGTCACAGAGAGGTTTCCTGACCTCTTCAGGGTCCCCAGTGAAAAACGGGGAGAGAATAAGGGAATTGTTACACGCCATTCAGATGCCAGCCGAAATTGCAGTGGTAAAGTGTAGTGCTCATACAAAAGGACAGGACTATGTTTCCCTGGGAAATGCATATGCGGATCAGGTCGCAAGATTTTGTGCCTTGAACTGTATATTGCTCAGGGATGAATGGAATTTGATAAATGAGCCAGAGCTCGAACCAGCTGAAGCATTTGCCTTGAAGGTCGTGGATACAATGGATGAACTAAAAGCATTACAGAATAGCGTCAGGGAGGATGAAAGAGCTTCCTGGATTAAGTCACAATGTACAAGGAGACCAGATGAGTTATGGGTTTCAAATGAAGGAAAATTTGTTTTACCAAATAGTCTCTTATCGCAGCTAGCGCGGTTCTATCATGGGCAGGCTCACCTAGGGAGAGATGCCATGATAAGATTGTTCAAAACTGATCGTTGTGTCATTTGTCAACAGATGAACCCAGGAAAGGGAACGGTTGTGAACGTGAGCCACATTGGCAGGGCGGGTGGCCCGTTCAGCAGAATGCAGATGGACTTTATTGAGATGCCTGTGCATGGAGGTCTGAAGTATGTGTTGGTGATTGTGTGCATTTTTAGTCACTGGATTGAAGCATACCCCACACGTAGAAATGACAGCCTTACAGTTGCAAAACTATTGTTGAGGGAGTTGATACCACGTTTCGGATTCCCGATCTCTTTAGAATCAGATAGAGGAAGTCACTTCAATAACGAGGTGATAAAGTTACTTTGCGCAGCGCTGAACATTGAGCAAAAACTGCATTGTAGCTATCGCCCTGAAGCCTCAGGACTGGTGGAACAAATGAATGGTACACTGAAATCAAGAATGGCGAAAATATGTGCATCGACAAATTTGAAATGGCCTGACGCATTGCCTTTGGTGTTAATGTCAATGAGAAACACCCCTGACAGAAAGACTGGATTGTCCCCGCACGAAATTCTCATGGGCAGGGCCATGAGACTTCCTGCAGTTCCCGCGAACGCGCTTTTGAATATTACAGATGATATGGTGTTAGACTACTGCAAAGGTCTGGCTGACGTGGTTCGCTCTTTCTCTCACCAGGTGGAAGCAACCACCTTGTCACCGATCCAAGGTCCAGGACACACACTGAAAGCAGGTGACTTGGTCGTGATAAAGAAGCACGTGAGGAAGTCGTGTCTGGAACCCCGCTGGAAAGGCCCTTTCCAAGTGATCCTGACGACCACTACCGCTGTGAAGTGTGCGGGGGTTCCCAACTGGATCCACGCCAGTCATACAAAGAAAGTGTTGTGTCCCACAGATGAGGAAGTTGAAGCGCTGAAACTGCCAGTACCTGATAACAAAGTGCCAAGCGCTGAGACAGAGCAAAACAGAACTAGAAGCGAACAGGCAGAAATAGAGGAGAGAGAAATATTCTCTGAGGACGAAACAACCGATTCACTTGGGGAAGACCAAGGAGAAACCTCAGACAGCGACGAAGCAGCTGAAAGTGACAAAGAGCCTGAAGAAAGTAACGGTGACAAAGGGCTCGAAAGAGGTGAAGAAGCAGGAGAGCCTGATCAGAGGAGGGCTTTCCCAGAAGCAGACGGTACAGAAAAAGAAAAGGAAAACCTGATTGACTCCCCAGAAGGAGGGGACAAGGCAGAACAGAACGAAACTGTTCAAACTTCTTCAGAACAGATCGCAGGTCCATCAAGTGGACACAGTGCAAAGAGAAGACCAAGTATATCACCAGTAAAAGTAAGGACTAGAGAAACGTTGAACGACAGTGAAGGGCCAAGAGTGAAAGAGAAAAGAAAGGAAGTGTCTGTCGTGATACCAACATCAAGTGAAGAAAAAGACTTGGCCAAAGAGGAAAGTACCAGTGAGGCAGAATCAAAGAGAGATGCAAAATTGAAAAGGAAAAGGATACCAAACAGGAGATATTCCGGTCCAGAATGGGCATATGTAGTCAATGACGATTGGACTGACGAATTTGTATCTCTTAGCCTCGAGAACGAAGAAGAAGAGATACCAATAGAAAAGAAAAGTTTTATGGACACTATTGACTGAAAAACTGATAAATGACATTGCTTGCTATAATCTAACGTGATACAACCAGCTGAGACATTGCTAAACCGGATGAGACATTTGCTAACTTGATAAGACTTTGATAACCTGATTGACTCTTAAACCCGATTTGAGATAACGTTGCTAACTGATAAAAGACTGAGTTAATGCCGAATTGAGACAAATGCTGCTAACCGATAAGTGACTGGGCTCCTGAAGAAAACTGTGTGAACATTGCGCTCGTTCAGCTTTGTAACTAATTGATAAATCGTTTTTTTTTAGTGCTTCTAGCTCTCTGATTCTATACAGATCATGACTAAGTACGCTACACAAAACAGTAGAGTGAAATATTGTAAATATGCGTGTATAGGCTTGATAACTGCATGTGTACTAATAATAATGGCAATAGTGCTTGCAATGCGTGGTAAGGGTGAGAATGAGAAAATGTATGCTTCTACTTCTGCTCCTGTTACTGTCACTGAACTAACCGCATTGAAAAGACTAGAATTAGATGAGAGACACTTGCATGATAAGAAGGAACTTTCGTATAATGTTTTCTATCGCCTGCTAACAGAATATGTTGAGACTATGGATGCGAAAGATTGTTATGTGTGTACACAGCTACCGACATCGGTAACGGAAGGGGTGACTTATCACCACATGCCTCTTACATATGGGATTACATGTAGTTTAGTAACTTCTAGATTTTATGGTCAAACTAACATACAGTATTTTTACTCAAATTATGATGTTACCTTTGCATATGTTCCTATAATAACGCAACTAAGCCAGATTGCTAAAGATTGGGATGCTAAAATAATGAGGGAATTTTTCGAGCCAATGCAACCTTTTGAAACAGCTCACGCTCATAGGGAAAACCTTACCTGCTCGCTCTCTGCAGTAGAAATAAGCTTCTTAGATCGCACAGATGATAGAAGGGCACAAATGAATGCGAAATTAGAAAAAGAGCTAAGTAAGAGGACTTCAGTAGATAATTATGCTTTTGCCGCAATAAAAACACAAGGAAAAATAGCTTTAGACGCTTGGCATGTAGGGAAATTTTGTATATATCGTGGTGAATCTTATTATGATAACATTTTCGTGGGAGCGAGTGAATGTAAACATACGTTTATCTTTAGGGCCAAATGGACATTCATGCTGAACGGACTTGACCCTGTCATACCTGGTGTATATTACATTTGTGGGCATAATGCCTATTATCGTCTTCCAAAGGGATGGTGGGGGAGATGTTATTTGGGTATAGTGTTCCCAAAGGTTTATCAACTGGATGACCTATCGGTGATTCCAAAGACGCCTGGATCTCATCGTATCCAGAAAAGAGAGACCGCAGCTGCTGTGGTAGGAGATATATTTGGAGCCATGATTCCTTCATTGGGAGTTGTGTTGAATTCCATCAAAATAAGAAAGTTGTCTACTATAGTGGATAACATGTTGACGAAGTTTTCAGGTGCTATAATCCTGATGGATGCTGAACTTGCAGCAGAAAGAGCTATGACTCTTCAAAACAGGCTTGCCCTAGACATTCTTTTAGCAAAGGATGGCGGCGTTTGCAAAATGCTTGGTGCGCGCCACTGTTGCACGTATATACCAGACAACAGTGTGAAAATTAAAACAATGCTTGCAAATCTAACAAAAGAGAGTGCAGACTTGAAGGAATTGAAAGAACCAGGAGTTTGGGAGAAGGTTGGAAAGGGCGTTGCTTCAGTGGGACATTGGCTTGGTGGCATTTGGAATGGAGTATTACTAAAAATAATACAGGGAATACTAATAGTACTAATTTGCATCTTTGGGATTTGGGGAATAAAGAGGGGAATACTAATGATCATGGCAAGAATTTAAAAGAAGGAAGGAGGAGAAAATAATGAAAAGAATGGCAGAAGAATACAAGGCAAGAACAAGGGGAACTAAAAGGCAAAGAGAATTGACAGAATTTTAATGGAATAAAATTTGTGGGAATGGTTTTGTGTGATGACAAATTGTCATCAGAGGAGGGATTGATGAAGCAGAAACGAAGGTTTTACATTTATTAGCGCATAAACGTAGTGCCGCGATAATCAAGTGTGACTTTAACCGAACTAATAAAGATTGTACGGGGACAAATGTGCCCTCAGAGTAGTTCGCCAACATTTATAAGCGTGCTTTATATAACGTGATGTATTAGAATTGTACTAATCTGACATAACCGTAAACGTGTGCCATGATTTGCTTGTTTGAAATGTTTTAACTTAGCATAACTTTAGTGGAGGCTTCGGCCTAGTGCCTTGTCTCACGGTTTAGATGCTCGTGTTTTTCTAATGTGCTAATAAAACGTGTATTCTTGCTTGAAGCTGTACTTTTCCAGTGAGATCGGTTCACATGCTTATCTTTAAGGTTTCGTGCCAGCCTGGCATCTTCTTCTTTGCTCCAAGGTCAATCTGCAGGTGCAGACAATGGAAGCTCTGAAAGTGAGTTAATTGGTAAAATATGTTGCAACTTACGTTCCCGACTCCAAGGATAATGTATGCCTAGGTAGAAGCTTGTGAATTGTTGTTTTTGATTGGACGATTTGAAGCCAACCTATGAATCCTCCAATGGAAGACCTTACTGGATTTGAACTGTTGTTTATTTAAACCTGGTGCACAAGAAGAAAGCGGCCATTACCCATTGCACCCATTGAGGACATTATTGCCCATTGCAGCCATTATGGCCCATCTTGCCGACCTTGTCATTTTGCCATCTTCTACGATGCCAATTGATGTTCGACGCCATTTTGAATGAGACTTTGATGCTTTCTCTAATCGAGAGAAAGAGACTTTAAGTAATTCTCGCCCTAGAGACTTTAACTTTGATTTGCCCCTTTGCATAAACTAGTAGTTTTGTCCTTTTATCTTGCCGCTGTGAGGCAATTGCCCCGTCCACCCTGCCCCTTTGCCCCCGTCCCATGCTGATCGAAACCGGTACCTGTGAGACGAAGACATCCTTGAATGCTGATTGAATTTGGTAAATATGAAAGGAAAATGTACAATTGCATTGTGTTTCTTTTTAGGTAACCAACTGCTGATTTTTGATAAGGGCCCTAGTTAGGAGTTTTCCAAATCAATGTTGCTAAATTGTTTTTGCATGAAATCCCACATGCAGATGTTAATTTGAGGTTAGATGAGGATTCATTTGTTGCAGATGCAATTTGAGACCTTGTTATGCTGACTAATGTATGCAATTAGCCCATTACAGATTATAGTTTTAGTGGTTTGCGTTGCTATCATCGAATGTATTGTTATTCAAATGCTGCATAGATTGCATCTTTTTCGCCGTTATGGACAGCTATTAATGTTCATTTACATATATCATTTGGTGTTGAGACACATTTATATCGTGCTAGATTTGTTAATATAGGGAAATAAATTCATTAACTTTGAATAAACTGGTGTGGTTATTCATGGCCGGAAGGTCATGGTTCGCCGAAATGTTTTCTGGATTAATTGTGAAGTGTTATGTTGATCAGGGCATTGCTTATGTTCGTTATTGATTATTTGATTTGATTAAATTGACTAATCTCGGGTGAAGAGAGCCCCACTTGGTCAAAAGATTCATCGACCCAAGAGCGTCCAAATACAGGCAATTTATTAGGACGGAACGCTCTATCAAGAACATAAAAAATATGGCTGTAAATGTACAAATTATAACTTTACAGTTGTAAATTATGCTGCAGTAGACTCCACCCCCTGAACTGAGTTGGTGGAGTTTACACCTAGAAGTAACTTTGCACTCAGAGATTGTGAATAGCAAAAGGTAGCTAAGTTTTTCCTAGGTGTAAAAGTAAATGTACACATTAGAATGTCTACATGTGTAAATTTACCTTTGTGAGTATGCCCCTGTGACTAGACCGAATCAGTTACAACAATTTCAAACTGAACATAAATTCGAAGAATCTTACAACTAAGTTTCATTCTAAGTGCACATTTTACTAGCTAAAGGGGCATTTGACTTGAAGGATGCTATGATTTTGTGTGTCATTATAATTTTCAGGTGTGGAGACCACTTCAGACACCGTAGCATCACAATTGTTGTAGGTACTTAATGAATGGTACAGAGTAGAGACAGCCAGAGCCTATCCACTCGAATGTGCTTGTGTTTATTTTTTTAACACAAGACTGCCCAACTAATGATATTTCAGAGCGCTTGCAATGTAGTGCCAGCTCTCACTACTTAGCCCTAGAGCATTGGCCTAAATATGCAACACTCCAGAGTGTTAGTGGCATCGCTAAGTTTCTTTCTATCAGGCAACTCAAACATCTACTTTAAAATATGCATGAACTTTGTCATCAAAAATTGATTGATGCAAGCTCTACTTTAGAGTATTTGGCAACCACAATTTAATATTATTGTGATTACATATAATTTATAGGGCATGGACAATATAAAGAACAGCACATCATTCCATACAAAATACAGCATTATATTGAATCAGGGCATATTAACGTTCTAGTTAGCCTAGCATTAAACTAATATGTGTTATACAGTATTGATTATTTTAGACTTTGCAAACCTGGGAAATTAATTATTCAGGGAAGAAGCAGTGTGCTCTTATTGAATTCCTCATACATGGAAACGTCACTGGTCCATGCATGCCGTGGATGATATTTCTCAATCTGTCTGCAAGAAACAAGAGAAAAAGAGATCAGGCAAAAGATGATGTACTCCAAAAGTAACCTGGCAAAAAAGATTGAATAAATCAATGGACAAAACTGAAAATCTAAAACAAAATAAACAGCAACATACATACATAAAACCAAGCTCTTCACAATAATAAAAAATGAAAGCACAAAAAACACAATAAGAAGTATATAGCATTTTAGAAAAATAAATCTGTCATAGCACTGTACTAGAGACCTGGTACTAACCATCACCAAATGGTCCTGGATGGCACAGAAACATAACTGTTGAAAGCAATTGTTAACAGCAAGAGGGGCAACGTGAGTCTAGATAACCCAATTCTGCAGAAACACCTCTAAAAATGTGGGACATATTTACTAAAAGTTCACGAAATGCAGGGCAGGAAGCAATGTTGCTGCCCTGCTTTGCGTGAACGGGAGAGAGCTGAAAAGAGACATATCTACTACGATGCAGCCATCTTCAGCTCTCTACCTGTTCTGGTGCACTGGAGGCTGCCCAGCGCCAACATGCGAACTCTTGCACCATTGTGCAAGGATGTCTGCATTATAGCATGGGCATCGATTCACCAAAATGCCAGGGGTAGCCGAAGTGACATTACATACCTTTTGACCTTAATGACATCATTGGAAATGACATCATACAACTCTTGACCCAGATTTCTTTCCAGCAAAGCATGTTTCATGAATGCAACATCACACTCTCTTACACCCTCTTACACTCGATCGTATTAAGTCTTTCTCACTTTAATTTGCTCTTAATCTCACTCATATTTACTAACACTAAAGACCAGGTTTACTGATGCTTTGCACTGTGTTTACATGACTTTTCTGAAGCAAACCCAGTGCAAAGTGTAAGGGTGGGATTAACTATCCAATGCAAATTTTGATTTGCATTGTATAGGAGCCCAAAGAAACACAACATTGCACTATGCACTGCTTTGAGTTATTTTGCATCTAGAGGGCATTCCATTAATAGTGCCTGGGCATTCCCATGCAACCACCTATGGGCTTTGATCAAATCCCTAACCCCAAACATTGGTAGAGAGGAATGTGCATCAAAATCTTATAACAGCTTGAGTCAGGCAAAACGAGGATAAATGTTCTAATTTCTCCTCATTTTTCCTGCATTGTACAGCACACATACAGAGTGGGCGAAGCATTAAAGCATAGTTGTTGCTTCCCGTACAAAAGCTATTCTTCAGAGAATGCACACACCCTTACACAATGGCACAAGGGTTATGCATTGGGGAAAAGTGCACCAGTGCACAGGGAGTGAAACAATGCAACTTATCTTAGTAGATATGGTGCATATTTTTCTGTCCCTTTCATGCAAGACAGCACAGCATCTTTGGTGTAGCGTTATCTTGCATCAATTAATAGAACATTTGGGCTCAGTTTTACACAATCTCACTCACTACCTGTCACTGACACTCATGTTCACTCACACACACATACTTATGCATACAGACACATGCTTACACACACAGGCTTTTATCTCAAATAAATACACTCTCACCCGCAAGCACACACACAGAATACATTTATACATATTTTTACTTACTACAGCTGCCACCAAAGGTTCCACGACAACTAAATGTGCTCCATGTTTTATTACACTAATACTGAATAGTAGAATATTTTTCACTATCAGTATAAAGTAAAATGCGCTGAAAATATGGAATGCGGAGTTGCCCGAGTTCTCGACTCTGATTTTGCCACCTCTCAGACCAGATCCTGGGTGCATAGATGGAAAAGGCCTATTGCCTATTTTTTTTCTTTTTAATGTCTCCACGCTGATAGTGTATTGCCTGTATCTGTGCTGAGAGCCACCATGATTAGGCTTGTCACCTAGAATGGTGGTGTAGGCCCTGTTTGCATCGCAAATG